>NC_092813.1:24172234-24772234 GCF_040954645.1 Diabrotica undecimpunctata | reverse complement strand
ATAAGAACCAGAGACACAGATAACAGCTCCTTTCCCCCTCCCTTCGGCTCCCGTGAGTTTCGAAGCCAGCCGATTTTAAGGACCACATTTTGAAGCTTTGTGGACGATTTTATTGAAGGGCAATCTTTTTAGAATTTGGTACGTTAAAACTATAAAGTATGGTGTTTTAAATAACGCTAATTAGATTTATTAATTGTTATAAACAAAGCTGCTATGAATAAAATAAAAAAAGAGGCTAACTTTGTCGCAAATTATTTTAGGACAAAATTGTTTTTTTTAATTTGTGAAATAATTCAGGCTTCTTAAATATAAGAAAATAATATTTTTGCAGACAATGGTTAAAAAGTTATTCTAATTGTTTATAAGCAAAAAAGCGACATGTTCTTGCCAAATTATTTTGCAATATTTAAAATTAATTTTCTGAATTTTTTTTTAATGTTGATAATAGAACAAGTCTTCTTCTTCCAGAAACTATCATTACAATTGCTAAAACTATATAATTTTCTGACTTATATTGTTGCAAAAAAAATTAATTTGGGATAACAAATAAAATAACTTCTAAACTATTTGACTTATTACTTTGACTTATTACTTATTACTTATTACTTTCGACCATATTTTAAGCACTAGAAGGCACAGCATTCCATGAAATATATATGTTATAAGTTTATTTTCAAAAAAGTTATTAACATTTATAAAAAACCGAACATTTTGACTTATTTTGCAACTTTCCAAGCAACAAATAAGGATAGAAACATTTAGAAAACGCCATTTTTAAGGTTTTTATATGACTTATAAGTTTCTTCTCTTCTAAAATTCGTTTAAAATGCTTCACTTTTTGCTGATGGACGAAAAAAGCAAAAATTTTCCGTTTTTTGACCTTAATTTGTTAATAACTAATTAAGTTCAAAAAATCGACTGCAGGAAACATATAGGTTTTTGTTACAGAGGTCCATACTACTCAAAACAACTGTCGTTTGCCTGGCCGGACGAGTGTCATGAAAAAATGCTTATTTCCCTGGGCTATTAGAATTGCATACGAAACATTTAAAAGGTGTATCCCTATTATTTACAGTAGTATGAAGAGACGGTTTTGATTTATAAACTGTTTTTTCTTCAAAGATCAAATTTTCCAATATCTTACATTTCTTTTCAATGAAATTTAAAAACTCATATATTGTAGGAAGTTCGTTGAAATCTCTTTCGGATTCAAAGGATCGTTTCATATTAAAGTCTAATTTTTGTGTGAATATGTGAATTAAAATTAAATCTGTAAGATTGTTGGAGATATTTAAATTATTTAGCGCACTTAAATTCTTTTTAATGTGAGTTAAGAATTCTTGCAAGTTTTGAGCAGTATTTATTGCTAATGAAGGAACGTTCAAAAGTTGTTTTAAATACGTGTTAATTATTAAACATTTGTTTTTAAATCTATTCTTAAGTGACGTGTATCGAGAGCAACGGAAAAATTTGAGCCTACAACTTCCAAATTTTTAATTAGTTGTAAAGGCTCGTTCTTGAGAATTGATTTTAGTTAAATTAGTTTTTCAATATCTGAAAAATTTGAATCATTTACGATAAGTTTTGTAAACATCTCGATGAAACTAGGCCAATTTGCTATATTTCCATCGAAATGTGGAATTTTTATTTCCGGTAGGCGGATATGATGGTTATTTGAATGATTTTGTTGAGCTGAGGTGCTCACAACAGTTTACTGAAATTTTATCGATTTTATCCTTTAGAGCTGATTCTAAGGTTAAAAATCTGTCTTCTACATCTGCCATGTCAACAGCAAATGCATCATCTATTGTTTCTAATTCATTTTGAACCTCGAGATATTTGTCAAAACCTTTTGATAAATAGTCTTTTTTAGAAATCAGTTCATTTTTTGAAATATTAATTTTTTCATTTTCTTTAAACCAATTCTCCAATCTAGTTCTCGAAGCTTTACTTCGACCTCTTGCCTTAACAAGGTAATCTTTTACTTTAACAAGATCATCAACCGTTTTATTCATGACTAGCTGAGTGAATTAGATAAAAATATGATGAGCGAGAAATATGCGAAACAATGTGATCTTTAAATTAAAAAACAGAAGAATAGTAATAAACACAGAGAGATAGCGAAAATTTGAGAATTCCCACTAAAATTCGAAAATATGATAATGTCCAATAATTATAAAAAGAATAGCGAAATAACGAAAATGTCCAAAAAGAGTTTATAGTATGCATTTCACAAATGTTACTAAAATTAAAAAACTTACAGCTTGTTGTGAGTGTGATGCTAGGCGTTAAATCAGCTACCAGGATGAAGGAGTCTGGAGGCGTTCTACTGGAAGACCCTGAAGATGTTGCGTTGATGTTGATGCTAACTTGAAGGTGAGACATGCGAAGATCTCTAATTTGAAGTTGAAATGTGAAGATACCCGGTTCGAAGGAACATGAGCGAAGATGCAGGTGTGTTTGTCCTTACACCTTGTCCTGATGCCATTGTTTCGCCAACCAGTCATAGGTCGCTGGTTTTTTCCTTGGGGAACAAGTTTTGTCATTAGGGAAATATGTTTACTTTACTTCTTTGAAGGACCACCCAGGAAACTAGGACAAATGAAAGTTTCGAAAAGAACGTTTTAACAAGTCTATTAAAACAATTACAACAACGTATTTTGGACGCCGATAACTTGCTGCCGCCAATAGCTGATTTATGAAACTATAAAACTAGATAACTTGTCGGTGATACAATATTGATACGAACTGAGTAAAACCTATTAATATACCGACGGTGCTAAACCTTCTGAGTTGCGGCTAGCGCGGACAAGAGCCTATAGCTCATTTAATGCTAGATTCGAACTAATCGATTCGATCACGATGGCAGGTGGTTCGAGCAGTGAACCTCCTGACAAATGTAAATTTTGTGCTAAATTTACTTCAACAAATGACATTAAATGTTTGGGTAATACCTGTGATGTTGTTCTGTACGTCAAATGTTTTGATGCAATTTCGGAAGTTGTATTTGTCGATAAAAACTCGTTCTATTGTCGTAACTGTTCAGTTAATAAAGGACATTGTTCTGCTCCAATGTGTGATAAGTTATCATGTGAAAAAGTTGTGTTGGAGAAGGAGATTGAATGTCTGTCACGAGAAAGGGAAGTTTTAAATAAGTACGTTGCTGAATTGGAATACACAAATAAACTACTTAAATCAAAAACGACGGTAAGTGACGATTTTTAAGCACAACCTTCTAATTCTACCAGCTTATTTTTGCCAATTAGTGATAGGCCAGCAAAAAGTTACTCGGGTGCCTTGAAAGTAAATAAAACTGACTGTGATTCTGTTTTGCTTGTAAGGTCAACGAACCAAAATATTGCTAAGGTTCAGGTAGATAGCGATATTAAATCGAAAATTAATCTTTCTTCTACAAAAGCTACTGTTGATAGTACTAAGTTGAAAAAAAATGGAGTTTTAATTAACTGTAACAACGAAATGTCTTTAGAAAAAATAAAAAGGGTGCCTTACCAAACAACTAGGAAATACTTATTCTGTTACTAAACCAAAAAAGTTAAATCCGAAATTAATGATTCGTGGCGTAAATGCTGCCTCTCTGTAAAAAACAAGTTTTTTGCAAGACCCTATTACTTTAAATGATCTCAACGTAAATAAAGATGATATAAAAATGGTAACAAAAGTTAAGTTTAAGGAGCGTTTCAACGTCGTGATGGAGGTTTCACCAGCTTTATACAAAGTGGTAATAGAAAGAGGTTTCCTGTATATAGGCTGGCTGAAATGTTATGTTAGTGAACACATTAATATTGTAAAATGTTTTAAATGTTGCAAAGCTGGTCACCAGAAAAAAGATTGTCTTAGTAATTTAATATGTTCGAAATGTTCTAAATCTCATGAAATAAAAGATTGTACCGGTCAGACTATGTGCTGTAATAATTGTAAAACGTTAAACTTAAGATACAAACTAAATTTAGATACAGTTCATATTGCAAACAGTTCAGTTTGTGGTTATTTATTAGGGAAAATTGAGCAACTTAAAACTAGAATTCAGTATGTCTAACAAAAAGCTAAATTTAGCTCATTTTAATACACGTTCTTTGTTTCCAAAATTTAACGTTTTCTTAGATCTGGTAAATGATCACAGCTTTGATATTGTTTGCCTGTCCGAAACTTGGTTGAAGTCGGATATCTCAGATCAGAGTGTATACATTTCGGGTTTTAAAATAATTCGTAAAGACCGTGGTTCAAGAGGTGGTGGAATCGCTGTTTTTGTACGTGATTCAATCATTTCAAAGTCAGAACTTGCTGACATTCCCTGTCCATTAGGTATAGAACAAATGTGGATTTCTGTGAAAATACAGAAAACAACATTGTTAGTCGGTGTTATATATAGAACTGAGGCGTGCAGGATGCTAAATTTCATACAGTATTGTGATGATACTCTTTCTTACATAAAACCTCAATTTAATAATATTATTATAACTGGTGATATCAATGTTGATCAGGTAGTAGATAATCAAATAAATTATTGTTTTCAGTCTTATAATTTTGTTCAATTAGTAGAGGAACCTACGCGCATAACTAACAGTTCACAAACACTGCTCGATGTTATTTATACAAATAAAAGTGAACTCATTAGATATTCAGGCGTTTTAGATCATGAACTATCTGACCATAGAGCAGCTTACTGTGAATTTGATTTAGATATTAATTACAAAACAAACTTTTTAAAGATATAAAGAAATTACAAAAACTTTTCAATATCTTCTTTTAATCTGTAATCTGTAATCAGATCTGTAAAAAATGTCATGGGATAATAAATATACTGTACGAAAATTTTATAGATAATAAAATTCGAATTTTCAATGATATGTTAGTTTCGCTGTTTGATAAACATACTCCCTATGTTGAATCAAGAATTACAAAGCCACCTGCTCCTTGGCTAACACCCACAATACAGAATATGATGAAAACTCGTAATGCTGCTTTAGCCAAATATAAGAAAACTAAAACCGTCTTAGACTATAGTTACTATAAAGATCTTCGAAACGCAATCCGTTTGGAGAAGAATAGTTACTTAAATTATCGGTCTGCTTCTTTCAATAAAAAAGATCTTTGGAAAGCTATGAGGTTATTTAAAATTGTAAATAAACCAGTTATAGAGATCCCTTAGGAGCTTAAGAATCCTATATCTATAAATAATTATTTTACATCTGTCTTTAGTCCTGTAAATTGTTGTCCTGAGACACCCCAATGGTATTAGTCAAATATTTTCAACCCAGATATTATTTTCTCGTGTAAAATGGCCACTATTGATGAAATTAAATCACTTATATTAGGGTTAATTTCGGAAGCTGTTGGATGTTATAATATTTCTGCAAAGACGCTACAACTCTCCCTTTCTATTATTGCTCCTTATATTACGCATATTATAAATTGTTGTTTGGAGGTAGGTTATTTTCCGGACACTTGGAAATACGCTTTGGTAAAACCACTGCCCAAATCAAATAAACCTGAATCACATAATGATCTTCGACCAATAAGCATTCTACCGGCACTGTCAAAAATTTTAGAAAAGGTTATCTATAAACAGATATACGATTATATTTTTAGAAATAATGTAGTTACATATATACAATCAGGCTTTAGAAAAGAGTTTAGTACAACGACTCTGCTTCTTGACTTAACAGATAATATACTTCGATCATTTGATGAAGGAAAAGCAACCTCAGTCATCTTGCTTGATTTTTCTAAAGCCTTCGACACTATTCATCACGCTCTTCTGTGTGCTAAATTGAAATATTTTGGATTTGATGATACCGGCTTACAGTTTTTCAAATTTTATCTGGTAAATCGTTATCAAAAGGTCATAATCGATAATAGTTCATCAGAATTTGCATCTGTCAATTCAGGGGTACCTCAAGGTTCGGTTCTTGGTCCTCTTTTTTTTTCAATATATATTTCCGACCTGTATAAATCTTTAAATAATCTGAAATTGCAGTCTTTTGCAGATGACACACAACTGTATTTCTCTTTTGAATCTGACTCTGTAAATCAAGCGTCACAAAAAATAAATCAGGATTTGGAATCTATTTGTACTTATTCCACTTTACATAATCTTAAACTAAATGCTAAAAAATATAATTCTTTGTTATATTGTTCAAAAAATTATAAAGCCACTGTTCAGGATAACTTAAAACTAATTAAAAAAAAGTGAACCTCTAAAAAATGTTAATATTTGCGGAAACTTAGGAGTCATATATGACTGTACGCTACGTTTTCAAGAGCATGTCACCCTTTTAGTAAAAAAGTGCTATTTAGTTATGCGTCAACTGTATAGAAGTAAAGGCATTTTTTTTTATTTTCAAAAAGCCGCATCAACCGTTTACAAGTTTATTACAATATATATGGTAGTGTACATATTATAAGGTTAGGTAAAATAAATATATAAATATATCAACTAAAAGAAAAATTAGATTTTATGAAATAGGTTAATGTCCTTAAGATATTTGATCGTATTGGTTAAGTTACAGTTTAATAACTGTAACTTAACCAAAAACAATGGTGGAACTTCGACTGATCTCCACCAATTGTTCGGGGGAAAGCTTATTAAATTTCTTTCCCCTGTGCGTGTACAGTACCAAATATTTTAGGACCATGGACTGTAAAAGAGTTTCCTTCGATATATGCAAGCAGACTTCACGGCGATGGTTCCGTATGTGTTTGGTTTTATAGGGGTTGTACTTAAAGAAAAATAAAGCGTAATTAATCGAATCTACACATTTAATAACTGGAATATTTACAAAAGCACTATTACTAATGAAAGAGTTCGCTTTAATACATTGTTCATTTTTATACCGGCGTTTTAGGGGCGCGCGAATATAGAGAAAACTAAATGCACTTTTTCACCGCATTTTTGAGAGAGTAAGAGATTATCGTACCGAGTACCGAGTCCAGCACACAGCCGATACCTTCGGCTGTTAACTTGAGACACACAATCACATCTGCGATTCTTTTGGCTTTAATTTTTTGTAACCGGCCTATAGTACTGCTGTTTTAAGGTAAAAGGCAGCAAGTGATATTTTTGTCAAAAATGAGATTTTAATATAGCCTACCTAAGTAGTAACTGCTCTTGCTTTTACAAAGGGTTTGGTGCACATTGATAGTCAACTTACACCAGAAATAGCAATGGCAAAAAGCAGTAACTACCAAAGTATCTCTCAATGTGATGGTAACAGACAGTATCTAACGTAATAACTAATTACTGCTGTTTGCCTACACAGAGACCTGGAACACAATTTTTAATGTGAATGTAAACGGCAGTATCTACTTAGTAAAGGACCGTTTGGAGTGTATTTTGTGGAGTGCACTAACTGTTTAAATAACATATTTACCTCATGGCATAAATATTTAGTGTCATTGGTAACACAAGCAAAAGTATCAGCTCAAGACGGTAGGTACTTATATGTTTTTAAAATTAACGCTTTTTTGTTATAAAAGAGTAATATGCCTACACCAGTTTTTGCTACAGTACCAATTTTTATTATATTTATAATTTTATTTTGTTGTTTAATAATGATGTTGTATATTGTATTGTTCTTTTTTACTTTTGTCTAATATCTAGTTGTCTCTAATTCTTTGTGTTAATTGTATTTTATTTATTAGTCTTAGTCAGTTTTTTCTAACCCTTGATATTTGATGTTTTTTCAAGCAATTAATATTATTATTATTATTAAAATTATTAAATTAATTTAAACTAAATAAAAACATTGATTTGACTTTTTTTTCGTGAAATACTGCAAATTTATTTATTAATATCTTTCATATTTCAGACCTCTCAGCACTTAACTCATCAGTATCGGCTATCAAAAAACAAAGCGACCTACTAAAGCACAACTACCCGTTTTTAAGACGTATGTGCCAAAAGCATCGGATCAAGAAGGTAAGTCATTGGTTTTTTAATAAATTCGGATTTAACTCTACATAACTTTCATATTTTAGACCTTTCAACACCTGGTTCATCGGTTAACAAGGCACAAGACAACAGAAAAATACTAGATAAAACTAGTGGATACTCCGACAATTCAATTGATGATCCAAATTATCTCCCTGTTCAGAAGACAATAATGATACTGAAAGTAATGAAACTGAAAATATAGGTGATGAAGTTCGTACCCGAAAAGGAAAAAAAGAAAGAAGACATTCAGAAAGGAGAGAAAGAGATAAGAAAAGTCATCAGTTAAGGAGTTCATGTGTATACAAAAAAAGGTAAAGAGAAAAAATAAAAGAGGAAAGAAGAGTAGCCATTAGGAATGAATTGTATAAAATGGATTACAATGCAAGAAGAGCTTGGATACATGGTGGTATTATTCAAAAAGATAAAGCACGTGAAACCACTAAGGTGGAAGTAAGAAAGAGAAGTAGAACTTTAATCTACACGTTACCAGATGAAAACACACATACACAAAGCATATATGTAAAATTTTTTTTTTAAGAACCTTGGCTATGACAAAAAAAAATCGATAAGTTTATCACAACGATGTTACGCAATTCAAGACCGGAATCAATACCCCAAATTAAGATAGATGGGGATCAGCAACACCATCTAATAAATGCAATCGTCAAATTTTGGTACATCAGATTTCATCGTTTCATCCATGTATAAGTCACTACCGAAGAGAACATGCTCCTAACCGTTTGTTTTTATCGAACGATATCACAATTCGAAGTATGCATGTTGATTACCTTCAGAAATATTCGGAAAATAAAGTTAGCTATTACACCTATGATACACCTATGAGAGTGGTGTCTGACATGAATATTAGCTTTACAAAATTAGGAAATGAGGAGTACGCCTAATGTATGTTGCATGTTCAGCATGTAAAATCTCATAATGAGGTAATAGCCATAACAGGTGAAAATGTTGTTGAAATTGTATATATATTTAGGGATTCTACAGTATTCACTGCCTTCCCTCGCTCAACCCTTTCCATCTCTCTCTGTTGTTCCATTCTCCATCGTTTAGTCCTCTCTTACTCATGGCGTCGTCTACTTCGTTCCTCCAGGATTTTCGGGGTCGTCCTCTTTTCCTCCTTCCTATGGGGCTCCATTCGGTTATTCTTTTTATCCATCTGCTGTCGCTAGCTCTTCTTACATGTCCATACCACTTTAGTCTTTTTTGTTCTATATATGTTAGTATGTCTGTTTCTATTGATGTTCTTTGCTTTATTTCGTCATTACTTCTCCTATCCATTCTTGTTACTCTGCAGCATCTTCGCAGGCATTCCATCTCTGTTGCTATTATCTTACTGCTGTTTTTCTTGTTTATGATCCAATTTTCGGCCCCATATGTCATAATACTTCGCACTAATGTTTTATAAATCTGCGTTTTTGTCTTCATATTTAGGTGTCTATCCCACCATACTGAGTTAAGTTGTCGGATTGCTGTTCTTGTTTGTCCTAATCTTTGTGTAATTTCTTCCTCTGTTGTTGCCTTTTTCGTGATTATGAACCCCAGGTATTTGAATTTATCCTTTCCTTTGATTGTTACGTTGTCATCAATCTGTAGATCTTCTATGTCTTCTTCACTTGTAGATAGGTACTCTGTTTTCGCGAGGTTAATATCTAGGCCAGCCTTGGTATATTCTTCTTGTAGTTTCTTCATCATGTAGCTGAGGTCGTCTTGGTCTTGTGCAATCACTACTTGATCGTCTGTTGAAATTGTGGAAGGTTTTAATGAAGATAAAAAAATACACGGAACAAATATTATTAATACAACAGCTGGTTCTAAACTAAGTCTCTTGTCTCTTGAGTCTGCAGGCATTAAGTTTCAAACATCTTGTACATCTTGCATGAAATGGCTACAGCACTCTGAAAAGACTAAAAAAAAAGAATTGAATACAAACAGGATGTTGCACAGAAAAAAGTGGAAACTGAAATAGTAAGGAGTGTAGACTTACAGAAAGTTATAATGCTACCAAGGATTTTCGGAAGCCAGAAGACATTTTTTACAAGATGACTTGTGGCTTTTCATCTAATCTTTGCATCAATGGCAGACAAGAAGAGTAGAAGGGGTAAAAAACATATCGGTCTTGTGGCATGAAGGAGTCGCTGCAAGAAAGGCAGAGGAAGTTGCATCTGCATATTGTAGAGCAGAAACACTTACCTTAACAAAATCAGCAGCTACCAAACTGAGAGTCACGCAGAGAAGAATGGAGCGGTCCATGTTAGGAATAACTCTGCGAGACAGAATAACCAACAGAGACATCAGGAGAAGAACCGGAGTGACTGACATCATCGAGAAGATAGCCAGACTAAAATGGAGATGGGCAGGACACATAGCCAGAATGACAAATGGGCGATGGACAAAGAGGTTATTGGAATGGAGGCCAAGGGAAGACAAGAGAAGCGTCGGTCGACCACCTACAAGATGAACTGACGATTTAAGAAGACTCAATAAAAACTGGATAAAAGCGGCGCAAGATAGACGGGGTTGGAAACATAAGGAAGAGGCCTATGTTCAGCAGTGGACTCTTGAGGCTGGATGATGATGATTGTAGAGCTTTAGTTGAAGAAAGAGAAGCCGTTAAAGTATTGTATTGGACAGACAATTGCTCAGCCCAAAATAAAAATTGGTGCTTATTTACCATGTTTGTTACAATGGTAAATAAAAAAATGATTGCCACCTCTTAAATTAACCTAAAATATTTTGAGACAGGCCACACCTTCATGAGTGAGGATTCAGTTCATCATGGTGCGGAACCGAGCATGAAGATCACAAACGAAGGAAATATTTACGATTTCAAAGATTTTATTAAGGCTGTAGAAAATTCAAATGGAAAAAAACTGAACGTAATTTGTTTAAAAAACGAAAATGTTTTAAATTGGAAATCTGGAGGTTCAAAATCCAAATCCAAAAAAACGCATAGACCTTTGCTTTGCGATATATCTATAGTACAGTTCAGACGAAGCAGCCGATTACTTTTAAATAAAAATAGTATTAACGACGAAAATTTTAAAGAATATAATTTTCTTAAAAAAAATTGTAAACTAGAAATTCCTAGTAAACTACGCGATAATTGTAGAGGTATCCCTACGCAAAAGAAACAAGGTATAATTTCGCAACAGTGCCCCCTCATGCCTCAAAACAGACGGCAATGCCTCAAAACAGACGGCATTTTTGGCATTCATTAAAAGAAGATGATGTAGAAGACTTAATAAATTTCGAATAGTTTTTTCAATATTATGTAATTAATTACGATTTTTTTTCTTTTCCATTAATGTGAGTTACATTTTATTTTTAATTTGATTATACTACCGCTTTAATCTACATTTTTGTTTTATTTTCATAACCGATATTTAAGTACATAAACATGAAAATTCTACATTTTTATTGCTTAAGAAAACAACTTGATTATTATGGTCAACAGCAGTAACTGCTTAATTTTCAGCCAAAAACCAAGTAACACAATTGTTTTGTTTGTCAAAAATTAAGACATATTTTTTAATGTATTTTAACGTTTTTCTGCTTAAAATTAAATAAATAATAAATTATGTGGAAGAAAAAATCCTAAATTGCAAATAGATCAAAACCATTATTTTAGCACTTACTGCTTTTTACCTTATCACTGCAGAGTATTTTTTAAAATTGTAAACTTTGTATTTCGAAATAAAGATTTTTTTGGGAAACTTAACGTTGAAGAAACATTTCTATATATATATATACATATATATATATATATATATATATATATATATATATATATATATATATATATATATATACTCAGTATATAATAAGCCACAAGACCGATATGTTTTTTTACCCCTTCTACCCTTCTTGTCTGCCATTGATGCAAAGATTAGATGAAAAGCCACAAGTCGTCTTGTAAAAAATGTCTATATATATATATATATATATATATATATATATATATATATATACCAGTTGCTGACGTTCCAGTTGCCCACGTACATACATTGGACAGACAAACCGACGAATCCATAACCGTATTTACGAACATTATATATCTGTCAAACATTCCGATACTACTTCAGCCCTAGCCCAACATCATATTCAAACAGGCCACAAAATAGATTTCGAAAAAGCAAAAACCATCGACCCATCCTCTCCTTAAAATCGGGAATCATTCGTGAAGCTATCGAAATCGAAAAACGGCCTAACAGCTTGAACACGCGTGATGACGCGAAACGATTGCCGGCAACATGGCGACCCCTGCTTCAGCGACCTCCCGCCCACACCGCTCAGGCCACGTCAGTTCAGACCACGTCAGCGTCAAGAAAAAAGCCATATTTACCATTTTGTAATTGGTTGCTATTTGAACTTATTTGTAAATTCAATTATTTTTGTATTAAAAAAATGTTTTCAAAATTATAAAAATTTTCGGAGAAACATTTATTGGATTGAAGCATTTTTATTTTGAATATTTTGAAGATGTATTAGCAGTAATTTTTACTTACTAAACTAATTTTTATTTGCTCTTGATAATAATTGTAAACACAATTGAAAGCTCGAGAATAAAAAAATAGTTAACCAATAGCCCTTTTATTGACTCCAACCCATCCAAAACAGTTATATATATATATATATATATATATATATATATATATATATATATATATATATATACACAGTGGAATCTCGATTATCTGTCTCTCTATTAACCGTCACCTCTGTTAACCGTCAGGGTCCATACATAAGTTATATTGACAACATAAGTAAAAATTTAGTCATCAATTCATTTTGTTTAAGCATTGCGATAAGCCAATCGAAATTCGTTGAAATGTACACGTGAAGTTATGCCACCACCGCATTTTTTTATGTTAATAATTATTGTTCTTATTTAGGGCTCTGGGTTTCATTTTTAGAATCGCAAGCCGAAAATAAAAACGCGGAGCACAGTAATTATTACAGTTATTATTTGTGTGTCAACATAATTCAGTTTGATTCAAATTCGAACATTGATTGTGTCACTTAGTCGTATTGAGCAACAAATATGATGTTCCGAGAACAACAATCAATGATTTGAAGCAAAATGCTGAAGGAATTGAAAAGTATGCTTCGCAAATGGAATCGTTGGATGGCCGGATGAAACATAGACAATGAAAAAAAGCAACAAATGAATCACTCGACACGGCAACACTCTGTATTTGTGGTTCGTTCAAAAAAGAAGCGAAGGTGTTCCTTTGTCTGGACGAATTGTTACCGAAAAAGCGTTGTTTTTCAACATGGAATTGAATGGCGATCCTTCATTCAAAGGAAGCAGCGGTTGGTTGGAAAAGTTCAAAAATCGCCACGGTATACGGGAAATGAAAATTTAAGTTGAAAACATGGGCGTCGCAAGTATTGAAGTCGTTGACGAATATAAAAGAAAGTTTCAAGATATGATCGATGAATATGGTTAAACTACAAAGCATTGCCAACGAAAACACTCACTGCACTGGCTGAAAAATATAAACCAGGATTTATAACGCAAAAGCAACGAATCACAGCAGTGATATGTTCAAATGCAAGTGGTGACCACGTTTTTACAACGGCATTAATATGAACGCGCTTTCCGTTAACTACTACGCACAACATAATGCATGGATGTCCCAGGAAATATTCGCTGACTGGTTCAAAAAGGTATTTACTGCAAACCAAAATTTGTTTATCTATTTTTCTAACGTCTTGTTTTTAAAGTTTTTATAATGGATGTTCGACAATACTTGCAAGTAACAAATTTGCCACCAATGGCGATTCTCATGTTGGCCAATGCACCTGCCTATCCTGAAGCCGGTATGCTCCGAAGTGACGATGAAAATATCACGTGCTCTTTTCTGCCTGCGAACACAACATCATTGATACAGCCAATGGATCAGTCGGTCATTAAAACATTCAAAAGAAGATACAGAAAAAATTTTATTCAAAACCTAGTTATGGAAGAGGAATATTCTTTGCCAGAATAAGGGAAAGCATCCAATTTAAAGCACGCAGTCGACAATACTGTGGATGCTTGGGCTGATGTTTCGGAAGTAACGCTGAAAAGAGCGTGGAATAAATTATGGCCTGAATCAACTTAAGATGAAAATGCCCCCGTGACAACCGAGCGTGATGCGGTAACAAATGAAGTTATGGCTGAATCAACTGTTTTGTTTTCGTTGCCTAAAGATGACATAAACTAATGGTTAATTTGTGATGAGGGCGCAAACGGCTATCGATTGCTGACAGATAATGAAATCGTTGAAATGGCAACAGAGGCGGACGAAACTGATTCAGAAGCTGACAAAGACTTTGATGGTGGCGACGTTGGTGATGCTATTGCAACTCACAAAGATTTGCGTAAAGAAGCTAGAGAAGCTGCATCGCACATACAACAATTCATCAAGTGATATTTTCGGCAAGAAGAAGCAAATAAGGTAGATTTGCTAGATGTAGAAGACGTTGTAAAATGTGAAGTAACAATAAAACAAAAGATTTTGGAATATTTTAAATCACTTATATTGTCAAATAAAACATACAAATAAAATTTGAGAGTTATACTCAAATTTTTTTTAATGTTCTGTTAACCGTCTTTTCGATTATCCGTCATACCCTTGGTCTGGTGCCCTGACGGATAATCGAGGTTCCACTGGATATATATATATATATATATATATATATATATATATATATATATATATATATTGAGATGATATTAAACATAGGAGAAAGAAAAATAAAGAAATAAATTCAGAAGGTTTTTCATAATAGCAATGGCCTAACTTGTAATTCAGAAAGTTTACTGAACAAAATTTTGATTGTTAGCATCGTCAGATTGTATCTGATCACTTGGATCTGATGTTTTTTCCTACTATGACTTCTACTCACATTTTCTTGCCTTGTACTATTTCGTTCCCTGTCTTCGCAGCTTCTATTCCTTCGTACACAATTTACCTGTCTGTTATAGTTAGGTCGCTATGTATTTCTTCTATTGTTAAAATCTTGTCTATTATAATTAGTATTGTTATTAAAATTTTGTCTATTATAACTAGTATTGTTATTAAGATTCTGTCTATTTTGATTATTGTTATTATTATTAAAATTCTGTAAATTATCACCATAACTATTATTATTATATGATTGTCTTTATTGTTGATAATTATTCTTATTATATTGAAAGTTATTATTGTTTTTTCTGTTGTTGTTATTATTACTTGTCTTGTCATATTACCTCTTTGTATTATTTGAATAAAATTAATAAAACTCTCTATTGTTTGAATATTTTGTACAGTTACTGTTTGAACGACATCAGCATCAAAATGTCTAGATACATTTAAGACTGTTTCATCCTCTTTTAGTGGTGGTTCCAAATATTTTGCAACCGTTATCAGTTTTAATGCATAATCTACCATATTTGATCTTAAATTGTGATTATACTTTCCAAAATATAGAACTTCCCTAAATTTAGCTTGCTCTAATTCACCCCAATAATAGTTTAAAAATTTATTTTCAAATGTTTGAAAATTATCTAAATCATTTTCAATACTTGCAAACCAAGTTGCCGCATTATCACTTAGTGTCATTCTAATATAATCTTTAATATCATTAATATTATTCACTAATCTTAATTTGTGTTTTAAACTATTTATGTATACTCTAGGATGCAAATTTTTTATATTACCAGAGAATTTAATCCCAGTCTCATTTGTTAAATTTAAATAAGGTCTCCCTATGTCTCTCATTTGTGAAATATCATCTTTTCTCTGTTCCACATTTCTTATTTGATTATTATTTATTTGGATATTTTGTTGCATATCGTCTAATTTTTCTTCTGTCTTTCTCCTGTCTTCGTTAATTTTTACTTCTAAGTTACATTTCTGCAACTCTATTTTCTGTTCTATATCTATTTTATTATCTTGAATAATCCTATTTACTTCTGTCCTCTCATTTTCTATCCTTTTCTTGTAGTCATGCCGTATATTTTTTATTTCATTTGCTACTTTTTTCTCTGCGGCTTCAAGTTTTTTATCTATTTGTTTTTCTATTTGTTGTACAATTTTATCATTATTATCTTCTATTTTCTTTTCTAATTTTCTATAATTCTCTTCCATTTTTTTCGTGTTCTCTTCAATTTTTTTCGTATTCTCTTCCATTTTCTGTTCCATTTTTTTCATGTCTTCTTTGACTTCTTTCGAATTCTCTTCCATTTTTACATATTCTCTTCCATTGTCTTGTTCATCTGCATCATTAATGACATCAAAGCTGCCATATTGACATTTTCCTCTCTTTCTGGATTCATTTTTGCAGTATCTTGTGGAACTTTAACTAAAATCTCCTCTTGTATAGGTTGTATTTCTACTTCCACATCTTCTTCATTCTTTTTGCTTCTTGTACCTTTCTTTCCTTGCGACATTTTGAGACTTTACTTGTTCAAATATAATTAAAAATAAAATCTATAATATTTTTTTTTTTTTAATGAAAATTAATTTAATTATATGAGAGCACTTATCTTCCCAAACTAATTCTTTTAAATAGAGAGCCACCGCGGTGGGCGCCAAATTGTAATGATGTATTATTTGTGAATGATTTAATGAGCAATGAATGTTTTTTAATAATATCGCACCCTTAGTGCAAGAGTGCAGTAACTCAAAATTTTATGAAAATGAAGTAATCATGGAATTCGATTGTAAACATGCATGATAACAAGCAATTAAAAGCACGAAAAAAGTGAGATATTTGTCATATTTGTTATTTTAATATGTATATCTGTGGTGTTTAATATTAATATACAGTGTGTCTACGTAATCCATTAACGGTCGAGACAATAAACAAAGATTAACGAGACCAATCTATTCATGTAAGTTTTATGTCCTTTGTGTGTCATTATATTTTCCATAAAATGTTTGCGATGTCGTTTGACCATTTATTTATTAGATTGGATTAAAAACACATCAATTAAGACTAATTATTTACAGCCAAAAAGTATTTTAATTATGAAAGGAAAAACAGTTATCTTAAAACTTGTGTATTAACAATACTGACAGGTTAAAAATATCTATACTGAGAAAACTTGTTCTATAAAAACTAAATCCCAAACTATATTAAATCTTCACGTAACCTTCCGGGGCAATTGTCATCATATTATTGTCCCCACGTAATTCCCAACTTTTACTAAGGCAGTGAATTCCAATCCTTTTGTTAATCACTTTACTCAAGGTAGCCTGATTTGCATATTTTTATTATAGTCCTTTTGTTTTGAATTTAAATAAAAATATTCAAAGTTTTACAAATAATGTTTCTACCCTGTTATGGCATTGTCATTACAAAGCGAAGGATTTGTGGCTATCAGAAACATGTGCAGAAATAAAAATATTAAATTGCCGCCAACAATAAGCCGTTTTATTAGGTATACCACGTATAACCACGATTGCTGTTGGGGATTATTTTTTCTTTACTTACCCGATGATTTATTGGAATTTATTAAACGTATATACTAAACCCTGGGAATTACTTTCCCTTTATCTACCAGGTGATTTCTGTGAATACATTATATGTAATGTTTAGTACTATTCCTATCGTTGTTGGAGATTACTTTCTCTTTACCTACCCTATTAACTCATTAGAAACGAGTTCTCAGGGAAGAAGTACGAGTAGGTACATTTTAGTAGTGTAGTTTTTAATATAATCTGTTATTAGCCCTTGCAAGTGATAGATGCAGAATTAACGATTTCGAAAATGTCAAAATTTAATAGTTCCAGAACATTGAGGATTTTATCCCTGTGTGCGCAGACAAGTGAGGATAGCAACGACATGCAGAGTAAGTTGAATTTAAATTTATCATTGTATTATAATCTATTTATCTACTCTTGTTTTCAAATTCAATGGTGAGAATTTCTACGACTAGTGTAAACTGAACGAAATAGGGGCGTTCAAAAAAATACTTCTGATTTAAGCGAAATGATTAAAAGTACATAGACACAATGTATTAGAGAAAAAATAATACTAAAGTTTATTTATCAAAATAATTTTATATTCGAAACCGCACGATAACAATATTACTACTTATTTACGGAGATTGTTTCAATTTCTTCTTTTTCTTCTTCTTTCGGTGTAGCCATGTCTACCTGTTTTTTCAATGCGTGGTCATTATATTCTATTCTTCTGTTTCTTACTCAATTATTGTTTGTTTTAACTTTAAAATCATTATTATTTTTAGATGCTATCAACGGTACTTCATTAACTGCTATCAGTGATCAAGTTCAAATTTTAACTAACGTTGAAATACCGAGAGAGGACTTAGAGAGAGATCTCCCAGAACCAATTTCAATGACGCTACATTAATGGAAACAAAAAACGAAGCTACTGAAGATATGGAAGAGGACATTTTGACCAGTGAAATAGGGATTCAACAGAGATACAATGGTGCTGACAACGTTGTAGACGGGGAACAGGTTGATGCAGAAAACAACTTTTCCAATGATGATTCTATGCAAGATCTCCCATATCTCCCAGAACAAATTCCAACCTATGACGCTGCATTAATATAAACACCAATCGAAGCTACTGAAGATAGTGACCGTGAAAGTGACAGTTACAGTGTATTTTGTGCGAGAAAACGAAGTGCAAATCCTGAAGAATGGAGACGAAATAAGGTCAAGAAACTTCGCAACTCTGGTAAGTCCTACAAGTCAAATAAAGGTACAATCATGCTCGCTCGACAGATGAAAGAAGCTTGTTCTCAAACTTGTCGTTTAAAATGTTTTGAAAATTCTGTGGATATAAGAACGCATATTCATCGAAAATTTTGGGACTTGGGTAACATAAATTTACAAAGAGACTTTATATCACGACACACCAATGGAGTTAGACCTAAGTATCAAAATAAAATACCTGGAAGCAATCGCAAACATAACTTGCAATATAAATTTAGGATTAATGACAAGGACACTCAAGTATGCAAAACGTTTTTTCTCAATACTTTGGGAGTGAGTGATCGATACATTTACACCACATGGAAGAAAACTGATGAAGAGGGAAGCATGTGGCTCATAAAAAATCTGATAAAGTTGCCTTGGAAAAAATACGTCAGCGCATAAAGATGTTCCCGACCATCGAAAGTCACTATATAAGGGCTCAAACTAGTAGAGTTTTTATTGATGGTAGCTTAACCATATCCGAAATGTATAGACTATACAAAGATAAGTGTATTTCAGACGGCGATATTTGTCTTAAGAAACATCACTATGAACGCATATTTAATTATGAATTTAACATTGGATTCTTTTCTCCTAAAAAAGATCAATGTTCAGAGTGTAAAGTGTATAAAAACTCTAATGAAGGGCAGAGAAAATCATTGCAGGACAACTACGACTTGCATATTAAAAATAAAAATCAAGCACGCGAATCAAAGAAACAAGATCTAGAATTAGCTAATGATGTAAATCAATATTCCGTTTGCGACTACGATCTTCAAGCTGTATTACAGACGCCATGCGGAGATGTATCAATGTTTTATTATAAGCCACGTTTAAATGTGTATAATTTCACATTATTTGATAACGTATCCAAACAAGGATACTGCTTTATGTGGAATGAGTCTGTAGCGAAACGAGGAAGTAATGAAATTGCAAGTTGTGTCTATTATTACATGACAAATCATGCAATAAGCAAAAATTTAATTTTTTTTAGCCACATCTGTGCCAGGCAGAACATAAATAAATTTATCGCCTCTATGTATTTATATGTTGTTACTAATGTGAGTTATATCGAATCGATTACCCACAAGTTTTTAATAACAGGTCACACACAAAACGCTGTTGACAACATGCACCCATTAATAGAGCGACAAAAGAAAAGAGTGCTGAAGAGCGGTCCAATTTATGTTCCTACTGAATGGGCAACTGTAGTGAAATGTAGCAAAAAAAGTGGTTCACCCTACATAGTTCGAGAAATGGAAACAAAGGACTTCATTGATTTTAAACATGTTTCCTTTCTATTGGGAAACAATTATAAAATTGATCAAAATAAAGAAAATGTGAAGTGGACAGATATAAAAATTCTGCAATGTAGAAAAGATAGTCCGCATATAATTTTCTTTAAGTACAACTATGATGACGAACTATGGAATTCTATTAATCTAAAAAAATCATCGCGGACTACACATAATATACAAGTGCTACTTAAACCTTCCTACAAAGAACAGCCAAAAATTCAAATGGCCAAAAAGAAAGATTTGGTATACTTATGCCATTCGAGTATGATACCAGAAGCTTACCATAGTTTTTATGAAAATATTTTGACCCAAGATGATCAAGAAGAGGACAACAACTAACAGAAAGTGTGTCTACACTTTTTACAATTTTTTCCGTGCAAAAGTGTTGTAACTTTAAAATTCCAATACTAAATGTGTAGTGATTAACAATTTTCTCCGTGCAAAAGTGTTGTAACTTTGAAATTCCGAATTTTTTTAGCGTTAATATTATTTTGTTTAAATTTTTATTTTTCGTTAATATAATATAGGCTAAAAAGCATGCAAAATAATAATTAAATGTTAATTTTTTTTCAAACTTGTGTCTTATTTCACCGATATTAGCACGAAAATAAACAAAATTGTCTTTATCTCGAAACTTACATATTCTGACTTACTGCAGTCTTGCTCTGAGGGTGCGATATATATATATATATATATATATATATATATATATATATATATATATATATATATATATATATATATATATATATATATATATATATATATATATATATATATACTTTCTATATATATATAAACTATCTTTAAATTGAAATTCTTATGAAACTAATTAAATTATACAGACAATGTAAATTTTAAAGAAACTATCTTTAAATTTGAAATTCTTATGATACTAATTAAATTATATTAACAAAATTGTGTATCTTTCTGTCACTGAATGCCTTTAATATCAAACATAGGAGAAAGAAAAATAGTGTTTAAAACAAATAATAATTTATAAGTTACACACTAGATAATATTAGATGTAAAAAGTATTTAGTTATTTTAATAAGTTATATACTAGAGAATATTATAAAAATTATTTATATAAGGGTATTCTTAAGAAATTAGCATATAATAAGTTTAAAAAGTATTTAAGTTGCAATGTATTTGGTTATTTTAATAATTATAATATTGTAAATATATTTAAGTAAGCCATGTGCATAGGCAACCAAATATACTCTGAAAGTGACAGTTAAGTGATGGTTACAAATGTAGAAGTGGGGTTATTTGTTAATTTAAGATGTTTAGTTTACATATAGTTACGGATTTGAAATAGTGTAATTTATTGATTTGGGGTGTTTAATTTACATATAAGTTTCTATTCTGATCTGAAAAGCCTAAATGTCAATAAAATTCTCGATAGAAAAGTAAAGAATTCTCTTTGGTGATTGGATATTGGTATATTAAAAAGAAGAATAAATATAAATGCTGTTAAGAAGAAAAATATTTTAAATTGGTGGAAGCTGATAATTGGAAAAAGTAATTTCACAAAAACAAGGATAACCGAGGCTGAGAACGAAGACATTGAGTGGTGATGAAAATATTTATTTTGGAGAACAGTTTCATTTAGGCATTCAGTGACAGAAAGGTACACAATCTTGTTAATATAATTTAATTAGTATCATAAGAATTTCCAATTTAAAGATAGTTTGTTTAAAATTTACATTGTCTATATAATTTAATTGGTTTCATAAGAATTTCAATTTAAAGATAGTTTGATTAAAATTTACATTGGCTATGTTAGATATATATGTGTGTTTCATAATAGATATAATAAAGATAATTTCAAAAAGTGCTTACAAACTAATTCTTTGAGAACCGCGATAAAAACCCTATATATATATATATATATATATATATATATATATATATATATATATATTATTGTGATATTTAAAGTCTTGGTGCGCCAAGCAATAATTAGCTAATTAATTTTTTGATTAATTAAAATTATTTAAATGATATGATTATGACTCTATCACAATTTTTAATTCTTTTATCTCAGGGTTAAATTCGTGCTTCAATATCTATGCTATTACATGTGAAAGGTAAGGTCCAAAGAATACCGGAATAATAAAAAAACACATATGATCTAACACTATATATTGAAATAAAAATAATGACATAATTCACACTCAAAAGTTTTCAATAAACAAATCTCATATAATGATTCTCAAAATTTTGTTCTACGTACGTGAACAATCAAAATTATTGGTACAAACAATATTAATTGAAATCTCAAAATCCCAAACTATTCTAACTCTCCTAATCAAAATATTTATATCCTTTCTAAATTAAGTGTAAAAATTGTGTTATCAATAAAAGAAAAAAATGCAGAAAAACAAAAATATCTCTCTCTGATGATGAGTGGTCCAAATCCTTGTTCCTTGTAGACTATATTATCTCCTCTCAACCGCTCCGTATGTAATCAGCAATCTTACAACAGATCGTTGCAAGTATATCGTCCTTAATGATCTCCTTCAAAAGCACAAATCATTCAAATTATGATAGCCTTTCTCCTCTCGATAAACTGAATCTCTCGTTGGCCCGAGTGAAAAATGACTCTTGGAATATCTTCTCTTTACGATAAACTGAATCTCTCGTTGGCCTGAACAGTGACTCTTGGAATATAAGTAGAAAAATATGACTTACAATATTTTGCTGCTTCAGCTTCTGTCAGATACACTAACTCCACAAAAACTCACTAACATTCAACACTACTGCTTGCTACTTCTCGGGAACCGCCAGAGAACAATCACTGTTCGTCTTACAGACTTGGAAAACCAACTGATTATCTTTTCTCTCTCCTAAATCTAGCTAAACTTTCATTCCTACATACCTATCCCACCTTTTTCAATCTCCGCCAATCAAAACTCGTCACAATTCCCCCATTTTTTCATTTCGATAACAAACAAATTTTTACCTATAATTATAAAATTTCCTAAAACTTATTTACAAATAATATTTTTCTATAATTCTTAAAAACTAACAAAAACCTCTTTCTAAAATCTCTTTTATTGTCTTTAATCACTGCATTAATGTATTTGGAAAACCCGGTTCAATTGTCTTTGGATTTCACTTAAAATTATGCGGGTCACTCAAGTATAACAAAGAAATAATTTATGCATAGCTTACATTTTGTTTAGTACAGGTAATCCAAGAATTTAATAACTTTCCTTCTTCGAAATGTTCGTTGGTTATTATCCTACTTATCTGAATTATTTTAATGTTTTTGAACTTTGAAATATTTTAATCAACCCAATATTTTTCTCGATTTTACATATCATAACAATATATATATATAATAAAACGTGGTGGTACATTATACATAATCTAATATATGGTTATATGTATATCTTTAATAGTACCCGATTCTATGTTACGGGTTTTATATAAATATTAAACACACAGACAGCAACTTCGATCCACATAACATTGAATTTCACCACCATCGTGTTTGTAGCCATATTAATAATTATTTTATATCAACCCCAACACCTTTTTCGAAAGTTGCGCCTCTACCGTCAGCTGGTATGGATAAGGTGTGGTGTGAAATTTGTGATAAAATTACAGGTATACCTGTATTTATCAATATATAAATAATAAACATTGGTCCTCTTACTAGGTGACAAAATATATACCTACCTACAACTGATGTCATTGTAGAAATATTCACAACAATGATATTTAATTTCTAAGCCAAGGATTATATCCCAATCCTACCAGAATTTTCAAGTCAAAAAGATATTTCCTAGTATAGAGGTACCGTCATTTCGGAAGGCATCTAATTTGCATATTATGAGGCATGTCGAAATTGTATAAGAACCGCCTTTGAAGTTGGTGATTGGTTACTGAAATTTTAACTAAACGACAGTGTTGCGCACTATTTAGTAGGTACAGCTAAAACATATTATACTGAATAAAGGCGATGATCAGTAAGATATTTGATGGGACAAAAATAATAATACCTTCGTAATACGTTTTTCCGGAACAAACAAACTATTTTTATTGTACAAAAGAATTATTAAGTTCTGAATATAGATAAGTTTAACAAAATGGATTTTTAAAATAGCAATTAATTGTCAAGCGTATTTTCTAAAATATTAAATACCAATACAATGCCAAAATATTAAAGAGTGAGGAAAATTATATGCTAATGAACGGTCCCAATTACATGTACCTAAACTTCTACCTGATTTAATTCTGTTCTTGGAAGCGTTTTAGTGATATAATAAAGTCATGTAAACATAAATATTCCTGTCTTTGGGAAATGCCTAATTTCATGGACCTACCCGATTTAAGACGTTTCTTGTAAATATATATTAGCGATATAATAAAGACTACCGTCAATATTGCTGTCCTTCTAAAATATATGCACATCTAAATTTGTAAATGAAAACTTATAAAAGATATAAAATTAACTCTATATACATATCATTTAAAAATTCATATACCTAATGTGAATGTTTTAAAGAAGAACGACAAAATCTAATTTAATTTTCTTCTTCCGAAGAACACTCGATGACTTCGGATGTTAAATAACTGTCTTCTATTTTAATTGCATGATGACATCGTTTTCTCCACTCATCTGGGGTTATTTCGGAAACTCGTTTTTCCAACAGGTGTCTCACATCTTCCAATTTGAAAGATATGTTATTTTGTGCGATATTATTTTTAATGTCTATCGGATTTAAATCCGGATGGTATGGAAGTAACCGTAAAGGAGTGTGACCATATTCACGCAAAAGTTCATCGAATTCATACCTTTTGAAACGATTTTGATGGTACTTAATCAACGCATAATATTCGGGTTTAAAACTTTGAGGGTTAAATGTTATATTGTTTTTAATCAGCCAATCAATCATATTTATCATTTTTTTGGAATTACTATTAGGCGCAGGATTCACTTGTACCGAATGGTATGAGGTATTATCGCAAACAACTATTGAGTTAGCGGGTAAATTTGGAATTAGTTTTATCTTTAGCCATTTGCGGTAATTCGTGGCATTCATTTCTAAGTCGTAGTCACCAGATTTACTACAAATATTAAAAGCGCGTTTGGAATAAATCCCATTTCACCACCAGCATGCACTATTATTAAACGTTGACCCTTCGAAATGTTCATCAGTAACCCTTTACTAGAATTATAATTCCAAGTTTTCGACAAAGTATGTCCACTGTGTATATATTATGTCTCATCGAGGTAAACAATGGGTCTGTTTTCATTTCTATAATGTTTGATAAGTCTTAAGTATTTGATTCTCCAAGACCTTATTCCCGTCTGTTCAACCAACAATTTTATGTTGTCCTGTGCTCTACTCCTACGAAAATTCATATTTCGAAGAATTCTTCGCAGCGAGGCTTCTGATACTTTAATGTCCAAATATATCTTAATTTTGTTCTTCAATTTATTAGCAGTAACAATACAATTCTCTGTTTTATGAAAATCGTGCATTATACGCCGAATATCTGTAATTTGATATTCTGGTAAATCTGTCACAGGTGACTTTCGTAAAGGTCTCTTTGAAGAAAATTCAACTTTGTTTTTATTATCTAGAGACTGTTTGCTCTCTTGTAGTATTCTGGATACTGTCCGTACAAAAATGCCTATACCGACGTAAATATAATCAGCGTATAAGTAAAATGTAAGACGCAGTAAGAGAAGATCTGGAGAAAATGGGAGTGAGACAATGGGAAATAGTGGCACAGGACCGACAAACATGAAAGGCAATAGTAAACGCGGCAAATACTCACGAAGAGTTGCAACGCCATTGATAATGATGATGATGACGTAAAGAAACAAAAAAGTACATTGAAAAGTAACTCAAAACGATAGTAGAAAATAAAAAAAATAAATAAGAGCTTTCTACGAAAACAAGAGCCTATGAACTCTTTCTCCACATATGAAAAATGATGACGATCTATTACTAAATAAACTAACTAGGGGAATAATGACAATTTGGCAAAATTATTTTACAGTAAATGTGGTTATTATTTTACAAAAAATTATGTTAACCCTTAACCACTGACATGCGGTATGCCATACCGAGCCGAAAATATATTTTGTTGTAAAACGTGTTTTATAAATGATTCTTAGAACACCATCTGTGTACCTTCAAGTGTGGTTTAATTGTACCTGCTCTCAACTGCTGCAGTTTTAGTACACGTTTAGTCTTTGAGCTACGTTGACATAAAGTTTTCTTGCGGTATCAAGTACCGCATGTCAGTATTTACGTTTCTATAGTTAAAAGCAGTGTAGTGTATTCTTTTGCTGTTAGTATGGCAGCAAGTTCATCCAGTTGTTCTAAATTTAGCCGCAAAACTGTAAAGCTTTCAGATGATGATTTTGAGGCTGTTTTATCTCAATGGGCTGACGAAGTACCTAATGATTTAGAATATTTTAGTGATGGTGATGTTGACGATGCAAGCGAAGAAGTATGTATTGAAAGTTCACACGACACCGGAAGTGAGCAGTCGGAAAGTTCTGAAGACGAATATCATTTAAATGATAATGGTTAGTCATATTTTTATGGCAAAAATCGTTTTAAGTGGTCTACTACAGCACCCTCGAAAAATGTAAGAACTTTGTTACACAACCTTGTAACAAAAGTACCAGCTGTGCGGTCCAGAGATGTAAGAAACGAAACTTCATCATTTCTGAGGATATAATACAAGAAATACGTAAATGGACAAATAATAAATTACGTGCAATTCGTGAAAACTATAAAAGAATGAATAGACCAGAACTAAATGAAATTGATGAAATAGAACTAAAAGCCTTTTTGGGATTGCTTTTATACTCATCAGCTTTCAAATCCAATGACGAAGATATAAATTCTATATTTGCTACAGATGGCACTGGTAGAGATATATTCAGATATTGGTAGTATTCAGACAGTGTTATGTCAAAAGAAAGATTTGCAATATTTCTAAAATATTTACGTTTTGATAACCCTCTGGATAGAGAAGAAAGAAAAAAGATAGATCCAACAGCAGCCATTAGTAACATATTTAATATATTCATATCAAATTGTCAAAAACTGTATTCCGTAGGCACATGTGTTTGTATTGATGAAATGTTGGTCGGATTTAGGGGAAGGTGTAGGTTTAAAATGTATATGCCTAATAAGCCTGTGAAATATGGCATTAAAATAATGTGCCTGACTGATGCACGAACAAGTTACTTATACAATGCCTATATATATATGGGGGCAAGGACATTGACGGAACTGGGTTATCTGAGGAAGAAAAGAAGATGGATAAACCAACTCAATCTGTTCTTCGGCTTGCTAAACCTATTTATGGAACTAACCGTAATATCACAGCTGATAATTGGTTTAGTTCTATAGAATTAGTAAAGCAGTTAGAAGTAAAGAAGTTAACGTATGTGGG
This sequence comes from Diabrotica undecimpunctata, assembly GCF_040954645.1. NCBI lineage: Eukaryota > Metazoa > Arthropoda > Insecta > Coleoptera > Chrysomelidae > Diabrotica > Diabrotica undecimpunctata. The sequence continues at coordinate 24,744,827 of NC_092813.1, read as the reverse complement.
AACCCTCAAGAAAAATAAACGGGAAATCCCTCCGGAATTCCAGCCACACCGATGTAGGCAAGTAAATTCAACTACTTACGGATTTACGAAAAGTTTATCCCTAATTTCCCATGTGCCAAAAAAATCGAGGGCTGTTTTACTTATTTCTTTGATGCACCATTCAATAGGCACGGATCAGATTACTGGAAAACCAGAAATTATAGCTCATTATAATCGTACGAAAGGAGGTGTCGATACTTTAGATGCCAAGTGTGCCAAATATTCTGTAAAACGTCGTTCTCGCCGATGACCACTTACTATTTTTTACCGCATCATTGATATAACTGCTGTTAATTCGCATGTTGTGTACCAATCACTACAAGAAAATAATATGGAAAGGCTAAACTACACAAAGGAGTTGGCGAAACAATTAGTTTTACCTCATCTACAAAGAAGACTCGAAAATCCCAGAATCCCGAGAGAATTATTATGTGGTATTGAACGAATACTAGGACAAAAACGCCAAAAAGAAGCAGATTTTGAAGAAAGGCTTGAGAAAAAGAAGACGTGTTACTGATGCCCAAGTGCATTAAAGCGAAAGACTTTTTATGTGTGCTTTTCTTGTGGAAAACCAGTGTGCTTACAGTGTACAAAGAAAAATTGCGGACCTTGCGCGCAAAATGACTAGTTATTTTATTGTAATTTTTGGTTATTGTCAGAATTTTGAATTTTAGTTTCTCATTAAATTTAAATCATTAGTCTGTTTCTTTTAACATTATTTTACCATTTGTTAGTAACAAGTAATCAATTTTTCTTGTAATTTAGTTTATAAACGATTTTGTAGTAACGTCCACCATTTTTTTAAATATTATGCATGCATTCATAATATTCTTGAAAAAGTAAAGTTTATTTTACTTGTAGCAGTATATTATGCTACAGCAATGTGAAGAATCATTCCGTAGTTGATATAAAAAACAAATACAGTGATATAAGATAAATTCATATTAAAAACAAAGGAGAATAGGCAACGGTATGACATACTGCATGTCAGAGTCTACGTCCTAAAACATCCACGTCAGTAGTTAAGGGTTAAATAAAAATCAAAATACAAAAGAGAAGCGAAGGTAGGCAAAATGGGGAACAAGAGCAGAGTATAAAAGGTTGACAAATAAGTACCATTGAGAACTAAAAGTGAAAAGTGTTGAAACATTGAATTTGAATATCAAAAATTAATACTAAATGCATTGAAACTCCTTACCTGTTGCTTCAGCAGTCTTATTTTTTACCATTAGCAGAGTGTCCATTTTACTTTTCATATTTTTAAAATAATTATACACATTAAATATTATTTGACGACCCTGCTCTTTAATAACGCTACGTTTTTTTCCGCCCATTTTCAGCAAGATTGTTTGAAAATAAAATTATCTAATATTTAACACACACACAACTTGTTCTCAAATGCACTGCTGCGCCACTGAGTATTGAAATGATTTACTGTTAAGGCGTGAATTAGGTAGAAATTTCAAATTTTGACCTCTGCCCAGTGCGATAATATGCAAATTAGATGCCTTCCGAAATGACGGGACCTCTACCGATTTGCAAGCAATTTTTGAGGATTGCTAACATAGACCCTTTCAATATCTAACCATTACATCGATATATATATATATATATATATTGTTATGCTATTTAAATTGTATTATATTGCTTACTTAGGAAAAATCCTGTCTATATTTATTAAATGAACTAATCTCCAATTAATCACAATAAATCAGCATTAATTAATTACAATCTCAGGCTATTTAAATTGTACGATTTACCTTTGATCGTGGATTCAAAATATTTTCCAATTGGCGTCCTAATCGGGATAGGTAATATGACCTGAATAAAATACATAGAATTTCAACTGAACTATATGTGAGATGTCCTTTATTTTAATGAAATTTTATACAACAATCAATCCTGTAATATTTGCAATATACTAACTTTAAATATATGAGAAGTTGTTTTCTATCATGGACCCAAATGTTATTTTACATTGATTTTTAATATGTATTATAACTAAGCTCTTTTTATAATTCCTTTTTTTTTTAAGTGATCGCAAAATTAACTGTCTCTATTATTTATTCAATTTATTTAATTAATAAATGAAAATCACACTTCGGCTCTAATGAAATTTGACTGACCTTTCCTTCTCTGCCGTTGCAATTCTATGGCCACGCCACAACAAAAAAATCCTTTCTCTGCTTCTGCTCCTATTGTGGTCCAGATGACGTACACCTTTCTCCTATCTGTCCTTGTATCTCCAAATGTTTCCGGCTTCGTCTGCTATTAATATTCTTAGGCCCTTTGGTTTTCTATCTCTCTGTACCCCGTTCCTCACACTGGTCAGCTTTTACACCGCAAATAAACACACCCGGTAAATTACGTCTTCGGGACTTCAAACAAACACAAATCACAAAGCTCCTTCCTTCTTGGACGACGAAAACTGACTAACTAACCTTTTTTTCTCTCTCCTATCTCATAGCCAAAACCAAACCTCCTTGCATTCAAAATTTGACCAATAAAAATCATCCACCTCTTGTGAGTATATCGTTACCACCCAACTCTCTCTATAAAACGTCATTCGGGTAATTCCAGAAAACAAATCTTCTTTAATTATTCTAACTAAATCTATCTACTTTACAAATATTTCTTACTAATAGCTACAAACGATACCTGTTTCTCAATTCAATGTCTTTTGTTAATAAACTTTTACCGATATAATCTTTCGGGGAGAAAACCACCGCAAATCCCGGTCCATTGTTCAACACTTTCTATATACACTTTTATTCGGGGTAAAACCATTTCACAATAACCGACTTATTTAAATTTCTTATCGATAATATTTGAAAGTCTTGTCTCTGAGGACTAATGAACAATTCTTCGAACAACTTAAAATACATATTTTGTCTTATACAGGATGTTTGAAAATTCATATGCCCGTGTCTTTATGAAATATCAATAATTTTAATTTTTATTTAAGTAATAAAATTTGTATATCGGTTTTTTATTGCTTATGGACATTCAAAAGTACAACAAATCCCCGCCTTTGTAATCGATAAAATTTATCAATTTATGCAACTAAATTTTCTCGAGGCAAAATAAACGCACTTCCTGTATGCTATCTGTACTTATGCTACGTGTTATCCTATCCTACTATCTACTTTATACAAATTTAAATCTTCATTCGTGATATTTATATACATCATGGATATTATAAATACCTCTGATCTTTTCAGAATCCATATGTTTCAACTCATAGCTGTTTACTCCATCTTCGTTGTTTACTATGTATGGCCCTTCGAAAACAGGCATCAATTTTGCGCAAATACCGGTCTGAAGATTTGACACTCTTAATGCTCTTACCATTACTTTGTCACCCTTTTTGAAAGTTACTGGTCTTCGTTTCCTATTATGACCCTGTCTCTGGATGTATTTCTCATTGCTTCTTCTTAATCTCCTCTGAACGGTTTCTATAACCTGTCGATACTCTCTTTGTTCTGGATCTTCCCACGGTCTTATCGGCATGACGCCTTTCATGATGTATTCTGGTGTTTCTTTCGTTACTGTACTTGGCATGGAATTTAGGTACATCTCTATTTCTCCCAATTTTCTGTCCCATCGCCGATGTTGACCATCCGTTGCAATACGAAGAAATTTCGTTACCTCTTGTATAAATCGCTCAGAAGGATTACTTTGGGGATGCCTGATGCTTACAAAGTTCGTCTCGATTCCCCGTTCTCTAAGCTGTCCCTTGAAACGATCATTTCGGAAGTACGTTGCATTGTCTAGTAAAATTTTTCTTGGGGTTCCTACCGTAGCGATGAAATTGTCTATTTTTCTCAATATTTCTTCCCCTTTTGTGGTGCGGCAACTATATAATTTTACGTATTTTGAGAACACATCCACCATCACCAGAATATGCTTGTTCCTTTGCGTGGTCACAATTAGATCGCTTAACATGTCGATGGCTATAATGTCCAGGTTGTTCCGGGATACAATGCTCTTTGCAATATTTTCGTTTTTAAAATTCCTGCTCTTGTATTTCTGGCATACTTCGCATTTCTGTGTGATCTCTTTTGCAATGCGGTAATCTTGTCGACTGATGTAGTTTTCCCTAAATACAAGCCATACCTTTCTACTGCCAATATGTCCATTTTCCTCGTGTAGTTTCTTGATGATTCTTTCTGCCAATGTCGGTGTCACTAAATATAATTCCTTTCCGTCTATTCTCTTAAAAAATATCTCGTTTTCTAGCTCTGCTCTTCTCTTTTCTCTTTCTTCTAGGCCTTCCTGGTCGGTCCTTATCTCATTTAACGAAAATATCCCTTCGTCTTGTGTCAGTATATTCAATCCCACATGTAATGTAATTGTCTCCTTTTTTCCTGTATCTTCGTCCCGTGTTAAAGCGTCAGCTATTATGTTGTCTTTCCCTTTGATGTATCGAAATTGGAAATCATACTCTTGTAAGAGCAGAATGCCTCTGTGTATTCTGTTATTTACCAATCGATTCTTCATGATGTGTATCAATGCTGCATGATCCGTTTCGATGGTGAATTTAGCTCCCAATAAGTAAAACCTTAATTTGTTTACGCAAAATAGTACACTGGCGAATTCCAACTCGGTGACACTGTATTTTCTCTCATGCGTTTTAGTCACTCGAGATATAAAACATATCGGAACCTCTTGGCCGTTTTGTATTTGCGACAACACTCCTGCAAATTTCTGTATCGACGCATCCGTACGGAGTATAAACGGCAAATTGTAAATAGGGTGATATATTTTTGTTCCTTTAGCAAATTCTTGTTTCAATATTTTGAAAGCTTCCTCCTGTTCTTCTTTCCAATTCCATTTTGTCCCTTTCTTTAACAATTTTATTAAAGGAATTTCTTTTTGGCTTAAATCGGGAATTAATTTCTTGAAATAATTTATCGTACCGAGAAACCCTCGCAATGTTTTTAGATTTGTTGGTCTTGGGTATTCGTCGATGAGCTTTACTCTGTCCTCGGCTAGACTTACAGTTTCGGTGTCAAGTTTGAAACCCAAATAAATCACTTCCTTTTGAAAAAATTGACATTTTTCAATGTTTAGTTTTAGTCCCGCTGTGTCCAATTCTTTCAAAATTATTTTGATATGTTCCACATGACTCTGCATATCTTGTGAAAAAATTAATAAATCGTCGATGTAATGGACGATGAACTCTTCATGGTGATTCAAAATGGTATGCAAAGCTCGTACAAGTGCTGCACAGGCGCTTTGTAATCCAAACGGAACTACCTTAAATCGGTATACTATACCATCAATTGAAAAGGCAGTGTAGTTTCTACACTTTTCAGCCAAAGGTATTAACCAAAAACTATGCTTTAGATCAATTTTTGAGAAAATATGTGATCCCGTGATCCTTCCAAAAATGGCCTCGATATTTAACGGTGATTCATATTGTGATACTGTGTGTTGGTTGATATTTCGGGCATCTAAACAGAGTCTTAACTCTCCACTGCTCTTCTTCACTATCACAATTGGGTTAATATAGGGTGAGTCACATCTCTCAATGATTTGATCTTCCAACATTTTTTTGATTTCTTGCTTTACTTCTTGCCGATACTTATAAGGAATTGGATAAGTCTTCGATCGAAAATTTCTCAAGTTTTTCACCTCAAATGAGTGCTCGTATTTTGTGGCCACTCGGTTTTCCTCATTTATCAGCGTTTCATAGTCTCTTAAAATTATACGCAAATCATTTTCTTTGCCTTCTCCACATATCAATTTTTTGTCTCTCCCATCAAATTTTTCGCACATATTCACCGTGTACTCCGTGTCTTCTTCAAACACCACTGTCTCCATTGTGTCCTCTTCATTTTCCTTTGTGTTTTTTTTTGTTGGGCTCGTCTCTTCTTTTGAGGAATCCCAAGTTTTGCTTTTATTTCTTGTCAAAATTTTTCCATCTTCTTCTCCTGAGCTCGTCTCATCTTTTGAGGAATCCCAGGTTTTTTTTTCTTTGATCTTTTTCAGACCTTTTCCCCTCTTTCTTCCTTTTCCTTTCTTCGTCGCCAGGTTCATTTCCACCGTTTGTTCTTTCTCTGATTCGTCCGTAATTTGTTTCTCTTGTTCCTTATCCTGTTCTTCTTCTGTTTCCTTGGTTATTTTCATCGTATTGGTTTTGAAGTCGATCACTACATGTTTTTCCGTTAATTCGTCAACGCCTACAATCATGTCATGTGACATATTCGGCATTATTACACATTGAAGTGCATACATATTTTTTTTCAATCGTACCATTATTCGTATACCTTCATTTATTGTTGCCAATGTCCGTTTATTTGCGCCCACTAAATTCACCCTAGGTATTTTATAAATTAAACTTGTTAAATTTACTTCTTCGATTAATTTTCTGTTGACCAGTGTTATTTCAGAGCCTGTGTCTATCATAATTTTAATTGGTTTCTCATTTATAAATCCATCCACAAATTTTAAATTAACTCCATTTCTCTTTTCATTGTTTCCTGCCAGTTTAATAAATTCCTTGGGGTGACAAAAAATTCCTGTTTGTTTCTTCGTTTTTAGTGAGCGCCTTCTTGAAAACACGCCTGTTGTTCTTCTGTGTTTTCTCTCCCGTCATCTTCTCTCTCATATTCATTTTCTTCTCTTTGCATATTATTTATTTCTCTTCTGTTCTCTTTTGGTCTATCATTCCCGTATCGATTACCGCGAGATTCCTGTTCATTCCGTGGGTTATTGTATCTGTTTCCTTGGTATGGGCGGTTATTTCTACTCTGATTTTCCCGATCCCTGTTTTCATTCCATCTCTGGGTTCTGGGTTCATAATTCTCTCTTCCGTTCGGTCTATTTTCATATCCCCGTCTAGGTATGAATTCTCGTCTTGTATAATCTCTTCTAAAATTTTGACCTCTATCTCTATATTCTTGGTTTTCTCTTTGTCTATAATTTTCTTGCGGTCTTCTTTCTCTTCTTTCATGCCTACGTGATTCTCTCATTTGCAAAAATTGACATAAGCTGTCAATGTCCTTGTAATTTTGGAGATTTATGTGGTCTTCCAAGGTATCTTCAAAATGTCGCGATATCAACTCTACCACTTGTTCTGATGAATAATTATATTGCAAATGTTTTGCATTATTATAGAGTTGTAATGCGTACATCTTTTCTGATACGCCCATCCTCTCATGGTATTTTCCATTTTGTAGCTCTTTATTTACTTGTAGTTGCTGGATTTTTCCCCAGAAATAATTTAAGAATCTTCTCTCAAAATCTTGCCAATTGTCCAATTCTTCTTCCTTGCTGACAAACCAAAGATTTGCCTCTTCTGTGAGATGGTTTCTGATGGTTTCCTTTGCTGTTGCAAACGGTCCTATGTATTTGACTTTTTCCTTTAGGTTATTTATAAAAGGCACTGGGTGTATTTTCCTTATATCCCCGCCAAATCGTACTTTTACGTCTTCTGTGCTATGTACGATGACTTCCTTTCTTTCTACTCCTCTTATCTCCATCTCTGCAATTTGTTTAAATCTCCTTTCCGTTTCTTTCCGGTCTTCTTGTAGCGCATTTTCAAATTTTATTTCTATCTGTTCTAATTCCCTTTTTTGCATATTCTGAATATCCTTCATTTTAGTTTCGATTTCTTCTCTCTGCAATTCTATTTTCCTCTCTGTTTCTTCCCTACTTCTTTCTAAACAGACTTTTATTTCGTTTTCATATTTGTCCATACGCGTTTCCATTTTTTTTTCCATTTTTCTTTGGTTTTCTTCCAAATTGTCCAATTTTTGTTCCGTTCTTTGTTGTGATTCATCCATTATGTGTTTTGTTTCCAGTTGATTTTTATCCATTTTTTGTGACGATTCTTGTATTTGTTGTGTCTGTATTTGCATCATAGCTAATAATTTTTCTAACATCCCTGTTTCTTTTCTTTCCTCCATTATTGTAGCATTTCCTTCATTATCCGATCCTTCATCAATAATTGTTTCCTCTTCTATCTTATCCTCTTTCCTTTCTTGCGTTTTGCTTTGACTCCTTGTGGTCGACATGTTCGTTAGATTATTTATCCCCGCCAAATATGAAACTTTGAAATTTGTGCAATAATATCCCCGCCAAATATAAAATTCTACTGGTCTGTTGCAACAAACGGGACTTTTCCTGTTCAAATGTAATAACTCTTGAGTACGAGTATCAAATTTCAATATCCCACAAATAAATCAAATGGTAAAATATCAAATGTCAAAATCAATCAAATCATTCAAGTATGGTAAAATTATCAAATTTAAATATCACACAAATAAATCAATTATGGTAACCTATAAATTGTCAATATCACGAATAAATCAATTATGGTAAATTGTATCTTAAAAAAATATATATAATCTTTATGTCCTCAACATAATATTTCACTTTATCCCCGGCATATAAACTTTCAAATATCTGCTCGTCTACTCCTATCCTTTCAAATTTGCCAACTAGAAATATTTTTCAAAGCTTTACACGTTGGGGGCCATTTTTGTTATGCTATTTAAATTGTATTATATTGCTTACTTAGGAAAAATCCTGTCTATATTTATTAAATGAACTAATCTCCAATTAATCACAATAAATCAGCATTAATTAATTACAATCTCAGGCTATTTAAATTGTACGATTTACCTTTGATCGTGGATTCAAAATATTTTCCAATTGGCGTCCTAATCGGGATAGGTAATATGACCTGAATAAAATACATAGAATTTCAACTGAACTATATGTGAGATGTCCTTTATTTTAATGAAATTTTATACAACAATCAATCCTGTAATATTTGCAATATACTAACTTTAAATATATGAGAAGTTGTTTTCTATCATGGACCCAAATGTTATTTTACATTGATTTTTAATATGTATTATAACTAAGCTCTTTTTATAATTCCTTTTTTTTTTAAGTGATCGCAAAATTAACTGTCTCTATTATTTATTCAATTTATTTAATTAATAAATGAAAATCACACTTCGGCTCTAATGAAATTTGACTGACCTTTCCTTCTCTGCCGTTGCAATTCTATGGCCACGCCACAACAAAAAAATCCTTTCTCTGCTTCTGCTCCTATTGTGGTCCAGATGACGTACACCTTTCTCCTATCTGTCCTTGTATCTCCAAATGTTTCCGGCTTCGTCTGCTATTAATATTCTTAGGCCCTTTGGTTTTCTATCTCTCTGTACCCCGTTCCTCACACTGGTCAGCTTTTACACCGCAAATAAACACACCCGGTAAATTACGTCTTCGGGACTTCAAACAAACACAAATCACAAAGCTCCTTCCTTCTTGGACGACGAAAACTGACTAACTAACCTTTTTTTCTCTCTCCTATCTCATAGCCAAAACCAAACCTCCTTGCATTCAAAATTTGACCAATAAAAATCATCCACCTCTTGTGAGTATATCGTTACCACCCAACTCTCTCTATAAAACGTCATTCGGGTAATTCCAGAAAACAAATCTTCTTTAATTATTCTAACTAAATCTATCTACTTTACAAATATTTCTTACTAATAGCTACAAACGATACCTGTTTCTCAATTCAATGTCTTTTGTTAATAAACTTTTACCGATATAATCTTTCGGGGAGAAAACCACCGCAAATCCCGGTCCATTGTTCAACACTTTCTATATACACTTTTATTCGGGGTAAAACCATTTCACAATAACCGACTTATTTAAATTTCTTATCGATAATATTTGAAAGTCTTGTCTCTGAGGACTAATGAACAATTCTTCGAACAACTTAAAATACATATTTTGTCTTATACAGGATGTTTGAAAATTCATATGCCCGTGTCTTTATGAAATATCAATAATTTTAATTTTTATTTAAGTAATAAAATTTGTATATCGGTTTTTTATTGCTTATGGACATTCAAAAGTACAACAATATATATATATATATATATATATATATATATATATATATATATATATATATATATATATATATATATATATATATATATATATATATATATATATATATATATATATATATATATATATATATATATATATATATGGCTGTTTATCGCTCCAAATACCTGCTATTTGTGATGGAGTTCCCATAGGTATTTACATTAATTGATAAGAATTCATCCATAAGTTACAAAAACTGGTTAAAAAGATTTACTGATCTCGACAAGAGGTGGGGCGCTTCACACAGGCGTGGCCTACTACTCATGCATGCGCAGGAAAAAAGTACCCCAAGTGAGGTGTTTTCTACTGTAGAAAAGACCTCACTTTTGCCTACCTTTTTCCTGCGCATGCTTGAGTTGTAGGCCACGCCTGTGTGAAGCGCCCTGCTTCTTGTCGAGATGGGTAAATCTTTTGTATTTAATATTCTTCTTTTACTAACATGCTATGATGAAGTTGTTTGAACATATTATATGTAGGTATCACAAATAAGAGATGTAAAAACATTAACATGTGTAATACAAAAGGCATAGACGTAAAATTGCTTAACATAGTATTGAAATAAAAATGTTTAAATTGTATAGGTAAATCGTGCGGTTAATAATCAAAAGTTTTTCTTTGTAAGATGATAACCACTTTCACATACTTCACCAAAAGGGGTATGAATTTAATTAAAAAAATTTAAACCCAAATTGATGAAAATGTAAATGAAAATAAACCATCATATTTCGACGCTGAACATTTCCTCTACTTAATCAATGTTCTGGTTTGTCATATATTCCAAATAAAAAAAAAGTAAACCCTACCTTAAATGTTGTTAGGATATGGCTAACATTTTCTGTAATTGAAAATAGCTTTTATGAGTAAAACTGAGTATGTGTATTTAAGACATAACTATATAACACTCCGTTCTCCGTATCTTTGCACATCATAGTTGTACGAATTAAATCAAAGCGTTTAAATCAGACGTAAGTCTTTTCTAGATTCATGAAATAATTAGGAAATGTTTAATATTTCGTTAAACGTATTTATAGTGATTGTTTTTGTTCATTTATTGTACTGGACGTTAACAACTCATTATAGAATTGTTTTGAACTTAGACCATAAAAACTAAAATCCGTTTTTATTGTCTAAGGTTTTGAATGTAATTTTGAGTTTTCTACATATTCAACGCTATTATCATTATTGGAAGACATGCTCTATTTGAAATACTGTAGTCGAGAAAGATGTACCCAAGATCAAACAGTTTAAATTCTCATATTTATTTATTTATTTATACACCAAAGCATCCAACAGCCGAAGCCAGTTACTGGATGAAAAAAGTTTTCATTCAAAATACAATATTAAATATTTACATCGTATACATATGACATTCAATTTTTAAGCTTAAGCATAAGACAATGCCCTAAAAGATAAAAAAACTCTTGTGCATGTTTTTCGAACTAAGTTACTAACACAAAAAAATTAATTAAACTTTACAAAACAAAACAATAAAAACAATGGAAAAAGAAAAATTTCGAAAATACATTAATTTGTAGTAAACTTAAAGGATGTTACAAATTAGTGCTCAATCTGTTAGGCTAAAATAATTCGACTTTCCTTATGTCGCATACCTAGAGACTTAGTATTTATTTTTTATACTAGCTGGTTTTTATCAATTTTTTTTTACTTGTGTATCGAACTTCTCTGTAGTTTCCAAAATAAAGTGTGAAAAGTTATGTGTAAAAGGTTTCATTGTTTTAGTCTAAAGAATGTATCAATTACTTTGTTACAACCTATTTCCACAATTATGACTAAATGACTAAATTGTTAAAATAAATTGAAAAAAAAAACAAAATATCAAAATTATATATTTCCTTCACTTTCAGAATCCGAGCTATCTCCAGGATTTATTATGATGGGTTGAATATCAATATCAACTATATTTTGCTCTCGGACACACCACTTTTGAATAATTTCATGAGTATGTCTTACACATTTTTCCCAAATGCATTATATTGATTAAATGCCTCTTTCCACATATTTCTAATCAGAATAGCCGTCCCTACCAATATGCTTATTGTAACATGACATGAAATTTGTCCAAATTAATTGAATAGCATTGAATTCGCAATGATAAGGAGTTAGTCTCAACACTTCATGACCATGCTCTCTTAGTAACTCATCAATAACATACACATTTTCTTTTTTATTCATTTTTGCAACTTGTAATAATTCAGGTTTTGTAAATTTTGGGTCAAATTGGATGTTATTTGTTGTCAGCCAGGTAACAATTTCATCTTTCTTTGAAGCAGTGGTATGTTGCTTTTCTAAAAGAATACTATGATATGGAGCATTATCCGTTACAATCAACGATGGTTCTTCTAAATTGGGAATAACTTATGTCCTTATCCACTTAGTAAAAATGTCGTTGTTTATTTCTCCATGGTAATCAATATGTTAGAATTAGAACAAAACAATAAACTTACTTCAGAAACAAATCTTTTAGAAGAACCAGCGTGAACAATTATTCTGAAACGTTTACCATCAAAACCGTCTGATTTACGTACACTTTTGCTACTATGGTTTGTTTTTTAACCAGGAGGAGTAATTCAAATTTACCGCGCAGTAATGCTTGTTTATAATTGGTCTAACCGCAGGCAAGTTTACTTCACTAAATTATGACATTTTGACACTAATGACATTCATGAAATTTAAATTTTTTTTTTCTATTTTCAAAAAGCCGCATCAACCATAAAAGGTTATTAGCGGAATTTTATTACAATATATATGGTAGTGTACATATTATAAGGTTAGGTAACATAAAAATTTATCAACTAAAAGAAAAATTACATTTTATGAAATAGGTTAATGTCCTTAAGATATTTGATCGTATTGGTTAAGTTACAGTCTAATATATTTTTAAGTTGACCTGGTTCTTCAGAAATGTTGTTGGTGCTTCGTTCATATGAGTAAAGTGGACAGTCTGTAAGTATGGGTTGGACTGTTTTTTGGCATCTACAGTATGAGCATTCTGATGGTAGCTGCTTCGTTAATAAGTGTTGATGGGTTAATGTTGTATGACCAATTCTTAGGTGATTTATAACCACCTGTTCTCTTCTTTTTTCTGGAAGTTGGAGCCGGCCACCGATAGAGGGTTTAATTACTTTAAAATTTGAGTTATTTGAATCCCAGCATCGCTGCCAAACTTCTGTACAGTATTGTTTGATATTAAGGTAGATATCTGTGACTTGAATTTGTTTGATAATATCGATGCTTTCATTTGAGGTGGCTTTAACCGCTAAGGCGTCAACCTTTTCATTACCTGAAATACCTATATGTGATGGTATCCAGAAGAAGTGAATGTTTACATTTTTGTTTTGTAAGTAATGAACCATAGATTTTATTTTTTGGATGATTTTACGTGTTGGATAGACTTGTTTGATGCTTTGGAGTACAGATAATGACAGAAGATTAGTATCTGTATATTTTTGACAAAATTCAAGTGCTTTTAAAATTGCAATAGCTTCACCAGTAAATACGCTGCAAAAAGTAGGTATTCGTGTAGCATATTCGATATCATCTGTTGAAAAAGCTGCAGCACAGCCATTTTTGGTTTTTGATGCGTCAGTGAAAATCTTAACATAATTGTCATATTTTGATAGAATTTCTTTATATAATGTACGAACGAGGGTAAGATTTGTGGTATTCTTTGGGTAAGTTACTAGAGATGTATTAATAGTAGGAGTATTAATTGTCCAGGGGGGTTCAGTTGGGTATGTAGACAGCGAGTATTTCAACAAATTGGTATTATATCCACAATTCATTACAAGTTCTTTAAAGGTTAAATATCTTGATTGTCTGTTACTTTTGTGAGTGGTGTTATTTGTATGTAGGAGTAGGTATTAGGGTTGTTAATATTGCTATATAGTTTAGCAGCATATCTTAGTGTGGTATATTGTCTTCTTATAAACAAAGGTGGTCCATTTAGTGCAGATTGAAGACTTGCCACCGGTCTAGTACGGAAGGCACCCAGCACGTCTCAAAGATGCACTTTGGATAACGTCTAAGACTTTAAGATGTTTTTTACTAGCAGTAGAATAGCACATTGCACCGTAATCTAATTTACTACGGATGAGTGATTTATATAAATATAGCAGAGTAACTGTATCAGCAACCCAATTTCTGTTAGAAAGTATTTTAAGGAGGTTTATTTTTGGCTAACAGGATAAGGCTAATTTTTTAATAAAGTCTGTCCATTTGAAATGACTGTCGATCACAATCCTAGAAAGTCTGTTGAATCTACTTGTTTTATGTTAATATCATTAAGAAGTAGGGTAGGTTTGCTATTGGTTTTATTTTTACTAAATATAATAAAATAGGTCTTTTCACTTGAAAACGTAAAATCACTTTTGTGGGACCATATTTCCAGTTTGTGAAGAAATGCCTGAAGGATTTTTGTCGCGAGAGAGATATTACAACTTCTAGTGTAAACTATTAGATCGTCAGCATACAAATTTGCTTTTAATGGTTACTCTATTTCTTGTGCAATATTATTAATAGCTAAAAAGAAAAGTGTAGGGCTTAGAGTGGAACCTTGTGGAATTCCATTTTGTAAGTGCTCAGTCTTTGAATTGATGCCATTAACACGAACTTGAAATGTTCTGTTACTCATAAAATTTTTAAGAAAGGCTAGAAAGTTTCCTTGTATGCCGCAGCTAACCATTATTTTCAGAATGCGATGTCGCCATGCAGTATCAAAGGCTTTTTTTATATCGAAAAATATGGAAATAACTTGTTGATTGTTTCTAAACGATTCACATATATCATTTACGAAAGATATTAGATTGTCATTTGTCGATCTTTCCTTTCTAAATCCATTTTGGATCTAGGTCAGTAGCTGGCTTTTCTCTAGAAACCAAACTAATCTATTATTTAAGATTTTTTCAAGTAATTTACAAATATTATTCGTAAGAGAAATTGGTCGCTAAGAAGAGGGGTCAGTTTCTATTTGATATTGTTTTAAAATGGGGATGATTATAAATTGACACCAGATTATAGGAAAGGTTTTTTTAATGAAAATCTAATTAAATATATCTAGAAGGATTAGTTTACCTGAGAGTGGGAGGTTTTTTATAAAAATAATTGGAATATCATCAGGGCCTGGAAAAGTATTTTTTGATTTTTGCAAAGCCTCTTCAAACTCTTGGTATGTGATAGGCAAATTTAATTGATCATTATTGTCTATTATTCTGATATTGTCTTTTTCATTCTCACATTTAAAATTTAAAAATTCAGGGTTAAAATTTGTATTGCTAGAATTTGTTTTATATACATTTGCCAGTGTATTACAGATTTCTTGTTTAGATGTTATTAAATTATTACCATTAAGCAAGGTACTAATTTGAGTTGGATTATGTTCTCCGTTTAGTGTGCGTACCTTGTTCCATATAACTGGCATCGGAGTTGATGAATTAATCGATGAAACTTATCGCATCCAGGTTTCTTTTTTACTTTTTTTAATCAGATATTTAGTTTTACCTCTCAAACTTTTAAAATTAAGAAGATTCTCAGAAGTTTTATGTTTTTTTAGAATATTTAATGCATTCTTGCTAGCTTTCATAGCAGCAGATATCTCTTGGTTCCACCATGGAACCACTTTTCTATTACATAATTTGGTTTTTCCTATGGATATATTAGCAGTTTTTATAATGATATCATTAAAATATTGTATGTTAAAATAGTATCTATATTTTCTTCTGGAGTATAGTCCAAGATGTAATTTCTTACAAGATGTTGATATAGTTCCCAATCGGCGGAATCTACTTTCCATTTTTGATAGATAGGGGTGTTTGGTGTGCCGGTTATAGTGGTTTGCAATATTGTAGGATAATGATCACTATTATAAAGATAATCTAGACTATTCCAAACGAAGGAGGTTGATAATAAGGGCTCACATAGAGATATATCTATCGCGGTAGAAGTACCATTCTGAGAACTGAAATATGTAGGCTTACCAGTATTCATGAGTATTAAATTTTGGGCATCTATAATATCCATGAGCAATCGACCATTTTTATCTGTTTTGTTGCTACCCCACGCGATATTGTGACAATTTATATCACCTACTATTAATTTGGGATTAGAAATTTGGTTAATTAGATACTGGAGATCTTTTAGTGTGGTTTCATTAGGATGAGGTATATAAATATTGCAAATATTGATGTTTTTGCAGTTGATATTGTATGACACTGATACAGTTACAGCTTCTAGATTAGTATGTAGCTTAATTTCTTTGGTCTGAATGTGATTTTTTACAAAAATACTAACACCTCCACTAGCATATGTTGCGTCTCGATTTTTAAGGAAATGGGAATAATTTTTTATATTCAAGTTATTAGTTTTATGGTGGGTTTCCTGTAAACATATTATAAGAGGAGAAAGATCGTTTATAAGTAGATTAACGGATTCTAAATTATTAAAATAACCAATAAGATTCCACTGTAACATGAATGTATTATCCATTTTATTTTACAACGTGGGGAAGGGAGTTATCGCTTTCAATATCCGAGGATGAACCGGTAACTGAGGATTGTATCTTTTTTCGAAGTCTTGTTAGTTTATTTTTTTATTTTGCGATCAGGAATATGGTCGTGTAGTGGTAGTTCTTGAGACAGTCATAAGAAAAACCGATATAACCGGCCATATAAACACCAAATCAGAAAAATTACTGCATATGTAGACGATGTAGCAATCATTAGTAGGAATAAGCCACGACTAATGGAAGTGTTCAAACAAATTGATCCTAATGTTACGTTCCAAATTTAAAGTAGAAAGTCCCACCTCTATTTTATCAAAATTTAAATAATTCAGGACGTGTAAGAGCGGTTGCCTATAATATATTATAAGCAAGGTGGCGAAAATAAAATTAGTAATTTTTAAATAGGGGTAATGTCTGGCAAATTGTGCTGAAGTTAAGGGAACACGTCCTCTTTTTTGTGAAGAAACTAATTTAGATCGTTCTTTCTAGAGTTATCTTGGAAGAATTGGGATCATAAAATTGAAATTTTTGAATCTCGGTATTATTCGGTGACCTCCGTGTGTCAAGTTGTCAAGTGTTCGGAAAGACGACGGAAAGAAAGTGATTCCAGATTTGACGGTGTTACTGAAAGGTTGGGCTAGATTAAAAACGGCATTTTGTTTTTTTGCTTTTGCTGCTGTTCCATGTGGGATCTGGACTAGTCCGAACCGTGTGGATATTCAAGGGGATTTGCTGCCTTCGTGGAAGGGTTTTTTTGGAATATCCACAATTTCGCTAAAAAAAGCGGATCTACAGTACACGTGAATACCGGGAGTCGTATTTAGATCAAGAAATTAGCCTTAATCACGAGTCCAAATAGCCGGCTACGCTTCGGTCCAATTTGGGATATTTCAAACCCCTAATCTGGCTAAGAAGGGTGAGTGTTAGAACATTTCGTTTTTAATTAATTAAAAAGTTGTAGTTATTTTTTTATCCCATCTCTAAAAAGCTATTCACATTTTTATCAGTTTTCATACATTCAAGTTCGGAGACAAGTTTTTTTTTTGTATTGCTCCATTATCGCCAAAAGGCAGATAAACAAAGTGTTAAAATCAATATATTTATTTCCAAATAATTATTTTAGACACAGATGGTAATTAATGTTTTCTTGCTTCAGGGTTGGTTGGTTTGTTTGTTTTTTTTTCTGCTTCTTCTTCTTCGTATTTTTCCGTCTGGCTGTAATTTTCGACTTTTCAACATTGTCACACAAGTCTATGTACATCGGCAATCGTATGGGATTTTGGATTGAAGACACGCTGAACTATAACTGGAATTCCACGAGGTGAAGTATATGAAAATTCGAGGTATGGATCGATAATTAATTTTCAACGGAAGATTTAAGCGCCGTCTAATTTGGTTTGCGGAATACAATAGTTTTTTTTAAAGATTATTTGCTGTTAGTTTTTATTTTCATATTTACAAATACTTTACAGATTTTTTTTTAAAGATAATTTGCGGTTTATTTTATTAATTCAATATTTACACATACCTATTTTAATTTTGTAAACTGCGTCTAAGGGGGGGTTATATATTTGAGATTTATTTTTTTTATATTATTTTCTGCGCACGCACTTGAGCTCACGTGGTGTCCTATTTGCGTTAATTATTTTTTTTGGTTGGTATTGAACCGCACACCCCTTAGCGTCCGGTACTTTTGATACGTCTTACCTTTCATTTTGTTCTGTTAAATAGAAATAACTTATGAATTTTTGTTAGGCAAGTAGAAGCCGCATTTTTATATTATTTTTTTATTAAGCCTATGGTAAAGTTAAATAATATTGTAATATGTAGTATGTATGTATTTATTTTCAACTATTTTGGGAATCTATTTATTAAAATTGACTAAATTCTAATCTGACAATTTCATTTATTTTTTTTTATTTATTCAGGTTGTATACTGTTACTTAGTATTTTAGTAGTAAACCTATTGGTAAGTTGGTGGTTTATTGAATAGTAACGTAGGGAAGGCTGTGGGCCAATTTACCTGGCGCCCCTGATATAACTTCGGATTTTTTTTGTTTTGTGGACCGCACGACCATCTCCACTGTTTTGTCTAGCCGCGAGCCATTCCCAGACTGTCACCGTATAGTACTTTTCTTTCCGGGTGTACGTCTGATTTATATTTGGTACATTTTATAATTTTTTTTATATAGATTCGGTTTTGTACGCCACATATTTTGGCGCCCAACGTGGGGCCCTTAATTAATTAACCGTTTTTTTGTCAACCCCTTGTGTAGATTCCTTTTAATTAGTTAACCTAACGTGTTTGGGCTTTAATTGACTAACTTTGATTTATTTACTTTACCACTGGTTTTGCACTTAGTAGTAGTCTTAGAACTTCGTGTTTAGTGGAAGTGTATGCCAAGAAGTGCTTACTAGTTTTTTTTTGTGTGACGTGAAGTTGGAAGAAGCCAAAAATGGAACTTAAAAGAAGATACTTTGAAGTGGTGTTGTGGAACTTAGAAGAATTATGGATATATTAGGACTTTGAAATATTTCTATTTCAGTTGGAGTTCAAATTTATTTTTTTGAGAAGTTGGACTTCGAAATTCTACATTGTGGTTTAACTTACTTATGTTAGGGAATGTAAAATCTTTTTTTTTGAGATTATGTTGTGACTTGTAATTTGTTCTGAAACAATGAAATTTTGAAAATCTTTTGTGAAATTTTATAGATTGAATAAAGCGACTATTACTTTTATTTTGCTTTTGGTTTGCTCCCATTAATAAAGTAAACTGTACCTGTGTGTTAATATTTTTACTTATATCTTGATTTTGTTTGAATATTTGCTCCTTTCGGTTGATACATTTTTTTTTAAATTTTGAACTTTGGCAAGATGGTGCGAAAACTTGTACCCAACTACTTAAGGAAAGAGGAACTGGAATATGAACTCAAAATTCGTGGAGTGTCTACTGGCACTGTTGAGTCTATGAGGTCTAGTCTGTCTGATGCACTTAGTCGTGAGGCAGCAAATGAAAGCTTTAGATATCCTGAGCACCCATTCACCTTTTCACAGGATAAAACTGCAATCGAGACTAAACTTGCGGAGCTGAATACGGCTGTTGGAAAGTTTGCCGGAACTCCTACTTGTGCTGAGTCCTTGAGATTGCGGACACAGATTAACCATGTCTTGGGGAGAATTGATCTTATGGTATTGCCAACAGGTGATGATGCAGACGCAGCCCAGGTTGTTAAGTCAGACTTTCTTGCTGAGATTTTGAAGTTGTCACAGGATTTACATGATAAGCAGCATCCAATCGGATCTGGTTCGGTACCAGTAGCGCTCGATGTGATTTCGGTTTTAAATCAGTCTTTTCAGGCAGGGGTAGGACAAGTTCATGCTTCTTCTCCTGGAGCGATGTCACAAGCTGGTAATAATGTTTTTTCAGGGTCTGTCTCTAGTTTTTCTTCTGGGATGATACTTCCTCATAAATGGGGAATAGAAAAGTTTTCAGGTTCTGCTAGGGGTATGTCTATTTCTGCATTTTTTGAGATGGTGAATGAATTGAGTCTCGCTCGTCATGTACCAGATAGTATACTTTTGGAATCAGGTATAGATTTATTTTCGGATAAAGCCTATCAGTTTTATAAAGATGTTCGTCTACGTGTAGGGAGTTGGGCTGAATTAGTTGAAGAGTTTCGTAGGGAGTACCTGTCAGCTCATCATGGGGAAGCGCTTTTTGAAGAGCTTCGGAGGAGAACTCAGCATTCGTCTGAGACTATTGGAGTTTACTTGGCAATAATGAATAGTTACTTTAATCGCTTGCGTTGTCATGTTCCAGAGGAAGTTAAATTGTCTATAGTTATTAGGAATTTGCATCCGTTCTATCAAGATAGATTACGTGATCCTTTGCCAGCTACCTTGGAGGAACTTCGTGTTCTATGTCGCAGTATGGAGGAAAGACGTGATTGTATTAGGAACTATGTTGAACCGAATAGTAGGAAAATGAATACTTTGGAAAAGGACCTAGCTTATATCAGTGTGGATGCTGAAAGTTGTAGTAGTGTTGGTGAGGGTCCTGTTGCTTCATCCGAATCGGAGTCCGCTAGAGGAAAGTTTAGGACTTTAGTCTGTTATCGTTGTAATCAGTCAGGCCATAAGGCAGTAGGGTGTTTAATGAAGAAGGAGGCTGTTCACTGTTTTAAGTGTAAGAAAGAAGGGTTTACAGTTAGAACTTGTCCTTCGTGTAATTCGGGAAACGGAAGGAAGCGCACCTAACTGGTCGAAGAGGTGTTGCCGACGTTGACTCGACCAACCTACGTCCTATTTTAGACTTTATTTTACATCATTCCGAAGGAGATGAACGTCCATATTTGAAAGTTAAAGTCTTAGGAAAGGAAATTTTGGGATTATTGGATTCTGGTGCTTCAAAGACCATTGTAGGAAGAACTGGTTGGAAATTTTTACAAAACTTGGGTTTAGAGGTGGATACTTCGAAGAAGACCGTTTGTAGAGTGGCGAATGGTCAGATGTGTGAATCGTTGGGGGAATGTTTAGTACCTTTCATGGTTAGGGATCGCTTGCGTGTCTTGCCAGTATTAGTTATTTTGGACGTACCGCACATTCTGATTTTAGGATCTGATTTTTGGCGTGTTATGGGTATCGTTCCAGATTTGAGGCATAACGAATGGTATTTTTCGGACGCTCCAGCAATGGTAGGTTCAGTGGATCATCTCCGAGGTCAAACTATTTTGACCGATGCAGAGAAGTCGCAATTGGATGAAGTTATTAATAGAAGTCGTGAACTAATGGGCACTTCTCTTGGTTGTACTGATGTCACTGAGCATGTGATTGTTTGTAAATCTGCACCCATAAAACAACGTTACTATCCTGTATCCCCAGTAATCCAAAGCCATATTGATAAAGAGCTAGAAGATATGTTGGCGAAAGGAGTAGTGGAGCGATCGAATAGTGCTTGGTCGTCCCCGATTCTCTTGGTGAAGAAAAAAGTTCCAGAAGGTGAAGAACCAAAATGGAGGTTCTGCGTAGACTATCGAAAGCTTAATGCCGTAACAGAGAGGGATGGCTACCCATTACCGTACATCTCTAATATTTTAAATAAATTAAAGAACGCGCATTATCTTTCCACCATAGACATTAAGTCGGCGTATTGGCAGGTACCTGTTGCTAAGGCTTCCAGGCCTTATACTGCTTTTACGGTTCCTGGTCGAGGTCTTTTTCAGTTTTGCAGAATGCCTTTTGGATTACATAATGCCCCGGCTACATGGCAGAGGTTGATAGATCGTGTCCTCGGTCCGGAGTTGGAACCCTATGTTTTTACTTACTTGGATGACGTGGTCATCGTGACAAAGTCTATTGAAGAACATGTAAGGATCTTAGAGGAAGTCTTTAGACGCTTGAGAGAAGCTAAGTTAACCGTTAGCTGGGATAAATGTCAATTTTGTAGACCGGAACTAAAGTATTTGGGTCATGTGGTTGATAGGAATGGACTACATGTTGATGGTGATAAGGTCAAGGCTATGCTACGTATCCCAACACCCACATCCGTCAAGGAAGTTCGTAGCATCATAGGCACATTTTCCTGGTATCGAAGATTTATTCCTTCCTTTGCGACACTACTAGCTCCAATTACAGCGATATTGAAGAAAGGAAGAAAATTCAATTGGACCCCGAGTTGTG
The DNA here is from genome assembly GCF_040954645.1 of Diabrotica undecimpunctata. NCBI lineage: Eukaryota > Metazoa > Arthropoda > Insecta > Coleoptera > Chrysomelidae > Diabrotica > Diabrotica undecimpunctata. Next base: position 24,722,667 of record NC_092813.1, on the reverse strand, counting down.
AAGAATCTTTTCAGAAAATAAAAGAATGTCTAGTTTCTGCTCCGATACTTAATTGTCCTGACTACAATTTGCCTTTTGTTGTCCAATGTGATGCCTCAGGATATGGAGTGGGCGCCGTGTTATTGCAGCCAGGCCCGGATGGTGACGAAGTAATTAGTTTCCTGAGCAGATCACTAACGCATCAAGAAAGGAGTTTTTCCACGACGGAACGGGAATGTTTAGCTGTGTTATGGGCAGTCGAAAAACTGCGTCCTTATTTGGAGGGTGTTCCGTTTACGGTCGTGACTGATCACGCATCCCTCGTATGGCTTCAAAATTTGAAGGATCCTACTGGAAGATTAGCTCGATGGGCGGTAAGATTGCAACAATATGACTTTAAGATTGTGCATCGGAAAGGAAAAGAACATGTTGTCCCCGATTTGTTATCTCGGTCAGTTCCCGTGCTTGATATGGTTGAAGAGGTTGTACCGCTTCCTAGTGGTGATAGTTGGTATGATAAACTTTGTAGAAAAATCGAGTCTAATTCCTTGAAGTATCCTCAGTGGAGAATATCTGGTGGCAAACTTTATAAATACATCCGTCCCAGTCAGGGATTTTTGGTCGAGGAAGTGGACAATTGGAAGGAAGTCGTTCCTAAGGGTCAACGATTGGAAGTGCTGAAGTTGTGTCATGATAGTCCTTTAGCAGGTCATATGGGGATCCTGAAAACTTATAAGCGTATTAACGAGAAGTATTTTTGGCCGAAACTGCGGAGTGATGTGTCTCGTTACGTTGGACGTTGCTCACTGTGTGCCATGCATAAGGTGGAACAAGGTAAGCCCAAAGGCTTTATGACTCCTCAACCTAAAGCTACTCAACCATGGGAGATAGTAGCAACCGATCTTATGGGACCTTTCCCAAGATCAACTCAAGGCTATAAGTTTATCTTAGTGGTAATGGATGTGTTTAGTAAATTTTCTTTGGTATTTCCGTTGCGATCCTCAAAAGCCGTGCATGTCGTTAAGAAAATAGAAGAAGAAGTTTTTCTCGTATTTGGAGTTCCACGTCTGTTACTATGTGATAATGGTGTCCAGTATACTTCGGGTATTTTCAAGAAAATGATGGAAACCTATGGTGTCTCAGTTCGTTATAATGCGTTGTATCATCCACAGTGCAATCCATCTGAACGCTATAACCGAACCCTTAAAACAATGATGGCAACTTATATAGCTGACAACCATAGGAAGTGGGATGAAAATTTGGCCAAACTAGCATGTGCTACGCGCACTGCATACCACGAGTCGACTGGTCAAGATCCCTACTTCATAAATTTCGGTCGGAAGATGGTAGTGGATGGACGAGATTTTTCCCGAAAGGACAAACTCGGAGACCCGGAGGACGAAGTAGCTAAAATGGGATATAATCGATCGCGTGGACTCCAGGAATTATTTGTTGATGTTAGAAAACGTTTAGATAAAGCTTCGGCTAAGTGTGAGAAGACCTATAATCTACGGAGACGTCCAGAGGAATTTCAGCCCCATCAGTCAGTATGGCGGAGAAATTTTGTGTTGTCAGATGCCGCTAAATATTTCACGAAAAAGTTAGCTCCTAGATGGATAGGACCCTACTTCGTGAAGAAGAAAGTTTCCCCCTGGACATATAGTTTAGAGGATGAAAATGGCAAGGATCAAGGTATTTGGAATATTAAGGATTTAAGGATTAGTAACCCGACTGGTGATCCCGATAGGATTTAGGTCGGAGTAGAACGGACTAGCAAAGTTTTGTCTAGTCTAAGTAAATTCTTCTGAAATTGGTTGTATTTATTTTTTTTTTGTTGTGTCCGTGAAGGATGACTGAGTGTTGGCTATGATCGGTTCTTAGGATGTATTTGGATGGTCAACCGATTCGTTTTTTTTTGTGTTAGGTAGCCAATACGAAGTCGTAGGGTTGCGGTAGCCTTAATTTCTTTTGATTTATGGAATTGAATGTCACTTAGGTTTGGTCAGAAATATGTTGTCTTCGATGATATGGCGTTGGGATTTGTTTTGATGTTAGTAAGCCATTCTATTTAATTGGGATTTTTTCGAAGCCACATAATTATGTTTTGGTGAATCTTGTTGGATAATAGCTTAGTTTTGGATGATTCACTAAATTTCGTTGTATACGGATTTAAATTCTGAAAGACCTATCTCATTTTTATTTTAATGAACAATTGGAATTACACTACTGTTTCGGTAGATGTTCCTCGCAGTATCAGTAAGAGTGGAATGGTGGAGAGTTTCTTATGGACTCATGTTATGCGAGGTATAGTGAAGTACTAGCGATGCCCCAGAGCTGGGAGGTCGCGAATAAGGGCAACATCCAGTAACCGACCTAATCAGTGTTGTCAGATTGACGTTGGAATTTGAAACTATTCTACTTGATCTCATACGATGAGAGATGACTGTTGTGTGGAAGTGGAGTAAGTGTTGTAAGTAAGTTGTTGCTTTGTGCGTGTGGTTTGAGATTGGTATGTCTTTCGTTGTCCAAGTACTTGCGCACGGTGAAGACGGTGTGGATGATGATTGTGTTGTGGACTTCGCTCGGAGTTTAGGTAGTGCGTCGCTAGCGCGAGGGAAAATTTTCTTCGTCTAGTTTTTCCTCGTAAATTTTCCTCTGGGAAAGGGAGGTGTTGTTACGTTCCAAATTTAAAGTAGAAAGTCCCACCTCTATTTTATCAAAATTTAAATAATTCAGGACGTGTAAGAGCGGTTGCCTATAATATATTATAAGCAAGGTGGCGAAAATAAAATTAGTAATTTTTAAATAGGGGTAATGTCTGGCAAATTGTGCTGAAGTTAAGGGAACACGTCCTCTTTTTTGTGAAGAAACTAATTTAGATCGTTCTTTCTAGAGTTATCTTGGAAGAATTGGGATCATAAAATTGAAATTTTTGAATCTCGGTATTATTCGGTGACCTCCGTGTGTCAAGTTGTCAAGTGTTCGGAAAGACGACGGAAAGAAAGTGATTCCAGATTTGACGGTGTTACTGAAAGGTTGGGCTAGATTAAAAACGGCATTTTGTTTTTTTGCTTTTGCTGCTGTTCCATGTGGGATCTGGACTAGTCCGAACCGTGTGGATATTCAAGGGGATTTGCTGCCTTCGTGGAAGGGTTTTTTTGGAATATCCACAATTTCGCTAAAAAAAGCGGATCTACAGTACACGTGAATACCGGGAGTCGTATTTAGATCAAGAAATTAGCCTTAATCACGAGTCCAAATAGCCGGCTACGCTTCGGTCCAATTTGGGATATTTCAAACCCCTAATCTGGCTAAGAAGGGTGAGTGTTAGAACATTTCGTTTTTAATTAATTAAAAAGTTGTAGTTATTTTTTTATCCCATCTCTAAAAAGCTATTCACATTTTTATCAGTTTTCATACATTCAAGTTCGGAGACAAGTTTTTTTTTTGTATTGCTCCATTATCGCCAAAAGGCAGATAAACAAAGTGTTAAAATCAATATATTTATTTCCAAATAATTATTTTAGACACAGATGGTAATTAATGTTTTCTTGCTTCAGGGTTGGTTGGTTTGTTTGTTTTTTTTTCTGCTTCTTCTTCTTCGTATTTTTCCGTCTGGCTGTAATTTTCGACTTTTCAACATTGTCACACAAGTCTATGTACATCGGCAATCGTATGGGATTTTGGATTGAAGACACGCTGAACTATAACTGGAATTCCACGAGGTGAAGTATATGAAAATTCGAGGTATGGATCGATAATTAATTTTCAACGGAAGATTTAAGCGCCGTCTAATTTGGTTTGCGGAATACAATAGTTTTTTTTAAAGATTATTTGCTGTTAGTTTTTATTTTCATATTTACAAATACTTTACAGATTTTTTTTTAAAGATAATTTGCGGTTTATTTTATTAATTCAATATTTACACATACCTATTTTAATTTTGTAAACTGCGTCTAAGGGGGGGTTATATATTTGAGATTTATTTTTTTTATATTATTTTCTGCGCACGCACTTGAGCTCACGTGGTGTCCTATTTGCGTTAATTATTTTTTTTGGTTGGTATTGAACCGCACACCCCTTAGCGTCCGGTACTTTTGATACGTCTTACCTTTCATTTTGTTCTGTTAAATAGAAATAACTTATGAATTTTTGTTAGGCAAGTAGAAGCCGCATTTTTATATTATTTTTTTATTAAGCCTATGGTAAAGTTAAATAATATTGTAATATGTAGTATGTATGTATTTATTTTCAACTATTTTGGGAATCTATTTATTAAAATTGACTAAATTCTAATCTGACAATTTCATTTATTTTTTTTTATTTATTCAGGTTGTATACTGTTACTTAGTATTTTAGTAGTAAACCTATTGGTAAGTTGGTGGTTTATTGAATAGTAACGTAGGGAAGGCTGTGGGCCAATTTACCTGGCGCCCCTGATATAACTTCGGATTTTTTTTGTTTTGTGGACCGCACGACCATCTCCACTGTTTTGTCTAGCCGCGAGCCATTCCCAGACTGTCACCGTATAGTACTTTTCTTTCCGGGTGTACGTCTGATTTATATTTGGTACATTTTATAATTTTTTTTATATAGATTCGGTTTTGTACGCCACACTAAAGCAAGAAAAAGAGGTCTCAAAATAAACGAAGCAAAAACGAAGTATATGACAGTCAAAAGAATAACTGACAATGACAATAGACAACTATACTATCAAACGAGTGGATGCCTTTACATATCTCGGCACAGAAATCAATCAGAAGAACTCCGTAAGTAGCGAAATTAATGCACGTATTTCCAGCGGGAATCGTACATACTATGCTAATAAAAGATTAATGACATAGAAATTATTAGACAAAAGAACCAAAATGACTATCTACAGAAAACCGATTAGACCCGTAGTAACCTATGGATGTGAAACTTGGGTAATGACGAAAAAAGATGAAGCCCAACTAAGGACATTCGAGAGAAAAATACTGAGGAAAGTTTATGGCCCGGTACAAGAGGAAGATGGCACATGGAGAATCAGGAGAAACGACGAGGTTAATGAGTTAAATGAAGGTTATGACATTGTAAGATTTGTGAAAAGTCAAAGACTGTCATGGCTGGGACATGTGCAGAGACAAAACGATGCAAAAACAACAAAGAAAATGTTACAATGGAAGCCCATAGGAAGGCGAAAAAAAGGAAGGCCCAGAACGAGATGGTTGGATGACGTGGAAGACTACCTGAAAACAATGAACATAAGACAATGGAGAAGAAGGGCACAAGAGAGATCTGAATGGAAGGACATAGCCAGACAGGCAAAGACCTATCCAGGGTTATGATGCCAAAAGAAGAAGAAAAAGAATTATTTTTTTTTTAAATTCTCAGATTTCAAATAGAAAAAAGTACTTTATTGACCAGCATTGTGGAACCCCACAATTTTTTGGAAAAATTAAATTCCTTTAAGTTAGCCCAAATATCTCGGCGGGATAGTTTAAGCAGTTCAAAAAAAAGGAGGAAGACGCATTTAAATTTGATTTATTCCAGATGATGGATGATTGCATCCAACATTTCTCTATATAAAGTTAATAACCCTAGTTTTAAATGCTTTTTCGAAAAATATCTTAATAAATCCTTACCGGACGAGAGTACATTGAGAAAACATACTGTGGAAAAATGTTATGTGGAATGTATTTGAAAAATTAAGCGGGAGTTAGAGGGCAATATTTTGTATATTATCGTGGATGAAACGACAGATGTATGCGGCAGGTATATAGCTAATTTAATGATTGGAATTTTGAACTAAAACTTTGCGAGAAAACCTTATTTAGTTGCCGTTAAAGAATTGGAAAAAACAAACAATCTAACAATAAGTCGATTTATACAAGATAGTTTAACAAACCTCTTTTTACCCAACGCTATACCAGTGAATAAAATAGTTTTAATGCTTTCAGATGCTGCGGTATATATGCTAAAAGCTGCTGTTAATTTCAAGATTTTTTATCCTAATTTAATTCATTGCACTTGTGTAGCCCACGGGGTAAATAGAATTGCTGAAGAAATAAGAAATCTGTTTCCGTTGGTAAATAATTTTATAAATTTTATGAAAAAAGTTTTTGTAAAGGTTCCATTGAGGGTGCAAATATATAAAGAAAGACTTCCCGGTGTCCCTTTGCCACCTAAACCAGTAATTACAAGGTGGGGAACCTGGCTCGAAGCAGTTTTTTTTTACTTTGAACACTGCAATTAAATATAATTAGTTATGTCAGAATTTGATGATGATATTTCCGAAGCCATTCGAGAACTAAAAAAAATATTAAAAAATCCCAAATTGAAACAGGAACTCGCTTATATCAATGACAATTATAAATTAATAGTTACCACAATGACCTTATTAGAAAAACAAGAGATAAATTTATGTGAGTCAGTAAAATTAATAGATAATTTAAAGACGAAAATTAAATGGGCACCTGGAAGTAACGGTCAATTAATTAAAAAAAAATTGAATATGTTTTCGACAAGAATGAAGGTTTTTCGTTTTTATCTAATGTTGCTTTTGAATGGGACATTTTCCGAGGAATTTCAAATTATGCCAGATTTATTATCCGCTCTGAAATATGCTCCAATTACATCTGTCGATGTCGAACGTTCGTTTTCAATGTACAAATTAATTTAAGTGATCGAAGACATAGTTTTAAGACCGAAAATATTGAAAAACATTTAGTTGTTTCTATTAATGATAAAATTTTAAGTGGTTACAATGTATAATTATTAATTTACAGTTATTTAGTTACTAGTTTATTTATATTAATGTTATGATTATGATGTGTAAATATACCTGCCTTAAGTTAACACATATTACGTTAATTCACTTTGTACAATAAATAATAAGTTATATTCCTTTATTGCCTATATTTTGCCTAAATGTTAATATTCCTGCATTTTTTAATAAAAATCTTTACCTATATAGGCGCCTTTTTCTTCAATTTTTGTTGCCTATAAATCCGAGCTTTAGCTATCACTTATTCGTTTATTTTTATTCCATTGAGAGCAGATAGGACAATGGCCTGGTTTTTGGTTGGATATTTAAATGAAGTAACAGCGTTGGAATATGAACATGGTTGATTGTTGTCAGGAGAACAAACAGAACCAACAGAATCTTCATCAATTAAAATATTATTCATATTTTGGCACCTCTATTCTTCAGACGGTCCTGTTTCCATAAAAACAGAATCAGTAATGAGGTACCAGAAGTTGTGTAGTTGATAAATCCGGTACCAGGAACTTGTTTTGATAAAAGTATCTCTAATTATATTATAATAAATACTACTTACAGTTTTTTCCCAAGTATTTCAAATTTATTTTTATAGTAACACTACACTTTAATGCAATTTTATCAACTGGATACAAATAATATCGGAAAATGTATGGTGTAGTTAGACTAGCTATTAAACACGTCTGTTAACGACAAAGGTTCGACGTCGAATAAAAAAATTCAAAATTTATATCGACACTTTTTTGTATTTTCTGCGTTGTTCCTTTAATTTTTAGATTTTTCGTTTGCATTTATATAAAAAAGTCCAAAATATGCCAAGTACCAGTGGTAATTATCCTTCTCCACCTAAAAACGCCGAGTAGATTTGGGTCATTTATCATAAAACGAAAAACAAGGAATTATATAAAATGTACAAACAAATAAATATTGATAATCCTGGAATGAAAATAACAGCTATGGTAGCAAAAATAAAACAGGCAACAGGTTAGTTTTTCAGAATAGCTATTGTTAAAATTAAGACTTACTAAAGTAATGTGCTAATTTTAGGTGTTGCGAATTCAACTATTTACACAACAATTAAGGAATATAAGTAGACTTAAACAGTAAGATGTTATAAAAATATTGGCGGTCACCTTCTATCCTTGCAACATACGATGAAAGAGTTAAAACATCCTGAAATAAAATGAAATGCCCACTTTAAATAAAATTTTAAGTGAAATTAATATTCGCCCAGATCTTCCAAATATGTGTCGTTCATTATTATATAAATTCTTGAAGCAAATCAATTTTAAGTAAGTAAATGTGGGTTAACTACAAATATATAGTAAATAAAAAGTGCAACACAAAAATTTTAATATTATGTCTGAGTTAGGCAATCAATTAGAAGATAAGGAGGTTGATTTAAATGTACATTTTATTACTCCTTTTTGGTTTACTCCTCCTGGTTAAAAAACAAACCATAGTGTTTTGCCACGAAGTTGTTTTATTTCCTTTTGAATAAATCCATGTTTCATCCAAAAAACAAGTTCTCATGGATGCACACTTTCCAGGTTTTCAAAGTACTTACGAAAGAACACACACACACACACACAATCACGCTAAGCGATCAACCCAACCTCTAGGAACATGTGTATACCATACTAAGCATGGGATCCTCATGTCCGAAGATCAAACCGGTCTCACTTCGCTAGTCGAAGTGGTACCTATCTGACCCCCAGGTTTTTCCACCACCCCTCCTCATCGTGTGACATACGTGAGGAGGCTTATGATCTTGAAAGTTACTAGAGTTGCCTTGGGTAATGAGACAACTCCCGTTTTTAATTGTTGTGGTTATGCCACCTAACTGTAGGGGTAGCCACATCTAGGCTTTTCTCCCTAATTACTTTACTGATTCTATAGATTTTACTCTAACTGTACTTCGGGACTTGAGTCCCTAAAACAAAAAAGAAAAAGTAGCGTGTGTGTTCCGCCCATGGAGTCGACAGCCTGAGCTGTCGACTCCATGTTCGGAAAGAGTGTGTGCTCGATCACTCAGCCGCCGATTTGGCAAAAATAAATTTTGTTCTCCTCGCCGGCTGGGTGTCCGATGTGGGTCCGGCCACTGAGCCCATGTTTGCCGCACATGACCTCAGTGCTCGGGTGTCGCGAGAGGATCAGTAACACTCGATCCGCCTTAAGGGCCTATTCCGCATCAGCGGTATATAGAGGGCCTGAAGGGTCTTCTATATGGAGTAATTTAAGTGAATTTACGTTAAAATTGATTAAGAACTAACTGTATTTAAAAGAAAACAACCGATTTTTTTTTTTTTTTTTTTTTTTTTTTTTTTTTTTTTTTTTTGTGGGGTCTTCCTTGGCGTTGGGACTTTAAAATGCCGGCACAATTCTTACCCTTTTATTTCTTACATGTGCTAAATTGTGTGGGTGGGTTGGGGTGTGCATTGCAGGGTGTATACGGCCTCCACACACCCCGGTGTATAGTGTCCTTAACTAAGTGCCTTGGCACCTGTATCCTCTCGCCAGAGTCCTAAAAAGAGAAGGATTTTTTTGGGTGGTTGTTTTCTGATGACTGCATTTTTTTATTTAGATGTCCTTGCGACCATCTCATTCTTCATTTATTAGTTTGGGACCCTATATCCGGCTATTTGCTGTTTAGGTCTTCTGTGTACCGTCCTGGTGTTTGCGTTGTAGTTTGTCAGCTCTCTCAACATGCTACTTGGGTGGTTATTTAGTCCATTGAAAAGTTCGTATGCCTTTTTGTCCATTGTGTGTAGGATCCTCGTTTGTCCTGAGTCTCTGTATAAATTTCTCAGAGGCACATATCTTGGCAGATTCAGTGCGTCTCTTATTATTTGATTTTGCGCTGTTTGTATTTTCTTCCTGTTAGTTTTACAGGTGTGTCCCCACGCTGCGGAGGCATACGAGAGGACTGGTAGGATAATGCTATTCGCCATCCTAATTTTGGTTTTGAACCTTAACTTGCTTCGTCTGCCAATTAGCGATGAGAGCTGACTTTTCAGCGCTTTGGCTCTATACGTTTGCTGGTTTATGTGCTGCGTGAATGTAAGTTTTTTATCGAGTAACACTCCTAGGTATTTGGCCTCATTTGTCCATTGTATTGGGGTGTTTCCAATTGTTAATTCTTGATTCGGTACACTTTTTCTGTGACTAAACATTACAGCCTGTGTTTTATCTGGGTTTATGGCTATTTTCCATTTGATGCACCATCTTATGAATCTGTTGAGTGCTCTCTGCAGATGATTAGCTGCATGGTTTGGATTTCTCCAGCTAACAGCTATTGCCGTATCGTCGGCGTAAAGACTTAACAGGGATCCTGGTTCTTTAGGCGTGTCGGCCGTATAGATGGTGTACAAGTAAGGCGACAAAACAGCTCCCTGAGGCACACCCGCCTCCAGGGTCCCGACCTCGGACAGGGTTGCCCCTGTCCGAACTCTGAACCTTCTGTTGGCTAGGTATGATCCAAGGAGGCATGTCATCGCCTCGCTGTATCCCATGGTGTTCATTTTATAGATGAGTCCATCATGCCAGACCCTGTCAAATGCTTTACTGACGTCCAGAAATGCTGTTGCCGTGTACATTTTTTCGTTATATCCTTTGGTTGTGAATTCTGTGAAACGTAGAACTTGTAGTTCACATGAATGTTCGCTTCTGAATCCAAATTGAGCTTCTGGTATGGTGCCTAGTGCTTCCGATTCTTCATTGAGTCTCTTTAGTATAACTCTTTCCGCTATCTTGCTTATTGATGATAATAAGCTGATAGGTCTGTAATTTTGCGGAAAAGTGCCATCTTTCCCTGGTTTTTTGATCATAATTATATGTGCCTCCTTCCATCTGTCTGGGAAATATCTTAATTTGAGCATGTTGTTTACTATGTTCGTTATATAGACAATAGCTTTGTTGGGTAGGTTTTTGAGTGCCCTGTTTGTGATGTTGTCAGGTCCTGGGGCTTTTTTGGCATTAGAGAGTTTGATTAGCTCTTTAATTTCCTCGGGAGATGTATGAGTTATTCCTGTTCTGCCCTTTCTTCTCTTTAATCTTCTAGCTGTTCTTTCTACCTCTTCTTCGAAGTCTATGTCTTCGTTGGGATTTTCGTTGTTTCTGCATGCTCTTTCTAGTTCGTCCTTTAGGACTTCGGCTTTATCTCTCTCCGTATGAACAATCCCGTTTTCTCCGTGTAAGGGTGGTATGGGTTTCTTGTCCTGTCGGAGTATTTTCGATAGTTTCCAGAAGGCGGATTTGTTTGGGTCTAATTCTTGGATATAGTTGTCCCAGTTTTCGCTTCTATGTTCTCGTAGTTGTCTTTTAACTTCCCTGTCTAGCTCATTTGCAATCCTTTTATCTTCTAGAGTTCTAGTACGGTAGGCTCTTCTTCTTTTTCTATTTTTTTCCTTTATTAGGTTTTGTAGTTCGAGACTAATATCTCCGAATCTACCTTGTTGTCTGGTAGTGTTTTCGGTTTTTGAGCTGGCATCGATAGCATTATTTATGGTTGTTTCTAGTTTAGTTACACTGTCTTCTAGTTCTGTGATGTTGTTTATTGTTGGGATGTTACCGATGTTTTCGCTAAAAACCCTTCTGAAGTTTGACCAGTTTGTAATCTTCTTTTGGTGGGGCTGCAAATAGTTTAGTTCTATTGCACCCAGGGTCAGGACGATTAGATTGTGCGTTGAATCGCCTTCATTTAGAGATTGTATCTCGTGTTGCTGACCCACGTTGTGTAGGATTGCTATGTCTAGATGTGTTGGGAGTTGTCCGTGAAAACAGGTCGGTCCTGTTGGTCCGATCACGTAGGTGTTAGGTCTATTTTCGAGATGGCCGCAAAGTCGTCTCCCGTTGTTATTGGTTGCTCTGTCGAACCATAGGGGAGATCTCGCATTAAGGTCTCCTATAATCACTGTGGGCTCTTCTGTATCGAGGATTAGGCTCAAGTCTTCATCGAATATCAAATCGTTAGGTCTGACATAAGCTGACACTATTTTTAGTGTTTCGTTGTTGGCCTTTAATCTGACTAGCGTGGCTTCCATTGTCACCAGTCCATCTGGTGTTGGTATGTGTTCGTGTTCTAAGCCTTTTTTAACTAGTATGGCTGTTCCTCCTGATATCGCTCTATGGTCAGTTCTATAGATATCGTAGCCAGGGAATTTGGTTTTCTTCCTTTCCACTAATTTGGTTTCTTGAAGGGCTACGATATCGAGCTCTAATCTGTTGATCATCTCATCCAAAAGGTTGAGTTTTTTGAAAATTCCACCGGAATTCCAGGACCCTATGCGTAGATCCTCCGTACGGTTTGCTAGCATTGTCGGTGTATTTCTCCGAATGCAGTCATCATTTTAGTTGCACGGTCCATCATGGACATCATTTCCATCATCTTCTTATTGTACTCCGTATGAAACGAAGCAATAAGTGTGGCAGCATCATGCATGGTAGGAGCTGCTTCTTCTGTGGTTGTTTTGGCAGCTTGAGCATAGCTGAAGCCCGTTGTTGTTGTTGTTGGTGTGATCGGTTTGCTCGCCGGTTTTACGGGGGCAGGGATCTTCTTCTTAGGAGCTTTGGAGCATCCTCTGTAATTCGCTGTGTGTGCTTGGTCACAGTTAGCACATTTTGGGGCTGTTTCTTTGCTCTTTTCGCAATCATTGCTGAGATGGTTTCCTCCACACTTTACGCATCTGGAGATGCAGTGACAAGCCTTAGAACTGTGGTAGTAGCCCTGGCAGTTGAAACATTGTAGGGTGTCTTTTGTCATTTTGAGTTCGTCTTCGAAACGAACTCTCATGAAGCACAAATTTGTGACTCCACGTATTTTTTGGATATCATCCTCTTTGAGGGTGATCAAGAAGAAAGGCAAGATCTGTTTTCCTTCTTTTTTAGAGTACATGTTGCTTACTCTAGTAACGTCGACATTTTTTTCCCTTAATTCGTTGAGAATTACTTCTGTTTTTGTATTTGCAGATAGCCCTTTTAGTATGACCCTCTTCAGTTTTTCGTTGTCGATTGGGTAGGCAATATACTCTACCTTAGGTGTGTACTCTTCGAGTATTTTGACTACTCCTAGGTAGTCTTCCCTTGATTTTGTATTTATGACTATTGTTCTACCAGATCTGGCGAACTTGTTGTCAGAAATAATACCTGCTTTTGCCGCTTTTTGCAGGATTGCTTGGTGTTCTGCGACCGTCTTTAAGATGATCGCAGGAGGTTTTGGTTTCTTTACGTTAACCTCAGCAGGTTTTTGAGGGGTTACGCTGTTTTCTTTTTCTACTTGGGTTTCTTTCGGAGACTCCAAGTTTTTGTGGGCTTTTTGCTCACTTCTTTTTTGTAGATCTTTCGCGGCTTTTGTGAGCGCTTCGTCGTTTCTTTCTTGTATTTTTTGCGTTTGTTTTTCAACAACGCTTATTGGTTTTTTTGGTTTTACTGTCTCACTACTGTTTACTGATTTCTCAGTAGCGGTGCCTTTTTTGTTTTTTTCCTTCTTTTGGACTTTTGTCCATCCTGCTTCTGATTTCTCTGGTTCTTTTCCTTCTGTTTTGCGTTCTTTAGGCTTGGCTGCACCCCCAGATGTCGAGGGAGTGGCTTTCACCGTCTTGCATGGGGTTGTTTCTCGGGGCCTGTGGGTTTCCCACAAGGCCTGGTCTCTTTTCTTCTCGACTTCTATTAACTTCTCGTTCCTCTCGGTCAGGGCCATTATGTGGCCGACCAGTTTCTTTATCTCTTGGTCCTTCTCTTGATTCTCCTTCCTTAACTCAGTCATCTGAGTTAGGAGATCCTGGATTTGGGCCTGTGCCTGTTTTTCGCGCTGCCTGCTTTCTTTCTGGAGTTGTCTTATTTGTTCGGTCAATAAGTCGACCGATTTGTAAAGACCGCTTTCGTCTTTATCTTTAGTGGATTTTTTTGGCACTTCTTCTTCGTCGGAGTGTTCCTCTGATGGCCTTTGTCTTTTATGTTTCTTGCCTACCTCCGGCTCGGCATCGTTGCTGGTGGAGATGATGTCCACTCTGGGGTCCTTCATTTCGATGAAGTCTAATGGGGGCGGGGCTTCTACGCTTGCTGCGTCAGTCTTGGCGTTCAGTTGTTCGTCCGACTGGACGTTCAAGGATTCGTCCGACTGGACAATTAATTCGGTGGCCGGGCTCAGCTCATCGTCGGGGGTGACCTCCATGGTGGTAGAGACGCTATCGTCTGTATCCACCTCGCTGTGGTTTTCTTCCTCGTTTGGTACGAACGATTCATCGTCGGAGGTGTCTTCGATTAAATCGGAATCAGGGGATAATTTGGCTTGAAAATTATTATAAAGTTTAATCGCTGAAGCGACCGTAGGGGTGAGTGACTCGGGATAGTCACCTTCTTCTTTTTCTTGTGATGTCACCTGCGTGACATCACTTTTTTGGGGGGGAATTTCACTCATTTTGCCGTAAGGCAGTGAACATAAGTGTTCAAAAGAAAATAGGATTTTATTACACAGAAGACTCTGTTTTTTTCGTTCCGCCAAGCCGCTGCCTGACGGTTTTCCTGGGTGTCGTCCCAGCAACCTCACGGTAGTTCACTCCCTGATTTCTCAGGGAGGGATCCTCTTGAAGTTTCTCTCACCTCAGAGGCAGGGGCCGTTTCTGTCCGACTTAGAATACAAATTACTAAGCCTTACAGTGTCATCCCTGTCGGCCCACTGAGATGAACCCGAATTTTTCGTAAACACGAAGCTATCAAAAGCCTCCTACGAGGAGCCCATAAAGGCAACCCCTCGAGGTTTAACTTAGTGACAGCCTCGCATCCACTCTTCACTTATTTGAAAAACAAGTGCCTGTGCCACACACGGTGTCTTACACACCGGGAGCTGATAAGCTCCGTTGACAACAGGTCAGTCGTTCTCACCTAAGCACTCTGCACGTCCTTACCGTCCGACCACTAGAGCCAGACTTAACTGATACTTACGAAAGAATTTTGCTCTTAAAGGACCCATATTGGTTCGTTCAAATAATGATCTTCGATTGTTATCCTTTTTATGTTTAAATCTTATATCTCTGACTATAATGCTCAAGGATGTTTTTCCCATAGTAACAACTTCTTTTTCCTCTAATTTACATTTCAAACTTTGTAGACTAACATGCTTTTCTAAAAAAAAACTACTAATAATAGTGAAACTTTATTTTAGAAGTATTAATTTTGATGTGAAACATCTATTGGCTGTGGTATAAACCAGATCGTTTTTATTTTCTACAAAATCAACTTATACTTATTTTGTAGGTACATATTGTACTTAGTGTTTCGTATTGCCATTTTAGTTCCTTCAGGCAGATCAGTTGTCTTCCTTTTACGACGACGTCTACTTTTGCCTGAACTTGAAAGGACAGGATTGCTTTCTTTTCGTTTTTTAATTGTACATACTGTACGCCGTGATATTTTCAAGGCAGCAGCTACCCTCTTAAATTAAAAACAATTTTATGATAGGTAAATTATTAAACAACATACAATTCATTACAATACCTCTTGAACACAAGCCAAAGATGCCAATAAGGGTCCTCCGTTCCTTTTTTCTAACTCAATATATTTATTCAAATTCAGCACGGGTTGCTGGGATTAAGAATTTAATGTATTTCGAGGCATATTCTAAAAATAAAAACCTTGAACAAATATTCTGTGTGATATTTGTTTGATATTTATGACAACTAATAATGTTTTATATCCATCCGTTAGACAGAGTTTTAGCCAGATTCAAAAATGATAGGTCAAATTAAAGGTAAGAAAATTTAACTGCAAAATTTATACTTACATCAAGGAATCCAACACTAAGTGAACAGTTAGTCGTTATAACAACTTTTTTGAGAAAATGTATAAACTCAAGGCACGAAAATGTAATGGAAAATTAAACAATATGAATATAATTTTTGTAAACACCACAACGCTGTGAAGTTGACAATAAGCAGGTTCAATGATGAGAATTTATCACGGACTGTTGTTATATACTGTCTTTGTCTGATGTATTATTAAATGTTCAACAAGTGGCTTAATCTCAATATTTTATATATTTTATTTTTATTTACAAAATTGCTTCAACCACTAGGGGTTATTAGCATGGTACAATAAATTACATAAATGTTAATATGTTACACTATATTTTGTGAAGTAGTCTTGCATTTTGTAAAAAGTTTATAGTTTTGTCATTATTGAAGCCGTTTAAGCACTCTTTGGATGAAGTGGGTAATCCAGATTGAAGTCGTTCTAGGGTGTACAAAGGGCAGTCCACTAGCACATGGTCCACTGAAGTTACACAATCACAACTGTAGCACATGGGAATTTGATCGTTACTTAGAAGGTAATCGTGTGTTAACTTCGTATGGCCTATACGTAATCTAGAGATGCATACTTGGTCTCGTCGCTTGAATGGGAGTTTGTATACAACTACCTCTTGCTTAATGTTTTTCATGGATGTCTCTGAATTGTTCCAGTGTAGTTACCATTCCTCGCTTATTTTGTTTCTAAAATATTGCTTCAGGTCGCTATAAACGCATTTAGTAAATAATGTTGATTGTGGATTTTCTGCTGCTTCCCTGGCCAACTGATCAGCTTTTTCGTTTCCAGTTATATCACAGTGTAAAGGAACCCAAAGGAATTTAACAAATCGGTCGTTTTCTTGATATTTCATTAGTTCTGACTTTATAAGCAATAGAATGGGATGGTTTGTGTATAACTGTTTCATAGAGCTGAGAGCACTTAAATAGTCAGTTATTATCAAAGAGTTTTGTATGTTTTAATCACTTAAAAATGTTATTGCTTGCAAAATAGCAAGAAGTTCTGCGGAAAATACGGTTGATCGTAGGGAAAGTGAAAAGGAGTAGTCTTGATATAACGTTGTAAAAGAAGCCCCTACCCCATTGTCAGATTTATACGCGTCTTTAAAAATGAGGGAGTTATGAGAGCAGTTTAATTTCTCTGCTGCTTTCTTTTTAAATATACTACGTGGTGTGTCATATTTGTTATTGATAGTAAGACTTGTATCACAAATAGGCAGCTGTAATCTCCAAGGAGGTTGATAAATAAGGTTAGTTACATTGTATGTCTCAGGAAAATGTATGTTTAAACTATTTTGTAATTTTTAGATCCGGATATAAAACGGGGGACTTAATCTTTGTAAGGTGTTAAATGTCGATGTGAATCTGTCAGCAAACGTGTTTTTAAATGTCGGTATATGTGGATTGGCTGACAATTTAGCAGCATACACAAGGCTGAGGTAGTTTCTTCTTAGTTAAAGGGAAGGTTCACCTGATTCACAATATAAACTTTCAATTGGGCTAGTATGATGAGCTCCCAGTGCTATTCTTATTGCTGTATTGTGTATTGGGTCTAGTAATTTAAGTATTGATGCTTTGGCTGAATTATAAGCAACTGCGCCATAATCTAGTTTAGAACGAATTAGAGTTCTGTAGACAGTTATGAGTGTTTGGAAATCAGCTCCCCATTGCTTCTGAGATATGCTTTTCAATAAATTTAGACCATTTTGAGTTGTTTGTCGAAGACGAAAAATATGATCTTTCCAGATTAACCTCTGATCTAGTTTCAATCCTAGGAAGGTAGTTGATTCAACATAAGTAATAGGTAACGAGTATAAGGTGAGATTAGGTGGTAGTATAATGTTTTTTGGGCTCTTGCTAAAGAAAATTGCTTTTGTTTTGTTTGGAGATATCTGTAGACCACATCTGTCTGACCAATTTTCTAGTTGATTGATAGCGGTTTGTATATATCTGGTAAGTGTTAGAACATTTTTCCCTTGAGAAAATATGACGAGATCATCAGAATATAAGCGTGCTTTTACTAATGAACTAAAGGATTTAGAGATATCATTAATCGCAATAAGGAACAATACTACGATTAGTGTAGATCCTTGTAGGATACCATTAATTTGTGTTGTTGGCTCTGAACAAATATTATCTACACGAACTTTAAACTCATGAAATATTAGAAATTTTTTTTATAAACTTAAGGATGTTACCTTTGATTGACCATCTGGATAAGTTTTGTAATATGTCGGATCTCCAAATTGTATCATACGCATGGGTTATGTCAAAGAAAACTGCTGAACACTCTTGATTGCATCCAAATGCTTCGTGAATTTCGGATTCTATATCAACTAGATTATCTAAAGTAGACCTTGATTTCCTGAAACCACTTTGAATAGGGGTAAGAAGTTGTTTGTCTTCTAGATAACACAGTAGTCTATTGCTTACTATTTTTTCCAGAATTTTACATATCTAACATGTTAGCGAGATCGGTCGATAAGACTCCTGGTCTGATTTTCTTCTTCCCGGCTTAAGGACTGGAATAATAATTGACTGGTGCCAACTATTAGGAAACACATTTTTTGTCCAGATAAAATTGTAAACTTTTAGAAGGTATTGTTTACCTTCTTCGGGTAATGATTTTAAAAATGCAACTGTAATGTTATCAGGTCCAGGACTGGTATCTTTTGTACAATTTAATGAATATAGTAACTCATCCATTGAGAGTTCAACGTTAAGAGGAGAATTAGTATGATCTTCTAAATCTATATAAGTGTTCTCTAAATTTTGTTTGTGTATTATGGAATTTGTAGAGATAATGTCATTCCTGGAGTGTCTTTGATACGTATCAGCAAGTATACCAGTTATTTGTTCTTTCCTCGAGCAAGTAAGATTGTTATGTTCTAGATAATGGATTGTATTGAATGATTTTTTTCCATTCATTTTATTAATCATTTGCCAAACTTCGGAAATAGGATTAGATGAATGTAGGGACGAGACATACGCTTTCCATGCTTCTTTTCTGCTTTTCTTCAATATATATCTACAATAGGCTCGCTTTTGCATAAATTCGAGTTGGTTTTGGAATGTGGGGAATTTTTTAAATTTGTAAAAAGTTCTTTTTGACTCTCTGATTGCCATCTTACATTCCTGGTTCCACCAAGGGACTGGAGGATGTTTTTTTGGGAAATTTATAAAACCTACGGACAATTCTGCAGCTGTTGTTATAAGCTGAACAAAACTGGAAACTATAGAATTAATATTTGCACGGTCATCACTAGGAAGACTTAGCTCTGATATGGATCGAGATATTAAAGAAGAATATAAAGACCAGTCGGCATTCTTTAGATTCCATTTATTAGACGGAGCGGAAGAGGGAGCTGTATTGTTATTCGTTATTAATATTGGGAAGTGGTCACTTCCATGTAGATGAGATGTGACTTGCCAAGACAGCCCAGGTTGTAAAACTGGGTCACATAAAGTTAAATCAATTGCTGAACCTCCACTTGTACAGATTAAGTTTAGTTATAATTTAGTCACCTAAAACAATTCGTGGTTAAGCAATTTGATTAAAAAGGTCTAATAGTTCGCGAGCTGAAGGATCAGTACCAGGAGAAATGTATATATTGCAGATGTTTATTTTTTTAGGTCCTTTCAAAGTTATTGCTGTAGCCTCTAATTGTGTATTTAAATCAATTATTTCTGAATCATATTGGTTATGTACATAAATAGCTGTTCCTCCACTAACCTGGTTTGCATTAAGTCTCTTTTTAATATATGATGTGCAGTTTTTTAGTTTGTAAAATTTCTGCTGTTTAAAGTGTGTCTCTTGTAGACATATTATGGGCGGTATGAATTTGGACATTAGTAATTTTAATTCTTCTAGACGGGTGTAAAACCCGTTCAGATTCCACTGAATTATGGAGTTGAATTTTTAATTAATAGGTGAATCACTGCAATCTGTAGAGGAATAGTCATCCTGTAGTTTACAAAGTTTCTTAATTAGTCTTGTACATCGTATTTTCAAGTATCTTTGTGATAGCACTGGGTGAAGTTTTTTTAGGAGATCTATTAACCCTTCGATATCTTCCGTGTATGTTTTAGCAATACTAAGCGGATCTGCAGCTCCATGGGTGTTTTCAAGTAAATATATTATCTCTTCTTGACTTAAACAGCTACTGTTTGACTTATTTTGGAAAAAATCAACTGTACAGTTAGTAAGATCTTCAGATAAGTTATGGTGGGTTTGGATGTCTGTTTTTGTTCTCTTGTGTTTTTTATTGGGTTTTTTAAAAGGATTTCCACCCTCCGGTTCAGGAGAATTTGTTATATCACAAGCATTTCTTTTAGGTGTTTGAGCTTCTGTTTGAGTTTCATTTATAGTTTTATTTATTTTACCAGGTTCAGAAGCATTACTTTTAGACGTTTGTACTTTTGTTTGAGTTTCTATTTTAGTTTCATTTATTTTATCCGGTACCGTTTCCATTGTTTGGGAGTTATCGAAAGAGGTAGAGTTTTTTGATGTGGGTGAAGCGACGGTTTCAGTAGGTTGTGGATTACTGATTTGTTTGGTAAGTACGGGAGAATGTACTGTAGTTTGAGTTGTATTTTGTTGTGAAATAACAGTCTGGTCACATTGCGATTGAGAAATGTGTGTTGTATTGTGATCGGTGGATTGATTATTATGATTTGGGCATCGAGATCCTAAATGATCAGTTTGTTTACAAATAAAGCATGTTTGTTTTTCTAGTGAGAGAAATATTCGATAGTTCGATTTATCATGGTTAATTAGTATTGAATGAGGGATATTTTCAAGATTTGTAGTGGCTGTATATGTAAAACTTCGAAAACTAATGACATGTCTAAAACTAGGATTTGATGTTCCGATCCGTAAAAAATCTATTGGTATTATTTGATAGATTCCTATCTTTTTGAGTTTATTTTCTATTACGGTATGTGGTATAGAAGGAGATACATTAGAAATAATTAGTTTTTCGTTTGGACTAATTAGTTTTCTAGATTGGATACGATGTTGGTTTACTATTATTATCCCATTGTCTGTTTCCAAAAATTTTTGAACAATATTTTCAGTTGAAGTAGATGCATATACGATCATTAACAATTCTGGATATTTCAAGTATATTTTTGGGGTCAAATAAGTTGGCTACAGCATTCAGGTAATCCTCGATTTTTAAATTTAGAACTGTATTTATTACAATTGCTTGTTTTTTGGAAGGAAATATGTTGGGAGGTTCATTTAAAACTGTTGAATATAACTGGTGCAGTAGTATCATTTTTGGGGGTTTCTTGTTGTGAAAAAACCTTTGATGATGAAGCTTGGTTCATGTTGATCTACGGAACCTGAGTACGGTCCTCGCACCAATACGAAATCATTGATAATAACTCGATGTAATTAAATAAATTAAATTACTTACAGTTAATGACCAAAAGTATCAACAATAAATAATTATTTGTCAATAATTTACACTTTACTACACTTTTAGCTTTCAATGTTTTTAAACAAAACCACAAAAACTAGGTGCGACTAAGGTAATTAGGTGTTGCTTCGTTGAACGCTCGAAGTCAAATCAACATTTTATATTCTGTGAGTAGAAATGAGACAAAATTTAAAAATACTTCGTGAATAATTTCATACATGCGCAAAGATACAGCGAACGAACTGTAACTACCATGCGGTCCATATATATGGAATAAATTCATTTTTAGCGTTATTATGTACTATCTGAAAAAGCCTGAAACAGGTCGATTTTTATTCTTAAATTGACAATTTACAGTATGAAAATATCGTCCCCTTCCAGCACCTCCTCTGAATTATAAGCAACCCCTCGAAAATTTTAAATAATGAAGGGGGTCATGTGGCGCCTTGTTAGAAAGGGATTTTAGTCCTCTGTTCAGCAATATAAAGTTTTTTGAGTTTGTACAATCATAACTGAGACAATTAATTTTTACAATTAAATTAAATGTTCAACTTGACCACCATTATTCACTTCTTGACAATAACCGAGGCGATTTTGGAATTCTCGTACAACATTTTGTATAACCTCGGGGGTTATTTTGTTAGTTTCTATCGTTATCCTAACTTTTAAATCATCAATATTACCGGGTCTATTAAAATATACTTTAGAAATAATCATGCATTTTCGTATCTGTTCTGCTAAATATTAGATAAAAAACTTTGAAGATAATAAAATATTAGTCAAAAAGCCAAATAAACAATTGATATGAATCTAGTAGGCTGCTGTCATTTAGGTATTTAAAGTTACTAAAAGACGTCAGTATAATATTTGTGCGCGTATTAAATTTAATTATGGCCCATTTATCCGAGACTCAAAGAATAGACATTTTAATTATGATTGGTTTTGGTAATAAAACAAGAACTCAAAAGGAGGTTTGTGAAATGTTTAATAATAAATATGGTAAACAAGTTTCGCAGTCTACAGTTAGGAAAATTGAAAAGAAGTTTCGTTATACTGGACAGTAAAAAATATTGAAAAACCAGGTAGAAATGTTAAATTTACTAATAAAAAAAGTTAGATGTACTTCTAGGGATTGAGAAAAATCCGCATAAGACAACTCGAAAGCTGGCCTCCGTCAATGATGTAAGTAAATCATCTATTTTGAGAGTTTTGCATAAAGAAAAATACCACCATTACAAAGTTCAGTTGGTTAAGGAGTTAAATAAAGATGATCCCGATAGAAGGCGTGAATTCTGTGAAATGATGATGGACAGACTGAACGCAGATTTGCAGTTCATAAACAAAATAATTTTTTCCGATGAAGCGACGTTTCATTTAAACGGAATGGTTAACAAACTCAGAGAAAATCCTCACTTGGTGTGTGAGACTCACGCAATATCCTAAAAAAAATTAACATTTGGGCTGGTATCATTAACAATAAAATTATTGGTCCTTATTTTTTTGAGGGCACAGTTGATGGTGAGGTTTATCTAGATTTTTTTATTAACTTTTTAGTGCCTGCATTACTAAGATTTTTTCCAATCACAAAGACGGACATTCACAGTTCCAGATGCTATGAACCTTGGACTGTGGAAGTTGAATCAATCTTCACCTGTTGGCTGGCTAACCAGTCACAATGAAGATATTATAATATATGATATTTTGGATTGACCTCGCTTGCTTTGTTCATTGGTTTTCTAAACCAATCTCTGGGGGGGAAATGGAGACCTTAACCACCTTTTTCTTTCATTTTTGACTTTTTGATAACAAGTTGTCACCCAAATTTATCATATTCTTCAAATGTACCGCTCTATTGCACTAGAGGTTGGTATTTTGCCCTGCTGTTCTGTCATATTTTGACCTCAAGTCCACTGTCTTGTCACGTTGTTGGCGTGGGTGTTACACCTGTTACGCGTACATACATCGTACAGACAAACCGACGAATCCATAACCGTATTTACGAACATTCTATATCTGTCAAACATTTCGATACTACTTCAGCCCTAGCCCAACATCATATTCAAACAGGCCACAAAATAGATTTCGAAAAAGCAAAAACCATCGCTCCCATCTGCTCCTTCAAATCGAGAATCATTCGTGAAGCTATCGAAATCGACAAACGGCCTAACAGCTTGAACACGCGCGATGACGCAAAACGATTGCCGGCAACATGGCGACCCCTGCTTCAGCGACCTCCGCCCACACCGCTCAGGTCACGTCAGTTCAGACCACGTCAGCGCATACCGTTCACGCGCATACAGCGAGTATAAAAGCAGCCACACAGGGTAAGACCGGTTGTCACTCGACACTGAGGAGTAGGCAGATTGAGACCTCAGTGCCGAGAGACAGTTCTTGCAATACAGAACACGATACTGGTACGTCTCGAGTGAGGGGAGTAGGCAGATTGAGACCTCGAACTCGAACCGAACCGTATCACTCTTGATAATGGCTCCAAAATGGGTGCTGAAACGTCGAGTGATAAATTCTCAACGCGGTTCTTACCCGAACACTAAGTAATGTAAAAGATAAAATCTTTTAGCAAAAGCCACTATCGCTTTATTAAATTAAATGGCCAAATATATGGCCTAGGAGGACAAATTCGTTAAACTTCCCGTGCTCGAATCGGTATCAATAAAGTGTTATGATCATTTCAGCCTATCCCAGCCTCATCAGACACTTGGGCTGATACAAATTCAAACTCGGAAAGTCCAAAGAATGTCTCCTAAAACTTTACTACAACAGTAGTTAGCTTACAAAGGCGCCACCTGCTTTGGCGGCCGTGAACGAAAACGATATGATAATATCGTTTGCTGTATTCTCTGCTATGCAAAATGTGTAAAAGATAAAATCTTTTAGCGAAAGCCGCTATCGCTTTATTAAATTAAATGGCCAAATATATGGCCTAGGAGGACCAATTATACAAATAGGAGGATAAAAGATTTTATCTTTTACACATT
Organism: Diabrotica undecimpunctata; assembly: GCF_040954645.1. Lineage (NCBI taxonomy): Eukaryota > Metazoa > Arthropoda > Insecta > Coleoptera > Chrysomelidae > Diabrotica > Diabrotica undecimpunctata. The sequence goes on along the minus strand of NC_092813.1, from coordinate 24,698,711 downwards.
TCGCATAGCACAGAGGATACAGAAAACGATATTATCATATCGTTTTCGTTCACGGCCGCCAAAGCAGGTGGCGCCTTTGTAAGCTAACTACTGTTGTAGTAAAGTTTTAGGAGACATTCTTTGGACTTTCCGAGTTTGAATTTGTATCAGCCCAAGTGTCTGATGAGGCTGGGATGGGCCGAAATGATCATAACACTTTATTGATACCGATTAGAGCACGGGAAGTTTAACGAATTTGTCCTCCTAGGCCATACATTTGGCCATATATATATATATATATATATATATATATATATATATATATATATATATATATATATATATATATATATATATATATATATATATATATATATATATATAATATATATATATATATATATATATATATATATATATATAATATATATATATATATATATATATATATATATATATATATATATATATATATATATATATATATATATATATATATATATATATATATAGAACAAAAAAGTTAAGCGTAAATTTATGCCACACATGTAGCATATGTGGCGCCCTCTATTAGTTACATAAAAGTAAGTATAAAATTATAATTTATCCTATTTTCCATTTAACTGTAAATTTTTTTCCAAAAATATTTACAAACGTAAAAGTTATAGCGAAAAATAAAATTTTAAATTTCCACTTTAACACCCTGTATCTTTCTTAATATCAACATTTTATTAAAGCAATTTGGCTTTAATCGTAATATTTTAAAGTGTAGAATCTACTGTTTCTTTTTGTACAATAACTTAAGGACTACCCTATATATATATATATATATATATATATATATATATATATATATATATATATATATATATATATATATATATATATACATATATATATATATATATATATATATATATATATATTTATATATTTTATATATTTATATATATTTATATATATATATATATATATGTATATATATATATATGTATATATATATATATATATATATATATATATATATATATATATATATATATATAGAAAAGAAATTTAATCTTTGCAGATAAGTTAAATAGTAAACTCTTAAATATTGGGGAAATCTGCAAGAAAGACTCTAATGAGTATCAATTGTTTCGCCGAACGCCTTCGCCAAAGAGAATTAATTTGGCTTCTTCAGGGCTGAAAGAGAATAAATTATAATTAGCTACCTACCATATATTATCTATTAAAACATTATTGATCTTACCGTAACTTAGAATTGTACAGTTAGAATATTAAAAAACTTTGCTAGTAACATAGTGGTGTTTTTTGTTACTATGTAAAAAAAAAGTTTTTTTTAAGGTTTGAAATGTATGGTAGCTTTGAACTTAACACGCAAAGGTTTACCCAAGGTTAATCGAAAAACCCAATGTAACTACATTTAAAAGGAGGTAATTCTTTGAATTGTCGGCAATAACTAAATTTTTGATTTTTAGAATGTTTAAAAGTGAGGTTCTGTTTTAGCCAGAACGCATGCGCTGATAAATTCAAGTAGTTCTTATGAATCTTTATGTCGTTAAGGTTCATTGGTAAAAACGAATGAAATTAAATCCCAGTATAGAGAAATATTATTTTGATTTTCTTTATTTAATTATATTCTATTGTTCATGTATTATTATATCTTATTGAGATGTATCTAAGAAAAGCAAGGGAATGTTATCTTTTTTAGTTAAAGAAAATTAATTATAAAGGTAGGTTAGTTATTAATGAATATTACAATTTAAAGAATTACCTTCTTTTAAATGTAGTTACATTGGGTTTTTCGATTAACCTTCGGTAAACCTTTGCGTGTTAAGTTTAAAGCTACCATACATTTCAAACCTTAAAAAAACACTTTTTTTGCACATAGTAAGAAAAAACACCACTATGTTACTAGCAAAGTTTTTTAATATTCTAACTCTACAATTCTAAGTTACGGTAAGATCAATAATGTTTTATTAGATAATATATGGTAGCTAATTATAATTTATTCTCTTTCAGCCCTGAAGAAGATAAATTAATTCTCTTTGGCGAAAACGTTCGGCGAAATAATTGATACTCATTAGAGTCTTTCTTGCAGATTTCCGCAATATTTAAGAGTTTACTATATATATATATATATATATATATATATATATATATATATATATATATATATATATATATATATATATATATATATGTATATATATATATATATATATATATATATATATATATATATGTATATATATATATATATATATATATGCCAAGAATCAGGTGAAGTTTTAATACACATTACATCCGGTACTATGGAACATATTAGATACGCTCAGCAACTTTCGAGCAGAGACAAACGCCGACTTAACAAAAACAAAACAAATTAAGAAGTTCGAGAGACTATCATTAGAACAACAACCGAGAGAAACGCCACAACAAGATACCTGTAAACTGGTTTATAATTTTTCGAACTTCACACTAGATGAAGCCACAAAGAGTGTTCTTTCGAAAGGTTTTAATTTCGCAGTAGCTCCTGCACGTATCACCATATGGGATGTAAGGGCTTTTCAAAATATGGCCACTTATACACTCCCACGGTGCCTTACAGAGGGTCTTCGACCATTATATTCGAAGTACCCTCTGCGTATCTTCCATCTTAGGTATTTCTTACACAGGAAATAAATGAAACTCGGTTTAGGAGGTGGGCAAGGCCCAGCCCCAGAGTCTAAAGTGTTCGTAGAACTGGAGCAGCGCCCCGACATCGGACTCCCAGGGTGCAGAGACCCTATTTGGGAGCCGAGACTAGACTGATCCGAGAGCTGAAAAATGTTGCATATTTATAAGTGTATTAATATTTATATGGCATTTTTAGATCTCTCGGCCAATAGAAAAATATAAAGATTTCAAAGGCGGGGCGATGCACATCAGGGTGCGTATTAGTCCACGACTAAGGCACCAGGATGACATCCCCCTCCCTTTGAAGACTCTATGGCTGGGAAAAAATTTATTTAAAACAACATATTTATACAAATACAATACAAGATACAATAAAATTACATTAGTATAGTACCAGAAATGTAACCCTAGACAAATATTTATGAAAATGTTGAAAAAAGTTTAAAAAAAAGTTTATAAAAAGTTATGAAACAAAAGTTTAAAAAAAGATTTATGAAAGTTTATGAAAATATTGAAAATAAAGTCTGTACCTCATTCACAACACTGCGCAGTAGCTTCCGGTGGTCATCTTCTTCTTCTGCAGGTACCGTCTACCATCACAGCACCTTCGACTTCAACGACTTCGTCCTCCTCTAGCTCATCAGTAACCCATAATCATTTGCCAGCCGGTTTCTCAGTAGGGGGTATGCCTGTGCCTACGTGGTGTATGTACCACATGCAGTAGGGCAGGGAGTGACTCCGCGGCTACTCCGGGGGCCTCAGTAGCTTCTGGGACTGGTGGCCTCGGTGACTTCTCGATCGCTGGAACCTCCGACACTGGACAGTGTCAGGAACTGCAAAATTGGTCGATGATACCATTAGCTGCTGCTGCTGTGAGAGCTTTAGCTGAGCTCGGTGGGAGCCTGGGTCGTAGGCTCGTGTGTTTTGTTGGGCGCCATATCACCATATGGGATGTAAGGGCTTGTCAAAATATGGCCACTTATACACTCCCACGGTGCCTTACAGAGGGTCTTCGACCATTATATTCGAAGTACCCTCTGCGTATCTTCCATCTTAGGTATTTCTTACACAGGAAATAAATGAAACTCGGTTTAGGAGGTGGGCAAGGCCCAGCCACAGAGTCTAAAGTGTTCGTAGAACTGGAGCAGCGCCCCGACATCGGACTCCCAGGGTGCAGAGACCCTATTTGGGAGCCGAGACTAGACTGATCCGAGAGCTGAAAAATGTCGCATATTTATAAGTGTATTATTATTTATATGGCATTTTCAGATCTCTCGGCCAATAGAAAAATATAAAGATGTTCAAAGGCGGGGCGATGCGCATCAGGGTGCGTATTAGTCCACGACTAAGGCACCAGGATGACACACGCATACCGATTGAAAATAATATATGCGAAGTGGAAAGTTCAATAACCAATATACCATCCGACACGGCCGAGACTATACGCCAAGACGTGTGACGCATATTACGAACAGCTAAACCGCCAAAACGAAACTTAACACTCGAGGAAAAAGAGGCATTAAATTCATTGCGCAAAAATAAAGAAATCATTGTACTTCCAGCTGATAAAGGCAATGCTACGGTGGTTATGAATGTCATAGACTACGATCAAAAGATGAAAGATATTCTAGACGATCCATCATACGAGAAGATATCGACTGACCCGACAACATATCTAGAAAAAACAACAAAAGCAAAAATACAAACATCTAATATCAATAAAGAACATCATTTTCAACTTATTCCACGGGAAAAATCATCGAGATGTCCAAAACTGTACGGTTTACCAAAAGTTCACAAGGATGGATTACCACTACGACCAATAGTGAGCTCCATCGGATCACCGTTACAACCACTGGCAAGGTTCCTGGCTGAAAAGCTACAGCCTTACGCAGAAGAAGCTGATTCCTACGTTAAGAACGCAGGCCACTTCATCGAGCGTGTAAAAGATGTTACTCTTGGGCCGGGACACTTGTTAGTAAGTTTCGATGTTGTTTCACTTTTCACCAACGTTCCCATCAATGAATCCTTGGAAATTATAAGCAGAAAATACCCAGTACCGCAAGATACCCTAAATTTGACGAGGCACTGCTTAAACAACACATATTTTATATATGGTGATCAACGGTACAAACAAGTTGAAGGGGCACCGATGGGTTCACCGCTATCTCCCGTGATAGCAAATCTTTTTATGCAAGACATAGAGGAACGGGCAATAAGAACAGCAGAATATAAACCCAAACTATGGCTTAGATATGTGGACGACACTTTCATCATATGGACACATGGAGCAGACAAACTTACTGCATTTCTAGAATACATTAACAGTATCCATCCCAAGATCAAGTTTACGATGGAATTAGAAAGTAATCAACAACTACCTTTCCTAGACGTCTTAATAATAAAGAAAGAAAACGGCAACATTGGATATACAGTTTATCGAAAACCAACCCACACTGACAGATACCTACATGCAGATTCACACCACCATCCTGCACAATTGAATTCAGTCATAAAAACTCTGACAAAAAGATCTGAACGACTAACAGACGAAGAACACAAGAAAGAAGAAATGCAGAAAGTTACAAAAGCGTTAAAAACAACGGCTTTTCCACAAACAGAATCGAAAAGGCACGAAGACCACAAAAAACAACAAAAGAAATAAAAGAAGACGAAAAACCGATTGCCAAAACCACCCTACCGTATATTAAAGGCACAACAGAGAAGATAAGCAGGGTCCTGAGAAAACACAAAATAGAGACTGTCTTCAACACCGACAGAAAAATCGCAAACATATTACCATCTGCCAAGACAAAGATTCCCCTAGAAAACCAGGGAGTATACAAAATTCCCTGCGGAGAATGCGATAGAGCCTATATTGGACAGACAAATAGAATGATCCAAGTAAGACAAGAAGAACATCGCAATGCCATCGAACGAAAAGAAACGACGTCATCCCTAGCCCAGCATTCTTTAGCTACCGGACACAAAATTGACCTCAAACATACGGTAATGTTAGCGAATGTCGAAAACAAGAGAAAACGAATTATCAGAGAAGCCATAGAAATAGAAAAACAAGAAAATAATTTAAATTCTCGAGACGATGCCCAAAGATTGCCAAAAACATGGAAAACAATTATCCCGAAGAATAACACAAGAACGGAATCGACCAAGACCCCGCCCACTGACCTGCGCACTGGACCAATTACAAGAGCGCGCGCAACGCACAGTAACTACAAAAGCCAGCTGCCTAACACTTCCACTCGAACATCGACAAGAAGCAGACCATCCAGAGAGACTTGAAAATGGCAAGTGAGATCTTGCCGAAACGTCGTCAAAATGGTTTTTATCAAAACCAACAACATTTAACGCGGAGTCAAACCCGGAATACCATTGATATAACATACAGCTCCCGCGGAAATATCAAAACTAACATATATATATATATATATATATATATATATATATATATATATATATATATATATATATATATATATATATATATTATTGTGATATTTAAAGTCTTGGTGCGCCAAGCAATAATTAGCTAATTAATTTTTTTGATTAATTAAAATTATTTAAATGATATGATTATGACTATCACAATTTTTAATTCTTTTATCTCAGGGTTAAATTCGTGCTTCAATATCTGTGCTATTACATGTGAAAGGTAAGGTCCAGAGAATACCGGAATAATAAAAAACACATATGATCTAACACTATATATTGAAATAAAAAAATGAAATAATTCACACTCAAAAGTTTTCAATAAACAAATCTCATATAAGGATTCTCAAAATTTTGTTCTCCGTACGTGAACAATCAAAATTTATGGTACAAACAATATTAATTGAAAACTCAAAATTCCAAACTATTCTAACTCTCCTAATCAAAACATTTATATCCTTTCTCAATTACGTGTAAAATTTTGTTATCAATAAAAAAAAACTGCAGAAACAAAATATCTCTCTCTGATGATGAGTGGTCCAAATCCTTGTTCCTTGTAGACTATATTATCTCCTCTCAACCGCTCCCTATGTAAACAGCAATCTTACACAGATTGTTGCAAGTATATCGTCCTTAATGATCTCCTTCAAAAGCACAAATCATTCAAATTATGATAGCCTTTCTCCTCTCGATAAACTGAATCTCTCGTTGGCCCGAGTGAAAAATGACTCTTGGAATATCTTCTCTTTACGATAAACTGAATCTCTCGTTGGCCTGAACAGTGACTCTTGGAATATAAGTAGAGAAATATGACTTACAATATTTTGCTGCTTCAGCTTCTGTCAGATACACTAACTCCACAAAAACTCACTAACATTCCACTACTGCTTGCTACATTTCAGGAACCGCCAGAGAACAATCACCGTTCCTCTCCCAGACTTGGAAACCAACTGATTCTATCTTTTCTCTCTCCTCAATCTCGCTAAACTTTTTCCTACATACTTATCCAACCTTTTTCAATCTCCGCCAATCAAAACTCGTCACAATTCCCCCATTTTTTCATTTCGATAACAAACAAATTTTTACCTATAATTATAAAATTTCCTAAAACTTATTTACAAATAATATTTTCTATAATTCTTAAAAACTAACAAAAACCTCTATCTAAAATCTCTTCTATTTGTCCCTAATCACTGCATTAATGTATTTTGGAAAACCCCGTTCAATTGTCTTTTTGTTTTCACTTAAAATTATGCGGGTCACTCAAGTATAACAAAGAAATAATTTATGCAAAGCTTACTTTTTGTTTGGTACAGGTAATTCAAGAAATTAATCTCTCCTTCTTCGAAATGTTTGTTGGATATTATCCTACTTATCTGAATTATTTTAATGTTATTGAATTTTGAAATATTTTTAAACAAACCAATATTTTTCTCGATTTTACATATCATAACAATATATATATATATATATATATATATATATATATATATATATATATATATATATGTATATATATGTATATATATATATATATATGTATATATATGTATATATACATATATATATATATATATATATATATATATATATTTATATATAAATATTTATATATATATATATATATATATATATATATATATATATATATATATATTATTGTGATATGTAGAATTTTAATTTTAAAACTTTACAAAAAATATATATAAAACATTATTAAAATTTTTGATTGATGATTTATATCACACCTTTCAATTTTGTTATCTCAGGTTTTACTCGTGCTTCAATATTTATACTTTGCAGCTGATGGGTTAGGTCCAAAGAATAACGGAATAAAACAACATAATATGATATGAAAATAATGTAATAAAATAAACTGATTAAAATACCTTCAAAAATTATTAGCATACAATGTTTATCAAACGAAATTCGTTCTACGTACGTGAACCTTCAATAATGCATGGATAATATAATACAACTACAATCTAAGATACAGCTTATTATTCTACATAAACAAATCAAATAATGTTCAGTGTCCTTCCTAATGCAATTTTGATATAACGATTGTACCAAGAAAAATTTGTATGAATTATCCAATTCTCTCCACAGCTCCGTGTCCCCTCTTAGAACAAATTTGATCTCTTTTGACTATCGACAACTTATTCACACGTTACTAATATGATATAATATTTTTTAATCCAAAATTCTCAAATTTAATATATTATGAATGTTTCTCCCATTGAAACGCTTCCTCTGCCTTGAGTTGTCCAATTCCTTGTTCTATGCAAAATGAACTATCAGTTCTCAGCAGCCTCCTATGTAATTGGCAATATTAAACAAGATATTGCAATTTAGTGTCTTCAATGTTTTCCTTCGAATGCACGTACCTTTCCAATGATGTCAGCCTCTTTTCCTCTCGCCAAACTTAATCTCTCGTTCCGAAATAAACAGCGATACGTAGTTTACAAGTAGAAAAAGTTTACTCACAAATTTGTACCAGATCAGCTACCGTCAGACACAATTACTTCAATAACTCACAACTTATTCTTTATCACTTACTACCCTTGGATACCACCTCGAAAACCAACCATTCACTTTAAGAAACTGGAACTAACTCCTCTCTCATCTCCTCTATCCATTCATCTAACCTCTCATTATACGCACCCATCACCACTTTCCAAATTCTCGGCCAATCAGAAATTTGCATACCACTTCCACATAAAATCAGAAATACCTACAAACTTTCCTAATTCATATTGTTTCTACAAGGACACTTAATTTCTACTGGGTATTTACATATTCCGAACAAACATTTATTTATTAACTATTTTTATTGTCGTTTTCATGGCACAAATCCGGCTTACGGAACACTTTATGGCTTATGGGGAAAAACCATCGTTAACTTCAATTCATTGTTATATTTGTACAAAAGATTATTTATGACTAAGATTACCTTTGGTTAATTCCAGGCAGCTCGGAGTATTTTTTTATTTTCTATAATCTCTGAAATATTGATTTCATCGTACATTTAATATTTTTACCCTTCAATTTTGAATACCACAACAACTCCCCGCCATTTGATTCGCCGAAAACTTCTTTATCATTTTTTTTTTTATAAAATGACAAAAGTTTTTTTTTGATCCCATTTTAGGATCGTACAGCAAACTGATCTGATCTAAGTTCTCTTTAGTTTCATTCGCTATCGAATCCAGTTTAGCTGATCCTGAAAAAGCTTTCCTGTATGTTTTTTGTGAGTTTTTGTACCCGATATTTTTTTCGGTATGCACAGATGAAATAGGTATTTGAGATCCTTGTTTTTGCAAGTTTTCTACATCAAAGCTTGATCTTAAATTCGAAAAAATAAATTTACTGGCTATAACATAAGATTCTAATTCCACAATTTTTCGTTTTTGTTCTCCCAAAAGTTTTAACAATCTTTCAACTTTCATGTTTAAACTTCCTTCTTTAAATGTAAATTTATTTAGGCGATCCATAAGTCTTTTTTTGTCATCAGTTTTCATTTCCAGCAACATCTGCAAATTTGTCTTTTCCAATTTTACAGCTTCCAACTCGGAAATTAATTCCGTTTTCTCCATCTCGCATACTTCTTCTTCAAACACCTCCATTTCAATTATATCTTTTCCCTTTTCTTTTATCAAACCTGATTTTTCTTTTTCTTCTTCGGCTGAGCTCATCTCTTCTTTTGCGGAATTCCCTATTCCTTTTTTTAATTTTGTTTTCTGCTTTTTCTTCTTTCTCTGTCCTTGCTTCGTTGTCAAATTTATTTCCACCGTTTGTTCTTTGTCTAAATCATCATTTTTCCGATTCTCATCTTCCTTGTCCTTTTCCATGTTTTCTCCACATTTTATTTTTCTTTCATCCTCATTTTGTTCACATGTGTTCACGGTCCATAATATTTCTTTACAAACTTCTGGATTTTCGTCCATAATGGCCATCTCTTCCCTGTCCTCCTCCTTTGGTTCTACTTCTGTTTCTTTTCTATTTTCCATTTCCATTTGGTATTCCGAGCACCACGTTTCTACTTTTTTCATTTCTCTTATAACTTCTTTTTCTTCCGGTTTCCTTTCTATTTTGTTGTCGCTTGCCAACAATTCTTCTGTACCTTTTCTTTTCTGGTTCTCTCTTGTCTCAACCTTTTTTTTCTTCTTTCTTCTTGTTCTCCCTTTTTTTTTTCCTTTTCTTTTCCTCTTCTGATTGATTTATTACCTGTATTTCCAATTTGTTCTCTACGGTCGTATTGATTTCTTTATGGTTTCCCTGTTCATTTGTCCTTTCGACAATTTTCGTCATATCTGTTTCTTGTCCCTCTTCTTTGTGATCTGGTTCTGCTCTAATTTCCAATTTATTTTCAGAAAAATTAATCGTGGTGTGTTTTTCGCTCAACTCATCTATTCCCGCTATCATATCATGATTTAAATCGTCGATCACCACACATTGCATAATATAGAAATTTTCTCCCACTCTGATCCGTACTCCCAAACCTTCGTTTACTGTCGTCATTTTTTTATTGTTCGCACCCACTAAAGCGACCCTAGGAATCTTATACACAAATCTGTCCAAATTTAATTCTTTTACTTATTTTTTATTGATTAACGATATCTCCGATCCAGAATCAATCAAAATTTTAATCGCTTTATGTTTTATAAAGGCATCTAAAAATATTAGATTGGAATTAGAATTTTGTCTTTCGTTTACCGCCAACTGTATAAACTCTCTCGGGTAACAAAATATACCGGAGAGTTTTTTACTTTTGTTTAGTGGATGCTTTATTGAAAATCCTGTCTGGATTCATTGCATACATCTTCTTCCTCGTTTTCTATTCCTACATGATTCATCTCACTTCTATTTTGTCGTTGGAAGCTCTGATTATTTCTACCGTCCCTTTGTTAGTTCGTATTCCTATTCGGAGGATTTTGTGCAGCTCTGTTCCTGTTGTGATTTTCATATGTTCTATTTTGTGTGTCATTCTGGTTATCATAATTTTGTTGTCTAGTGTAATTGTGGTATTCTCTTGGCCTATATTCATTTGTTGATCGGGGATGTCGTTTTCTCTGGTCATAATTTGCTTGGTACCTTCTTTCCGGTCCATTGTATTGGTCATGTTGTCTTCTGTTTCTCATTTCTCTTCTTTTCGCTTCTTTTAATTGAAGGAGTTAGCACAAACTATCAATATCTTGATAGTTTCTCAAAATCACGTGATCCTCCAACGTTTCTTCGAAATGTCTGCTTATTATTTCTACCAGTTGTTCGGTAGAGTATTTGTAATCTAGATATTTTGAATTGTTATATATATGCAAAGCATATCTTTCTTCAGATATTCCCATTTTCCCGTGATATTTTCCATTCTCTAGCTCTTGGTTGATTTCCCTCTGTTTATTTTCCCCCAGAAATAATTGAAAAATTTATTTTCGAAATCTGTTCAATTTTCAAACTCATCTTCTTTGCTTTCATACCATAACGCTGCTTTTTCTTTCAGATGGTTTCTAATTGTTTCTTTGCAATCGTCAAAATATCTAACATGTTTCAATTTAGTTTTCAAATTAAAAAAAAACGGTACTGGGTGTGTTTTTCTAATAACCCCGCCAAATTGTATCGCTTGTTCCAAGGACGATAACTTCTTTTCTCTCTGCTCCTCTTAGTTCAATTTTTGCAATATGTTTTTCATTTTGCTTTAATCTCCTTTCTACTTCTTTCCTGTCTTCTTGTAGCGCTATTTCAAATTTTTTTTCTAACTGATCTAATTCCTTTTTCTGGACAATCTTGATTTCCTTCATCTTGTTTTCTACTTTCTTTTCTTGTTCTCCCATTTTATTTTTAATTTTATTAATCTCTTCTATTTGTTGTATCAGTGCTTTCTTTATCCCCTCAACACATCCTTTAATTTCCTGTTCATAGTTTTCCAGACGCTGCTCTATATTCCTGTTATTTAGTTCTATTGCTTGTCTTGTTTTCCGTTGGTTTTCTTCCATGGTTTGTTTTGTTTCTTGTTGATTCCTATCTATTTTCTTTGATGTTTCATTTTGGTTTTTCTCTATTGTTTGTTTTGTCTCTTCCATTTTTTGTGATGATTCTTGTATTTGTTGTGTCTGTATTTGCATCATTGCTAATAGTTTTTCTAACATCCCTGTTTCTTTTCTTTCCTCTATTATTGTAGAATTTCCTTCATTATCCGATCCGTCTTCAACAATTGTTTCCTCTTCTCTGTTATCCTTCTTCCTTTCTTGCATTTTGCTTTGACTTCTTGTGGTCGACATGTTTCTTTTCGTTACTGCTTTTGTGCCCGCCAAATGTGAAATTTTACAACACTCTATATGTTGCAGAACACGACAAATATTTCTCCCCAAATTTAATAAATTTTCACGACAAATATCACATATGCAATCAGTAAAATTCAAATAATTCAAAACAAATATCCAATGTACGATTGGTAAAGAAAATAAAAAACAAATAATTCAATAGCAGTAAATATCAATATAACTACGATCAATCAATAAATCAAATTTTTATCCACTGGAAAAATTGTCAAAATACTTTTAAATTCAAATTCCCTCAATATTATTTTTTATCTCGGGATCACCTGTACTTATTCCGGGATCTCTTTCCCTACCATCATACGTAAAGCTGCGATATTTTCAAGCCCCACGTTTTGGAAGCCAGTTAATGTGATATTAAAAGTCAGAGGTGCGCCAAGCAATTAATTAACTAATTAATTAATTAATTAAACTTATTTAAATGATACAATTATGATTTTATCACACTATTTAATTCTCTTATCTCAGGGTTATATTCGTTCTTCAATATCTATGATTTACATATGATAGGTAAGGTCTAAAGAATACCGGAATAATAAAAACATATATGATACAAAATTATTATATTGAAATAAAATTCACACTCAAATATCTTCAACAAAAAATATCTTATATAATGATTATCAAATTTTTGTTTTACGTACGTGAACCTTCAAAAATTAATGTTATATACAATATAAATTAAAATTTCAAATCAAAATTGTTGTTCTATATCTCCTGATCAAAATATTTCTATCTTTTCTGAAGCAATAAAATTCCCTAGGTAATCAGCAATCTTACAACAAATTATTGGGAGCCTCTCGTCTTTAATGATCTACTTCAAATGCACGATTTCTCCTCTCGATAAACTGAATCTCTCGTTCCGGCCTGAACAGTGACTCTTGGAATATATAAGTAGAAAAGTATAACTTACAATATTTTACTGGATCAGCTTCCGTCAGATACACTTACTCCAAGAAAACTCACAAACATTTACTTCTAATGCTTACTATCACTTGAGAACCACCAGAGAACAACGTCTGTTCGCCTTGCACCCTTGGAAAACAAATTATCTTTTTTCCCTCAAAAATCTAGCTAAACTCTCATTCTTACATACCTCCTCCACTTTTTTCAATCTCCTCCAATCAAAGCTCATTATACGTATCCCCATCTCTTCATTTAGATAACAAACAACAATTTTACCTACAATTATAAATTTCCTAAAAACTATTAACATGCTAATCGGATTCTACAAATTCTTAAGAACTAACGGAGAAATATAATTTCTAAATATTCTATTCTATTGTCTTATTCACTTTACAAGTCCATTTGGAAAATCCGCTTGCATTGTTCATCATTTCACTTAAGCTCACTCACGTCACTCGAATATATTTTACAAAGAAAATAATTTATGCATATCTTAAATTTTGTTTACTACAGGTCATCCAGGATAATCGACTTTCATTTCTTCGCCGTACTTTCTTTTATTGTACATTAGCCGTTGGACCCTATGCAGAATGTTGATGACTGATTGGAAGAACTGCAAACAATGCATCATCTGTTAGCTGTTGACTGACAAACGCATATAACCTACTCTCGAGCTATTCTTCATCTCAACGAAATGCAGGACGATTTTTCATTCAACAATATTGTGAGAGATGAGGCTCATTTCCGTCTTAGTGGTTACGTAAATAAACAAAATTATCATTTTTGGGGCACCAGAAATTCGTGTGTCATCCAAGAAGAGCCATTACATTGGCTAAAAGATACTGTGTGGTGGGCTGTTTACATTAGAGGAGTCATCGGGGCAATTTTCGTTGAGAACGCTGCAGACCAAAAAACGACTATGGGCGGCCCGCGCTACAAAGCCGTGGTTACCGATTTTTTTTTACCGTTTTTTCCTAAATTCGATAAATGGGAACGGGAGAACTTGTAATTGAAACCAGACGGTGCAATGATGCACGCTGCTCTACCCACAACTGATATTCTGAAGGAAGCATTTCCAGGTCGCTTAATCTCTCATATTGGGGATTTGTACTGGACAGTCAGACCACTCAATTTAACCGATCCAGTCTTCTTTTTATGGGTTTTTTTGAAGTCGCTGGTTTACGTCAATAAGTCTCAAATTCTTACCTTAAGAAAAATATTGGCCAGGAATGTGAAAAACCTGTCGTTCGAGATTCTGGCAAGATTGTTAAAAAATACCATAAAACCAGACCGTATGGTCATCATCTCTGGCATTGGCTACTTGGTCGATATCATTTTCCCATTAACTTCTTAACACTACTTGCATGGGTGTCAAAAAAACTTTTAATCCACATAAAAGTAGTTGAGAGCAGCCTTTACAACATATGTGTACTTTTTCATTGCAGATTGCCTTCCATCGCGTTCTGAAAAAGATTTATAACAAAGTGAGCATCTTCCTCTATTCCCTTTTTCTATAATGCCGTGTCGGACAAATTCTTTCTGTTGTGCTTCGGGAGCACCCCTAGTGTGTAGCAATGATAAAACTATTTTTCTCGGAAAGAAGATATAGGTATTTTATTACCCGTAACATATTTTGTAAAGCACATGCACATTGAAAACTGCCGTATTAGTCAAAAGTTCCATAGCGACTTTACGGTACCAGTTCATACTTCTACCTTTTACGAATGGGAGAACTGTATGCCGCGTTTTGGTACGAAACATCAATAAAAGCTTTTGCTGGATTGTATTCACAAACAGTCGATAGCTTAGTAACAGGCCCACGTTTAGTTGCTACTTTAATCATTGAAGGAGGATCCTTAGTGGTTAGAAAAAGAACGTCTCTCTTATTTTTTCACTTGCTGACAATAACTTTTGTGTTGCTATGTAAAAATTTAATTTCTCCTCATTTGAGCTTGACATTTACGACAGCTTTTGGATTTCGTTTTTTGTTGGGGCGTAATTTACCAACTAAGTGTGTGCTTTGTCTGTTTAAATCGTGTGCTAGATCAAAGCTTGTATAGAAATTATCCGTGAATAAGTTCCATAACTACCCTAAAATCTAAGGAGTTCTCTGATGGTATTTCTTTTCCCCCGTAAAGTGTCACCGCATATGTACAAATTTCAGATACATAAAGTTTAAACAGCTCGATCAAATATTTATGCCTTTTTGCAGTATGTTTAAAAAGATTTAACCTTCCACGAAAAGACACAATTGTCTCATAAATACACAGAGAATTGTTAGGCGTACAAATTTTCTAAAATTTACTATTCAGGATTATTATAAGAGCTGAGGTTTTGTATAATCTGTTATTTAGTGGAATACTTTCATTATCAGAAATGTGAAAACAATTTAAAAGGACTCCGAATCGGTTCCTGCTAAAACCGCAACTTTGAGAAATCGCATTTTTTTAAAGTGGATTGTTGATCCAATAGTCTCTCAGCTCTGGTTTCTTGTCTAATCCCATCCACATTATAACGGCTAAAAAACGAAGTAATTCATCTCTATCTGTGTCTTACCATTTGCACAAAAGCGAATAATTTACGATGGTTTCATTTGTAATCCCTTCAACTACTTTCTGTTAAGCATATCTATTTGCTTCTGTGATTAACAAATCTTGAATTTCATTATCAACAAATACTAAGTAAAAATAAATCAGTTTATAATCACGTAGTTGCTCTTCGTCAATGTTGAATCCTCGACTATTAGTAAATTCAAATTTATGTAGTTCTTCCGGGCTATCTATGATATTTCTTTCCACATTATTTTATCTGCTCTTAAATTAACATCGTCTATATTAATATTGTCAAAATAAAAAAATTGCAAATAACTATCATCGACTAAATTAGAAGGACCAGCTTCGTTATACACCTTTTGTTTCTTTCTTGGTCTACTAACATCGTCACCCCTTTCTATAAAGTAAGAAAACAATCAAGACACCAATCTGTACTGTGAACGAAATCAGTTACCTATTACCACTTTATAAATAAAATTATTGAGTCCAGTAACTTCATCAACTCTCAAATAAAATTAATCACTGTCATCCTCTCGATAGGCAGGATTAGCATCAGAGTCATATTCTGATATTTTATAATCACTGAAATAAGATTCTTCTAGTATTTGACGAAGTTCATCTTCTGATAATCCTATTTTTGTTCATTATACGAAGATATGAATACTTTTCTACTGCAAGGAATGAATACAATTGTCGCATACGATGATACCACAGTGAAATACAAAAATCCTAACCTACATAAATTGCAGGCAGGTTTTACCTGACCGGTTTTTCTATAGACCAGACCTTTTTAATTTATCATATAACAACACAGACAATGCGTCCCTCACGTGGTCACAGTCTCGTAACCACGATAACATACTGAGGCAAAATTGGTACACATGGTCTATGATAAAGACCTACAACAACTTTAGCGGTTGTACACTCTTTTCAACAAAATCCTTAAATAATCTTTTTTGAAACTATTTCCAGAGTTTAAATCAAAACGTGAAATCTTTTAGTTAAAAGTTTAATTTGTTGCTGTACAATTCAGTACTCTAATTATTATATTTATGCTGGCAACATGTTTTCTTTTATTGATGGCTGATGACTTACTTGTCACTTGTCACTGATCTCTGTGCACTTTACACTTGTACTTGTAAAACAATTATTTACAAGTACAAGTACAAGTTACAACAATAAGTTACAACAAACTTATTTCTTTTCTAATTAAATTTAATAATAGTGTTATTATTATTAAAAAGCGTAAACAGGTTATATGTCCAGCTGCAGAAATTTAGAAAAGTGTTTTTAAGTTTTTGTTTTAAACAAAGTAAAATTTATTCTGCTGAAAGTGTAGTTTGCATGAAAAATTGTGTTAAAAATTTTTGCACGTATGTCATTTAGTTATGGCTTCGTCCAATCATCAACTGTTTATAGAATCGGTTTTGATTCGTAGAAATTTTGATTGGAATGACATAGTGTTCTTAATGTAATTTCTCAAGAGAAACCTCCTAGCACTGACGATAAGTACAAAGACTTTTTTAAAAGTGATTATTTAGGGAAAATGTTTTAGAAATAACTAAATCCCAAGAAACTTTGATGGGAATGATGAAAGCTCTTAAAACTGTTTACGAAAATACAGGACTTCAGTCTCGAGTACAAATCCAGAGAAAGGTGCGCAACTTAGTACTTAAAGAAGACGGCAACTTGGGTGAGGTGTTGGTGGATTTTGATAAAACCTTAAGAGAATTAAATGATGCAGGAGGTAAAATAGATAATAGTAAAAGATCACCACACTTTTATCTGCAATGCCTGGCAGATTTAATTTAGTTCTAACATCCTTTGATATTTTATTTCGTTCTGATCTATCCAAAATAACTTTAGATTTTATGAAAATAAGTTTGATGGCAAAAGATGATCAATTACAAACAAAGGGAGTTACTAGTGTACCTGTTCCTTCGCATGCATTTGTTGGTTAAGATAAATATAATGGTAAGAGCAAACATACTTTTAAAGTTCTTTGTTATCATTATTACTTCATTCGCTGCTTGTATAAGTGTGTCATCTGCGTATCGCAGGTGAGTGATTTTTCTGTCTCCTTTGTGATTTCTCCATCCCATTCGTCTACTACTTTCCTCATTATATATTCAGAATATATGTTATACAGGGTGGTCCTTAAGTAATTGTACAAAAAGAAGCCTTAGATTCTGCCCTTTAAAATATTATGATTTAAGTCAACTTGCTTTAATACAATGTTGATATTAAGAAATATACAGGGTATTAAAGTGGAAATTTAAAATTTTATTTTTCGCTATAACTTTCACGTTTGTAAATATTTATGGATAAAAATTAACAATTGGATTCGTTTGAGTAGGATAAATTAAAATTTTACACATACTTTGATCTAGCTTGTAGAGGGCGCCACATATGCTAAATATGTAGCATAAATTTGCGCTTAACTTTTTTACTCTGTAAGTTAGCTCCATTTTTGTTAAAAATATTAAAGACACATTATTTCTAAAAAGAAAAGTAATACTTGTTAATAACTTGAAAATTCAACCGTTTTCGAGATAATCGCATTTTATAAGTCAGCTGCATAATAATTCTTAGTTGTTATATTTGTGCGGTAAAGCAGTGAATACCTGTGGATAAGCATATTAATAGTTTTTTCTTATTAAAACAACTCAAAGATGATACAAAGATGTAATGTTATATCACAAAATGCTTTGTTATGGCTGCTAAATGTCTTATTGAAGAGAAGCTTCATCTTCTTCTTTACGTGCCGTGTTCGTATTCAGAAGTTGGCCGTCTTTATGTTTACAATTTCCTTTCTATATCGCTTCCATAAGTTTGTATACTGCCGTTGTATTAATTTTTCTTTATTGTAAAATCCTGAGACGAGCCTTACGGAAGAGACGGCGTCACGAGCAGCTTCACGATATAACGGGCTTCACATCGATGTACTACTCTTTATTAATTCGTTTCTAGTCATCATATCTTTTTAATGTTACTTGTTAATAAATTCCTTTTAAACTATAATCAAATTTTATTTTTAAAATCTTATTTATTTTATATAATAATTAAATTTACTATCAAATTATTGATTGAATATTAAATTTATATTTTATTAATTTATTTTATTATTAACTTAATATTTAGTCTCACTTTGACGGGTCTGTATTTTGTTGATACGTTAGCGGGTGGCGCTACTAGCAAACATAATTTATTGAATTTTTTTAATATAATATAATTTGTTTAAAATATAAATAATAAATAAATAATAAAATAACTTTATTAAATGTTAAAAATATTATTTAAAAATATAGAAAACATGGTTAGAAGTTTCGAGCTAGTCTACAGTGCCAGCTACTGTACCTACTACCTTTTTTGAAGGCAGTTTTGACGCCAGTAGGCAACCCAAATGCGTTAGGGGAAATTTTAACATAGTAGGCTGATATCACGAATACTTTTGATAACTAAAAATAAGTCTTGTTTCGATTAATCAGTGATTTTTGTAACATCGAATTTATTTTGGTTTATTAAAGAAAAACAGAAAATGCCCAGGGCATAATAATTTTTATAATATGGATATGCGAAGGAATATTTAAAAAAATACCCAAACAGGCTACAACCTAATCACCAAGCCTTTAAACATCTCTTTCGGAATTTAGGTGAAAGTGGTTCATTTCGTCCTAAACGTGACAACTTAGGCCGACCGAAAATCATTACGCCTGATCAGGAAGATGAAGTAATGGTTCGCGTTGACGACGCGTAAGCTTTTTCATCCTTCCCATTTTATACGTATGCAAATCTATTTTCAGCAGAATTACCTTTAACATGTAGATTTGCAAATGATATCCGAAACAAGTAAAATCTTGACCACTCCTTCGTCGATAGAATATTTTTACGAACGAAGCTACATTTACTCATTACGATCTTTCTAATTTAAAGAAAAATCATTTCTGATATACTGAATGTCCTCATATTAAGAGAAAAAGGCATTTTCAACTTGAATTTTAAATAGACGTTTGGTTTGATTAATCATTTTTTACAGACATGCGAATTACCTTGTAATTTCAATGGTAAGATTTATTTACATTTTTTATAAAATGATTTTATTTATTTATTGAAAGAATTGTTATCAAATTTAAGGAGGAATATGAGGTTTATGCATAATGGTACACTACCACATTATAGGGAGAGGGCAGTGAGAACATACTTAAATACAAACTTTCCTTAACGTTGGATTTCTCGTGGACTTGTGGTAGTCATATTCCTTGGTCATATGGTGAGATATTAATATAATTAAAATCCGAAAATAGTACTTAATATTATACGTATAACACCTATAATAAATACTGCAGCAGTTTCTTTAGAATTAATGATGCTCTTTAGTTTAAGATGATCTTTTATGCAATGTACTGACAAATGAATTAAAGAAAATGGTAAACATATCGAACACTTACTTTGACAAAAAGTTTAATGTTATTTAGTTTAACCATTTCTTAATTTGGTTTGTAAATAGAATGTTTTGATTATGACTTTAATGTAATATAAAACGTAAAATGTTTGATGTAAAATCCAATTATTCTGTTATTTTGTCAAATCCTTTTACAAATTATCCTGCTGATATATTTATTTTATTTAATATTTTGTTAACTATTAACTTTATTAAAGGTATTGCATACCAAAATTTAGAAGTATTGATGTTTTTTCTTTCGTTGCCTGAAGTAATTGCATTACATCAGAATTATGCAGTTGACGATTATCTCGAAAACTGTTGAGTTTTGAAGTTATTAACAGGTATACCTTTTTTTGGTAAAATAATGTATCTTTAATATTTTTTGTCACAAATATCGATAACTTGAGGAGCAAAAAAGGTTAGTTGCAAATTTATGCTACATATGTAGCATATGTGTCCCCTCTATCAGCTATATCAAAGTATGCATAAAATTATAATTCCTTATATTCAATAGTACCTAGTTCTAAATTTTTATGCATAAATGTTTACAAACCTGAAAGCTCTAGCGAAAAATAAAATTTGTAATGTCCCCTTTAACACCACGTATCTTTCTTAATACTAACATTTCATTAAAGCAATTTGGCTTAAATCGTAATATTTTAAAGCGTAGAATTACGGTTTCTTTTTTACAATTACTTAAGGACCACCCTGTATAATAATGGTTGTTACGAACATGCTTTTGGCATGGCTCATATAACGGTTACAACTCTAACAAGGCATCCAGAACATTCGCGATCCATCGAGTGAGAGACAGAACAACAGGTCACCTAGGCGAATTAGAGGTGGGACAACTCCCGAATGTTCTGGAACTTAATACTTTTGGTATATATATGACGCGATGTTAGAAGTAGAGTTTAGTTGAAAAGAGAGTACCGAACTGTAAACTATAAATAAATATATTTATATAAATTCGAACCGCTCGTTTTATTTAATCTCGCTACAGTTGGTGTCAGGTGTGGGGTTTGCAAATAAATTCAGCAGTGACTTTTGAAAAAGACTTTTGAACTTTTGAAAAGTATTGTTCGTCGGGAACATCTTACGTGTGTGCCTGACCAAAGATGCTGCTAGTACAACTTTCAGTAAAACAGTTGCGTGAGCAACTGGAAGAACGCGATGAAGACTGCAGCGGGTCCAAGAAGATACTCCAAGAACGATTGAAGACTGTTCTCAACAAGAATGAAGAAGATCCAGAGACATTCCAGTTCCAGTCAGCAGAAGAAGCAGTTTTAACGAAAATAAAAAATGTGTCGCAAATGATAATTGAAGAAACTTCCAAAAAAATTAAAGAAAATTCTAAAATTATTAAAGAAACAGCTAGACAAAACGACGAGAAATTCGAAAATATGTCTAGAAGATTCGTCGAAGTATGTAATCAAAACAATGAGAAATTTGAAGAAGTCTCAAGAACATTTGATATGATACAGAAAAATGTAAACGACAAGATAAAAAACGTAGAAGAGAAGATCAAACAAGTAGAGAGTATGATAACTAACACAAAAGTACTACCACCAGTTAATACAATAGCCTTAGATCCGGTAGTGAAAGAAGAATCACCTAGAGACGAAACGACACATAATATGAGATTCAAATTGCCACCATTTGATGGAAAGTCCTCTTGGTCCATATACTTTAGACAATTTGAAGCTATTGCGACAGCCAATCATTGGACAGAACAAGAAAAGGCTGTTTTCTTGACTGCTGCTTTACGAGGTGATGCTGCAGATATACTAAGATCGATTCCTAAGCGTCAAGAAAAATGTTACCAGACCTTGTTCACTCGACTAGTCAAACGTTACGGAGATGCCCATCTCCAACAAGTCTACAAGGCGCAACTAAGAAGTAGAATTCAACGAGCAAGTGAAAATTGGCAAGAGTTTGAAGCAGATGTTGCTCGTATAGTGCGGTTGGCTTATCCGGAGGTACCAGACAACATTTTGGAAGAAATTGCTGTAGATACCTTCGTCAATGGGTTAAGAGAAAGTAAATTACAGAAAGCTTTACTACTAGCAAGACCGAAAGTTCTAGATGAAGCGCTCGCTATTGCCTTGGAACATGAAACAGCTAGTCAATCATCACGGAGCCATCGAGTAAGAACCATTGAAGAAGGCGACGAAGCAAACGATGAACGTCTAGAAGAAATGGTACGAAAAGTAGTTCGTAACACGATGCCGAAGAGACGCGAGCCCAGATGTTGGAATTGTGGTGACGTAGGTCACATTCGCCGTAATTGCAAGAAAATGATACAACAGTCGGAAAACTAGAACGGGTCGACACCAAGAGGCAACTGCCGACCTCGAGAAACACAGCCCCATAGTAACTGTGAATATTACGTTCTCAGGTGGAATTCATAGCTTGTACATCGAGGGTCGTATCAATAATAAATGTAGATCGTTTTTGGTAGATACAGGTGCAACGAGAACTATTGCACGGCCAGAAGTAGTACGAGGCAATCTTAAATTATCGCCTGCAACAGTAAAACTTAGAACAGCAACTGGTGAGATAATTAATACATATGGCGAGGCTAATATGTCAGTATCCATTGGCCAGACCACAGTGAAACATAGAGTATTAATTGCAGATATCTCCGACGAGTTCATATTGGGGATGGATTTACAAAGAAAAGTTGGGGCTGTATTGAATGTCAAAGATGGAGTTCTCGAGATCAGTGGTGAATAGTTGCCGTTTCATGAAGACAAAGAAGATGTTATCAACTTAATAACTACTTGTGACGTAACAATACCCGGTAATAGTGAGAAAATTTTGATGACCAGACCAGATGGTTACTGCCGAGAGGGAAGTTTAAGGATGGTCGAAGATGTGAATAATGCCGAGTTCCTAACGGCAAAAGCTTTGGTGAGAATTCGAGATGTCGTTTCTGTAAGAGTTATGAATTTAAACTGCTATTAAGTTAATTAAAAGAACTTTGATCGGACAGTGTGTTCCCGTGGCTTCGATTTGTTCCATGAATACTAATGAGAAAACGTCGAAATCTAAGTATCCAAAGGAGCTTGTTGAGACGATGATTAAAACGTGCCAAAATTTTGATGATGAACGAACTAAAAAAGTGAAATCTATGCTGATAGAATTTCAAGATGTTTTTGCCTTGAATAAGAAGGATAATGGCAAAACAAGCATAGTAAAGCATAAAATTAATAAGGGAGACGCTCAGCCAATCGAACAACAACCTAGACGACTTCCATTTGCGAAAAGAGATGAAGCCGAAGACACCATCAAAGAATCTAACAGAAGTCTTTCAACGATTGCGGGCAGCGAATTTGAAGTTACGTCCAAAGAAATGTCACTTGTTTCGACGAGAAGTGAAGTACTTGGGACATATTGTAGCAAGTAATGGTGTAACAGCTGATCCTGAAAAACTTGCAGCAATTAAGGATTGGCCTGTACCAAGAGATAAACACGAAATTATAAATTTTCTTGGCCTATGTACATATTACCGACGTTTTGTCAAAGGATTTGCCAACATCTCCAAGCCATTAACAAAGTTGACAGAAGAAGGCAAAGAATCTACATGGAGCGAAGAGTGTCAAAGAGCTTTCGAACACTTACAAATGGCTCTGACCACGCACCGATTTTAAGCTACCCTAGGCAGGCAGGAAAATTTGTGTTGGACACCGATGCAAGCAACAGTGTAATAGGAGCTATTCTCTCCCAAATCCAATATGGACAGGAGAAAGTCATCGCTTACTTTAGCAAAGTCTTGTCGAAACCAGAAAGAAACTATTGCATTACGTTACTAGGAGAGAATTGTTAGACGTAGTAAAGGCTTGCGAGCATTTCCATAAATACTTGTATGGCAGAAAGTTTCTTCTTCGCACGGATCGCGCTGCTCTAAAATGCCTCCTACAATTCCGTAATCTAGACGGCCAGATGGCAAGATGGTTAGAACGATTACAAGAATATGATTACGAGATCGAACACAGGGCTGGCAGAGTTCATTCAAATGCTGATGCCCTTTCGAGACGGCCGTGCAGTGCAAATTGTAATCACTGTCTTAAATTAGAAGAACGGCTTTGCCCCGTGAGACGAACCACCGTCATTAATGATCAATGGCAGCCTCAACAGCTACAAGACGCTCAAGCAGATGATCCATGTATAAAAAGAGTATTGGATTGGATGCGTCGAAGTGAAAGACCGTTTTGGCAAGACATTAGTGCATGTAGTCCAGAAGTCAAGTGTTACTGGAGCCAACGGAATTGCCTAGTGCTGAAAGATGATCTTCTGTATAGAAACTTTGAGAACGATGTTGGTAGGTACAGAAACTAAGCTTCAGTTGATTGTACCTAAAAGTAAAGTGTCAGAAGTATTGCGTCAGTTGCATGACGGTGCATCAGGTGGACACTTTGGTATCACAAAGACTCTGCAAAAGGTTCGAGAACGGTTCTATTGGGTGAACTGTAAAGATGATCTAAGAAGATGGTGCCGGAAATGTGAACTGTGTGCAACCAGTAATGGTCCAGCTGGTAAAAAGAGGGCACCCATGAGACAGTACAATGTTGGTAGTCCTATGGAAAGAGTAGCAATCGACATTGCAGGTCCACTTTTAGAGACAAATGCTGGAAATAAATATATCCTGGTAGCCATGGAATATTTTACGAAATGGACTGAGGCCTATGTGATACCAAATCAAGAAGCTGCTACCATTGCAGAAGTACTTGTTAAAGAATTCTTTAGCCGATTTGGTGTTCCCTTGGAGATCCACTCCGACCAAGGGCGGAACTTCGAGTCAACCCTTTTCCAAAACGTTTGTAAATTGATTGGTGTCAATAAGACCAGAACGACACCCCTGCATCCTCAATCAGATGGAATGGTCGAGGGAATGAACCAAACAATGGGTAAACACCTGTCCAAAGTTGTATCAGAACATCAAAGAGATTGGGACCAGCACATTTATTTATTCCTAATGGCATACCGCTCGGCCGTAAATGAAACTACAGGCCAGACTCCAACCTGCCTGATGTTAGGTCGTGAAGTTCGTTTGCCCTGCGACCTAGAGTTTGGCTGCAGACCTTCCGAAAAACATGTTGCAAGCGAAGATTATGTCGACCGCCTGAAGTTAAGAATGAACAACATTCATGAACTTGCCCGACAATACATCCAGTTAGCCAGTGACAGAATGAAAGATCAATACGATTCTCGATGCAAGAATGAAACCTAAGAAGTAGGTGATGAAATATATTTATATAAATTCGAACCGCTCGTTTTATTTAATCTCGCTACATGGTGATAGTATGCAGCCTTGTCTAGTGCCTTTCTTTGTTTTGCAAAGGCATTTGAATATTTTTTGAAATGGATTAAATTTGAAATATGTATTTGAAAGGAAGGTTCTCAGAATGATATTTAGACCTCAAAGAGATGAATTGACAGGAGAATGGAGAAGGCGCCGCAATGCTGAATTGGTGACTCTATTCTATGTGAAGTTGTTATGTTCCCTGTACTTTAACTTTGGCTCAGTTATACACATTTATTTTCAGGTTAACTAGGTGGTAATGAATTTCCATATTTCCTATTATACTCCAGATGGGATCCCATTGTACTGAATCGAAAGACTTTGTGTAATCAACGAAACAGAACAGCATTGGAATATTTATTCTCGCGCTTTTCCTATTTTCTTGTCTGGTGTTATATATCTGCTCACGTGTTGATTTCCCTGGTGCGAATCTGTATAATTTTTCAATAAAAATTTCTCAATTTTTGTCAATAAAAAAACAAAAAATACTCAATACATAGAGTCAAACTTAAAAACTAGGACGCCAATTAGTCTAAATAATATCTTTTATAATTAGAAAAACTGTAAACCAGCAGTACAAAGATTAATTGCAAAACAATTACGTGGGTGACTATTAATCGAATAATGCTAATATTCTGTGAAATGAATGATTCACTTAAGCTTCGAAATTTAATAGCTGCTTAGTTACTGTTTTTCATTTGCTACTGTAGTTCAGTTGAATGCACACCAGAGAACACGTATATTGTATATTTTACTAGTGTTGAAAAATTTCGTCCAAAATATGATGGAAAAACGTGAAGAAAACGTTGACAGGTGCTTTTATCTTCAACGCAGCAACACGTTACGTTCGACTTGGGCACCAATTCGAACAAAAGAAGAGCCTCTTTACTGTGTAAGCGATAAATCGTTTAATTTACCATTCGATAAAAGTGCTTCTGTCGAAGAGCCACAAAGTATTTCAAATGGAAATTGGAAAAACTATTGTTACATTTTATCACTGCTGTTTGCCATAATAGTCGGAATAGCATTTGTCACTTTATGGCACCACAAGAACACAAGTGCTTTAAATACGGTAAAACTTAAAAAAATATATAATAATTTACTAAAAAATAAATGAAAATCTTTAATGTTGCTGCTATATTATTTTGCATATCATAATAACTATATATTTTTTTATTTCTTTTGTTTTATAGAATCAACTTTAGTTTTATAGTTTTTTTTTGTTTATTTAGAAAATCGCATCGACCAAAATATAGCCATTAGCGAAAAATTAATGGAATACATTAGGTACAATTACTGCCTTACAATTTGGTTTATTAAATATTGTGGTACTTATTAATGTCTTACAAGAAATTCAGAGTGTTGTTAAAGTTGTAGTCTGCACCTAGAGCTTATAGAAGTGCTCCTGGTATCTTGTTGTTACTTCGTTGTTGATTGTAGAGAGGACATTCACATAGTATGTGCATTATCGTTAGTGTCGTATTACACGTTTCACATCGCGGCGGTTCGCACTTTTTAATTAAGTAATCATGCGTTAACCTATTATGTCCAAGTCTGAGGCGCGTTATTATTATTTCTTGGCTTCTTGACGTAGGTAACACATTCCATGTCTCTATGCTGGGTTTCACTTGTCTTAATTTTGAATTCGACACATTCCATTTATTTTTCCATGCACTTAAGATTGATTTTTTTATGTAAGCTTTTATATCCGTTGATACGATTTCGGAAACGTCACTCACTATCGCGTCTTTCGCACTATGGTCAGCAGTTTCGTTGCCTTTTATTCCTATATGGGATGGGATCCAGATGAAATTTATCTCATTATGATTAATATAAGCCTGAAGAAGGCCAGTTTTAATTTTTATTAAAAGCGTTTATTTTTATTAATGAAAATTATTTTAATTTATATTTAAATGGGAATAAGCCACAATTAAAGGTTAAAATACGTTTATTGACGTTTCAATTTCCACTTCGGAAATCGTTCTCAAAATACAAACATTAGTAAATTAAACAAATTTTGTTTTTTGTTACTTAGTGAAAAATTCTTCTAATAATTTAATTTTATCTGACTCATCTATATTGACAATTTAGACATACCTTATACATTTTAAAGTAGGCGACTTTAAAATGATATTGCCAATATTGTTGAGTTGCGTTCCTGGGACGACTTTACTTATAAGATAGTTCATTCGATTACATGAAATCAACTTTAACTTGAGAATATCCGTCAGAAAAGATCATAACATGTAATTCGTCTTTAAAAAGACAAATACATGCCATGATGACAGTAAAATTCTCCTGTTAGTGATTCCATAGTAAATTATGAGGGAAAAACCAGGAAAAAAACCTCATAATTCTATCCCGACATGGTAAGTTATTGATCGTCCATTTAGTTTACCTTCAATAAACACCAAATTCCGATTTTATATGTTTGTTATTTAAAAAACATAAATGATGTATTCTCTATATGTTACTGACTTACCAATACTGGTATTTTTCTTTTAATAACTTCCTCTTTCAATATGGGTAACCAGATCCTACTACATTCTGCCAAGGAATTCGCGACAGAATTGGTCTCATTTAGCATAATTAGAGCCGCTTCTTTGATTTTTCTCTTTTTACCATCCGTTTCTTTTAGGACTATATTTGAATCATTCCATTGAACCCTATGGTTATTATCCCATGCGTGTGAACAGATTTGAGATCTATCAAATTGAACTTATTATTCCTAAACTTTTTTTGGCTTCCTTGTATCGAGTTCTTTTACTATTATTTATATTAAATCCCAGGTGTCACTAAGTAAAGTTATTTTTTTACTCAAATTTTTTTGATATTTATGTATATTTTAACAGAACTATATGCCCTTGGCGTCAATAGTCTTACTAGTTTTTCGTACTTTATACGGCCGTCCTTCATACGTTTAGTTCTTTCTGTTGTTCCTATTTCTTCTATTTCAGTCTGAACGGCATCAATCCACTTCCTTAGCCTCCCTACTGTTTTCTTCCCTTGTTCTCTGCTTGCAGAACTCTTACAACGTTGCTTTCTTTTGGCGCTTGTAAAACATGTCCCAATCTTCTACCTCTCTGTGCCCCAATTTTCTGTGTTATTTGGGGTCCCTTATAAATCTTTATTAGCTCCTAATTTGTTTTTCGAACCCATTCCTTTATCCTACCGTAAACTCTTCCCATGATTTTCCTTTCCCAAATCTCTAAATTTTCTTTTTTCACATGCATACAACCCTGTTCTCACTACTGTTTTATAATTTTGAATCTTGTCTCCCCTTTACACGTTTTTTGGCTTCAACAGTACGTTTAGTATAATTCTCGTTTTTTGCTACCTTTTAATTTTTAATAATTTTTTTTAGTGCTAGCTTAAATAAGTCTATTAACAGGGGGTCTCATTACTTTAATGATAAGTCTTCTTCCAGTCTTCCATCTCAGTTTAGGTCTGTCTTTGGTTTTTTTACCTAGTGGCATCCATTCCATTATATCTCTTATCAGATTAATCTTCGCTCTTCTCATTATGTGTCTATACCATCTAGTTCTCTGTGCTTTTATTATTCTATATTTTCTTGACTCATTCATTCTTGTATTTCGTGATTAATCCATTGTCTTGCATCCTCTTCGCTTTCACTCTTTGGTCCTAGTATTTTTTTCTCATAATCTTCTACTTAAAAATTTTTATTTGACCTTCTTCGTTTGCAGTTAATGTAAATGTCTTTGCAGCACATACCGCTTTTGGTCGTGTGGTCATTTTGGAGATTTTCATTTTTATGTTTTGGTTTATCTTCTCATCTCTAAATATTTTTTATTTTTATAAGACTCTGTATTTCCCGCTTGAATTCTACTTTTCATATCTTTATTCTTTACACAGTTTACTTTCTTTATTCTTGACACTTTAATTTCTTTTGTTCTAGTACTCCCAAATATTTGACCGTTTCAACCTCTTCGAAATAGTGTGTGTCTATTGTCAGTCTTGTCATTTGTGTCTTTTTTTTTTTCTTGCTTAGGTTTATATATTTTGTTTCATTTTCACTTATTTCCAGTCCTTTCAGTTAGGCTTCGTTTTATATTTCTTGGAAGACTTTCTTCAATGCCCTGTTATGTTGTTAATATGGTTATATCATCCGCATATCCTATTATTTGTACGGCATTCTTCTGTATGGATCATGCGTTTGACATTTATAGGACATTCCTTAAAAAAAATAAAAGGTAAAAATACGAGTACCTTTTTATCTATTCGTCATCTAGTAACCCCCACCTATATCTTAAAAGCTTTTTTAACCAAACTGGGCCATATGTTAAGTACTTCTTTTGTGGAAAATTTTAAGTAATGAACAAATATTTAAATTTTTTTTTCTTTGACCTGGAAAATTGTGCTATGGATCCAAAACAGTACTTTTGAAGTAAATATATTAATCGTTTTTCGTCAATTTGGGCTATGGACGTTTTTCTATTAGTTATTATTAGTTATTTCTTAAGATCAATTTTTAGAATGTGTTGGTTCCTGCGTGCAGCATTTAAACTAAAGAAAAATTCGTTCCAGACAGAAATTCTACTCCAATTTCCAATTTTTTTCTATAAGCTAAGCAGTGTAATATCGTCTATATTCCGGTTGCTTTTGCATGCCTTGTAAAAAGCACTTTACATATTGCAAATCAAGGATTATTTGTCACCATAGCTTTAATAGTTAATTTGTGCACAACATATTCTGAAATTATTTTCTTATTGGCGTGAGAAACTTACAACACTATATTTATATGGTGTTCAGCTGTAATTTAGAAGCTCGTTGGTTATTTCGCCTGGTCCTGGTGACTTTTTATTTTTGTGTGAATTTACGGCTATTTCTTCTTCCTGAAAACTAATTTCTATTTCGTGTCTTAACCTATTTAAACTACAGTTGCGTCATCTCCCTTTGCAAGAAAATTGTCGGAAAAATTGCAACATTTATTGGTTTATTTATGCACCACGAAAGAAAAATCAATTGCATTGGTCTCTTTTGGCTACAAATATGGCAACATGAATAGATATGGAACCAAGTTAGAGCTGTGTTGCATGTAGGTGGCAATCCAATCATGTATTTGGTTGGGTTCCTCCATAGCAAGTACTTTAGATAGTGCAACAACGATTAATGAATATAGTTGTAGCTCTAATTGTTAAATTGTGGGTATTATTTTAAACCTGTTCCAATTTTTTTATAACTATTTGTAGTACTGTCGCCAATATATTTAAAATCTTATCCAAAACAGTATTTTTGAAGCAATTTTTTTTCATCAGTATGAGCTAAGTTTTTCTTTTAGTTAATTCTCAAAATCAGTTTTCAGAATATGTTGCTGCACAATATTCATTTTATTTACTCATTTCCTAGTTTCAATTTTAGTTTTAGAGTATTTGAGAGTTTTTTTTTATATGGGGGAGACATACACAAACAGTAAGATAAATATTGTTAGATAAAAGAAAAATATTTTTTTTTACAATCTGACATATAGTTTAATCATTTTAAGATAACTTAATAAAGACTGTAAGTTTGGCGTTAGTACATTTTTTAAATTGTCACTAAGGCACACGCGATTCTTTCGTTCTGGTACACTAGACACTCGACAATTAAATGTTTCACTGACAACCGAGTGTTGCACTTGGTACTTATCGGAGCAGCCTCCTGGTTAAAGATATGCTTGTCGGTAAGAAAGTATGTCCTATTCGGAGTCGGTTGATGATGACTTGGTCTTTTCTATTACTTGGTAAAATCAGTTTGGTTCCTACTTGTCTTAGACATTCCTTGAGTTTGTTGGCAGAGTGATCCCAAGTAGCTTGCCATGCTCTGTATATGTGGGCTATGATATTTACTTCATGATTAGTCCAAGGCATTCGATTTATAATGGCAATACTTTGGTCGGTTGTTGCATTGCTTGCTAGAGAGTCCACTTCCTCATTGCCAATTATTTCCATATGGGAAGGTACCCAGATGTAGGAAATATCTTTTTGTTGTCTGTAGATAAAATAACTCTTCTTTGATTTTAAGATGTATGGCGTGAGTTGTATATAGCTGTTTTATTCCAAGTAATGCGCTTATTGAATCGGTGATGATAACAAATTTGCTTTCATTGATAAAACCACATTTTTTCATGGCCTGGTGAATTGCCGTAAGTTCTCCGGTATATATACAACAATTTGTTGTGATTCGTACGGTAGACTTGACGTTTTCGTGGATGTAGGCTGCAGCATGTCTTTCATCACATTTAGAAGCATCAGTGAAGATTTGATGGGTTGTTGGTTATTTGGATATTACATTTTTATAAGCTTGCTGTATAAGGAAAGGATGTGTGGAATGTTTCGGCAGTTCTTTTAGAGACGTGTCTATGTTTGGAAATTTAATCATCCAGGGAAAAAATTTACATGAATAGGCATAGTGAGACTGAACTGTTCTAAATTAACAACAATACGTTTTATTTGCTCAGGAAATTGTAGTTTTTTTTTATTGCAATGTTTCTGTAAAGATCGGACGATATATTTGTTCTGCAAAGTAATGTTGAGTAGGTTACGTTGCTTTTGTTTGCTGATATTCTGTCAACGTAATTTAGTGATAGGAGTTGCCTTCATTGGCTTAAGGGCAGTTCATTAGCCAGAGCTTGTTAGCTACTTACTGGTGTAGTTCTTGTGGCACCTAAAACTAATCTCAAGCATATAATTTGAATGTAGTCAAGTTTTTTTAAAGATGTTTTGTTAGCAGTATCCTAGCATAAACAGCCTTAGTCTAGTTTACTTCGTATTAGTGATCTGTATAGAGTAAGTAAGGTTGTTGTATCTGCCCCCCAAGAGGTATTTTACAGCATTTTTAGTAGATTAGTTCTGGATTGTCAGGAACATTGCAGATTGTTTATGTGGCTTTCCCAGTTTAAGTTACGTTCAAAAGAATCTCTTAAGAAATTTATTTCTTCTGCGTGTTTCAGGACAACTCCATTTAGTGTTAATTGAACATTAGGATAATATTTTCTTTTGTCAAAAATTAAATAACGTGTCTTTTCACTAGAGAATATAAAACACGTGTTTTGCGACCAGCTTTCAATTGTGTGTAGGGTAGTTTGCAGTATATGTGTTCCCAGAGTTACATTGTTTGTGTTTAGATAAATGACTAAGTCATCTGCTTATAGGCTAGCAAATACAGGTAATTTTATTTGATGTATACTAAGTGATATAGAAATCCGAACACCCAGTTTAAATGATTTTATTTTAATAAAATTTTGTATAAGTACTTAATGAAGCATAATAAGTAAATGATTCAAATTTCAAAATGATTGCATTCCTTTTAAAGCCCTTTTACCTTTAATAATGTGTGGATGCACCCCGATGTGTTACGCATTCTCTAACGCGCCTAGGCCTGCTTCTGATCAGTGGTCAATGTCCTCTTGTGGTATCTCATTCCAGGCAACCACCAACTCCTCTCGAAGTGCTTGTAGAGTCTGAGGACGACGTTGCAAATTGAACAATCTCCTACCCATGATATCCCACACGTGCTCAATTGGGGATAAGTCGGGAGATCTTGGTGGCCATGCTAACAATGTGACATCATTATGTTGAAAGAAGTCTATTGTGACTCTTGCAACATGTGGTCGGGCATTATCTTGTTGGAAAGTTGGATTTGCCAGGGTGTCAAGATAGGGTAAAAAGTGAGGTTCTAGAACTTTTTGGATATAACGCTGCGCGTTCATGTTACCTCTGATGAAGATTAAAGGTGACCTGGAACCGTAAGCTATAGCACCCCAAACCATAACTCCAACAGTGTGATGAACATGTCTTTCAACAAAAAACTGTGGATTCCTCCTTTCACCACGTCATCTTCTAACCCTCGCTCGACCATCGTGCATGCCTAAACAAAATCGAAACTCTTCACTAAAGACAAAACTGTTCTATTCCTGATTCCAGAGTGACCGTTCTCTGCACCACTGAAGGCGATTACGGCGGTATTCTGGAGTTAAAGGGAGGACCCACTGTGGTCGGTATGAAAACAGGCCAAAACTTCTCATTCGTCGGTAAACACTTCGCATGCCAATAGGTCTTTCGTGTTCTGCAAACCATTAATTTGCAATGGAGCTGGTAGTGGAAAAACGGTCTCTTAAGGCCAATAATCTTAGGCGGCGATCTTCACGGTCTGTTGTTCTACGGCGGCGTCCAGTGCCCCTTGCTCTTTGCGTACAGCCTTGCCTGACAACATCTAACCACGGTATCTACACTTCTTTGCACTCTAACTGCAACTTCCCGAAAAGAAAGTCTAGCTTCCCGAAGTCCCATTATACGGCCCCTATCAAACTCAATAAGTTGACGAAATCGTACAGGTCTCCGTATTCTAGGCATCGTAACCAATCGTAAAGAATGTCAAGAACCACAATCCGCCAAATTTGGATCTTTACTACGGCTAAAATATTCATTTTTAGATTTTTAGTGAATTTAAAAACAAAAAGTATAAAAACCGGAATCTCCAGCTGATAAGGCTAAAAACTTTATCACCTGTTTTTTTTTCAGTAAGATAAATAAATTACACCAAATTTTATTGAAATAAAATCATTTAAACTGGGGGTTCGGATTTCTATGTCACTTAGTATATAATATTATTTATTGCAATTAGAAAGATAGTAGGATTTACAGTAGACCCTTGTGGAGTGCCGTTTTGAAGTACTCGTCAGGAAGATGTAAATCCATTGGTTCTAACTCGAAAAGTTCGTATTTTTAGAAAATTTTTAATAAAGGACAATATATACCCTTGAACATCCCATTCTTGAAGTTTTTTTAGTATAATATGTCTCTACATTGTGTCAAACGCTTTTCTTATGTCAAAAATAAGGCAATCAGTTTTTGGTTGTACAGAAAGGATTCACGTATACTTGATTCAAGTGTTATTAGATTGTCTGTTGTGGATCTACCCGTACGAAATCCAATTTGTCTGATACTTATTAGGTTATTGTTTTCGAGGTGCCATTTAAGACGATAATTAAAGATTTCTTCTAAAAGTTTGCAGGTACAACACGTAAGTGATATTGGACGATAGGAATTTGGATCGTCTTTTGGTGTATTATATTTTTAAGGATTGAAATTATAGTTGCTTGCGACCATAGATCAGGAAAGTCATAGTAAATAATAATATTGTTAAAAATATCAACTAATATTAGTTTTGCATTCAGAGGAAGATTTCGTAAGAAAAGATGGTAAATCTCATCAGGCCCTGGACTCGAAGTTTTAGCACTTAAACAAAATTCTAATTTCTGAAGACATACTGGTTTGTTTAGTGGATAGCCGCTCTCTGTGATTTGTATATTCGAAAACTCAGTTAGTTTTTTGTGCTCGAGAAAGAATAGGCTGTAATTGGAATTAAGTGCTTATATATCTGCTAGTATTTCTGAAATATCTTCTTTGTTTGAATGCGTTTGGTCATTGTATGAAAAAGTATTGTTGCTGCAGAAATAATAATGTTGTTAAATATTTCAAGATTTTGGTTTGCATTATTGGTTAAATTAGATTTGTCTGTGTGTTCTTCTATCAGTGTTCGATATAAATCCCAGTCAGCTGACTTTATTTTTTATGTCTGGTGAATTGGAAAAGTTGATTTCTCATTAGTGTTTATGGTTATCGTGATAGGGAAATGATTACTATCACGAGTAAATACCCCAATGTGTTTCAGTATAATAAAGGAGCTAGCGACAGACTGCATAAAGAGAGATCTTTGGCAGAAAATGTACCATTGTATGAATTGAAACTAGTAGATTTGCCAGTGTTTAGTTAAACTAAATTTAAATTATTATTGATATTATTTAAGAGATTGCCACATTTGTTGGTTTTGTTACTTCCCCAAGTATCTTCCCCCTGAGAATTTACGTACATTGGCTCAGAGGATCTGAAGCCGGACCTGGCCACTTAATAAAATTGTACTTCAGCCCAATTACTTGTTTAAAGCAAGAACCCGCAAAAAGTTGTTGTCGATAATCGATAGGTTGAATTGAAATCAATAAAATATTTTGCTTTTTAAACTTCTTATTTTAAGGTTATTAATAATGCAGTTTTGTACTCACAGAATTCTACGATTTTCAGTGTACTGTCACATTTAACTTTAAGCTGCAAACAGTATAAAAATTAGATTATATTTTTAATTTTAACTACAAGTCAGTAACAATTTGTCAGAACCGATATAAAGCTGTATGATCAGCTAGATATCGGGGCCGGACTCTTCGGCTTCATTTTGTTACACATGTTTTCTCTCGATATTTGTTTCATTTTTGGCATTAACTTTGAGCTCTCTTTTGAGTTCTGTTTCTATTATTTATCTTAAAAGCTAGATAAAACAAACAGAAGTCTTACACTCGAAGTTTGATTTATATTTTTTAATAAAAACTCTATATAGAATAGAGTTTAACAGATAAAAATTTATTTATTTATATAATTTGTCTTTACAGTCTCTAATAACCGCTACTAAGGGCGTGACACAAAATACTCATGTAACTGAATTTAATAATTTTAACAGTAAATAGTAGCAGACTTTTGTGATGCATCTTCAGACATAACCTAAATTTTTAAAGCAATAGTTTGTGTTTTAAATGTCTTCTTTGTAAATATTATTTTGTGTATCATGTTCACAAATTCACAATATTTTTTTATTAAGTATAATCGGGCGCTTAACGATCCTTCCACTCTACTCAGGAATGTGCATCTTCTTTTGTTTTGTTTTCCTATTAAAGCCTCCGCGTCCTCTTCTTTACTTCTCTGCAAATATATAATGACTAGAAACTAATTGATCGAGAGTAGTCGATCTATATGAATTTCAATACGCTACTCGTGACAATCGTGTGGCACTAGTTTGGTGACGCCCACCTGAGTATCTGTATCTGTAGAGTAGGGAGGGCGAGTTAAGTTTCACAGCACTTAGGCCACAATTGACCCATTGTGCATCCTCCCAGGGAGCTGTCACCCTTAGCTCATTGTCCATCCTGCCAATTCTAGGAAGGTGGACAAGTCACCAGGAGACATCTCTCTTATGTGGGCAGGTGTTGGCCAGGACTCGCCGAACGCGTACTCTCGTATTAACGATAACTCTGGGCATTCACATAGGACATGCTCTACAGTTTCGTCTTCTCGTTCACACTTCCTACATAGAGGTGTGTCTGCTAGCCCCAGTGTATGGAGGTGTTTGCTTAGTTGACAATGACCAGTTAAAAAACCAACTGCCAAACGTAGGTTTTTCCTGGTCATTCCCAAGTACTTCTTAGATGTTGACTCTTCAAGGTTACTTAGTGTTACCCTGGCAAGTTTACATCCTTTCCCTTCTTCCCACCTTACCTCACACCTTAGCTTGGGTAGGTAGCCCACCTGAGTATTTTACTATAGGAAAAAAATGGAATACAACATCAGTACAGAAACTTCGCTTTAAAAATGTTTATATACATATATATATATATATATATATATATATATATATATATATATATATATATATATATATATATATATATATATATATATATCTACGGCATTAAGTGAACTCCGCCCATGTTAAAATTCAGGTTCAATTGAGCTCCGTGGTCAAGTGGATACCGATATACGGAGCTCACTTGACAATTCCGTAATATTGGTTCAGTCGATTCATCAACATGTAGAGTTTAATAATTTATAAAAATTTTTTGGAGCCCGTAAATACCCCTGTATCATAAATGTATATCGCTTAGTTCACGTGTATATATTATAGGGGTCGTTCAGATCTTCTTCATTGTATATTTGAACCATACGTTTATCGGTTTAAGTAAGCTCTGAGAGTTTGGCAACTGTGCGATTATACCGTATGTTTTCAACATATACCCTGAACGGTTTATATGGGCTCCTTATTTTTATCTACTGTTTGTAGACAGTGGAATGTCATACGCATTACACTGTGTAACAGAGGATATTATATTACCTGGTATAACTAAGTACTAAAATGTAACTGGTTCTTTAAAAAACAGGTATGTAGATACAAAAGGATTTGGGCTTATTATTGAATGGAATGTTCGCTTGCATCGAAAATTTTATTTTTTCTGTATTTTTAAAGATGTTGTTTTTTTATTTAATATAATTTTATTAGTTCAATTAGTTCAAGAAATTTCGTAATATATTTTGTTTACGTGAGTATGTCTTTGTACATTTTATGTAAGCATCTGAATAATAAAAACTACTTTTATTTTATCCAATCTTCTGCGATATATTGTATAAAGCTTTTTTAATATTTTAGTTCTGGTCTTATTTGTGTACTACATATGATATCTTGATAGAAGGTTATCTCAAAATAAATATGGTGCTACAATAGATATTTTTGTGTTAAAATTAATAGACAGAATGGTTAATTTGTCTAACAAGGTATATTCGGCAGCAGAAGCATATAGTACAAGCGTCTATGTTTTAAGGGCGGAAGGACGTGCGCCTCATTTTTAGCTGACAAGCTTGCGAAGAATATTATTTCTGGTCCTCAATTTACCTTTTAGTTTTAAGCAATAATCTGTGACTGACCCGGTGTAATACAAACTATTTTCAAGGAATTTATAGGAAGTCTACAGTTCAATGATTTTATGACAAGATTGGATGTTCAGTTTTGTGAAAACGTCTATGTCGAGGAAATTGAAGGAGCACCCACGAGTTTTTCAGGGGTTTTGGCTGAAAATTGATTCATAGTTTATTTTTATTGTGCAATAATAGGTGTCTCGTCTATATAATAGAAGTCCTAGTATCTACCGGTATGGATCGTTTGTTTGTGTAAATGTTATACAGTGTAGGTGCCTTTATGCTACCCCAAGCGAGACTGTTCTTCATCTGCTATTCTTAACATTGAGTGATACAAAAAATATTCTCTTGGGTAGGCATACGCAAATAATATAAGTGAGTTTGTTATCTAAGGGGATATCGTATAGTTTTTCGAGAAATATTTTGTAATTTAAGGTGTCGTAAGCGGCATTTGGATTGAAAAATACCACCCCTGATACCCGATATTTTCCGTACCCGTCTTTGATGTGTTGGGTAAGATTTAGCATTTGTAATGTACCTGATCTTCCCTATCTATAGCCACTTTTGTCTTTTAATTTGAGCTTTTCTTCAAATATCGGTGAAATTATATTAACGATCTTGTGCAAAAGTATTTTAAATAGCTGACAAAATAAAGATATTGGCCGATAGTTTTTGTGGTCGTTGGAGTTTTTGCCAGGTTTAAGCAAGGTAACAACTTTGGCTTGTCTCTAGATTTTGGGTGTTTCCATAATTTGAATACAGTTGTTCATCATCCGGATAAGCCATTGTGGTGTTTTTGGTCCAGATTTCGTAATAAGCTTTGTGCTCAGATCCTCAATGTCGGTAGTTGTATTATTTTTCATTAAATATGTAGATGGTGGATCCAAGCTCAACATCGTTGAAAGTTTCTCTGAAAGCTGACTGGTTTTGTCCTTTCTTACTTTGACTTATTCTTTGCTTTTTTTCCGACAGAGATAGCATGTCTATATCTATAATGTGGTTTTCAGCGATAAGCTTTATTCCAAATACCCTACGTTAGGCCCTATATGTGTTTCCTGCACTAGAAATAAGTCAGATTCGTGTTTAGCGCATATGTCTGATAAGTTTAAGTAAAGTAAAATTTCTTGATCTCTAGATATACCCTTAACAGTTATAAACATTATGTTATTAGAATAGTTGGTCCTAAAAAGGACCAATTTGACAAAATCATATTAAAGGGGTGACTGAAGAATTAGCCGATTAATTATTTAATCATTACCCTGGGTATACCCGATTGTGGTGGTTTTCTTAGTACTTAAATTTTCGTAAAGGCTCGTTCTTTGAACCCCATAAGTAATGCCTAATATTTTACTTTTTATTGAAAATTTAAATTTTACATGCCGTGTATTACTTTTTGACGATATTTCGAATCAGATTTGTATAGTAATAATTTAAGGTATTAAAGAGCCTGTTTGTGGAAAATAAATAAGTTTGTGATATCGTTCGCAACTCATATATAGATAATAAAAAAATAAAAACAGTTAAAATAGGTGTAAAAAATTTCAACTTCATACATCGGCGCCATTGTTCAGGTGATGGGTTTATCACAGATATCAAAGGTTACATTTTAATTTAAGGTTCTATTTGCGTATTTTCAATACTAAAAGAGTAGGAAAAGACACGTTTATGCTTTTTTTTTAAATCTATTCTATTTTCTTTCTAGAGTTCCGTCTTTTTTGAACGACCTGTGGTCTTTTTTCAATTGGACACTTGTCCAAGGCTATGACAAATACTTTGTCCTCTGCTATTCTAAATTAATATGACTGATTCATTATTTTCTCTAAACATTCTGTCCTCTGCTATTCTACATTAATATGACTGATTCATTTTCTCTTTCTTGCAGCTATTTTAATGTTTATCCTGTGTATCTTTTTCTACTTCTTCTTCTTCTTCTTCTTCTTTTTATATAGCCATGACTCTGTCTGTTTTTCAATGTGCCTCCAGTAAGTTGCCGTTCCATGGTTTTCGTGGTCTTCCTACTGATCGTCTTCCTATTGGGTAACCGTCTCTTGCCGTGTCTACTACTCTATTTGTTGTCATTTGGCTTATATGATCGTTCCATTCTACTCTTCTATTTCTTAACCAGTTCTTGATGTTCTTCACCTTGCATCTACATCGTATATCTGTACTTCTAGCTCTGTCCCATAGTGTCTTACCATCAATTTTTCTAAGTGTTTATATCTCTGTTGTTTCTAACATCCTTTTTGTCCTGTTTATGTCAGGTCTTGTTTCTGCTGCGTATGTCATTATTGTAAATTTTGTAAATTCTGCCTTTGGTTTCTTTCCCGATATTTTTATTTCTTCATATTGTTTCATTTAGGCAGCCTGCGGCTCTGTTTGCTCTATTCAGTGGATCTTCCACTTAAGTTTCGAGCTTTCCGTAGCTAGATAATGTGATACCTAGATATTTAAACTTCATCACTTGTTCTATTATCTGACCTTCCAGCTCCAATTAACATATTAGTAAACTTGCTGTTGTAACCATGCATTTTGTCTCTTTTGAGGAAATTAACATGTTAAATTTTCTGGCGGTTATATGAAATTGGTGTAGCATACGTTGTAAATCATCTTTACTTTGAAAGAATAGTACTGCGTCGTCTGCATAGCAGATTATTTTAATTTGTTTTTCTCCTATTTGGTATCCTCTTTTATTTCTTACTTTTTATTATTTCATCCATAATCCGGTTGAACAATAGAGGACTCAGGAAATCTCCCTGTCTTATCCCATTACCAGCTTCAATAGGGTCGGTTAGTTCTTCTTCTACTTTTACTTTTATTGTGTTGTTTTGGTATATTTTATATTTTCGATTGTTTTGATTATTCAATGAAATTGACATTAATTTGATAGTTTCCATTTTATTAGTACTGATGGTATATAACTAGCATCTGTTGGTACTATATATCAATTTGAACATGTGGAAGTAAGAGCACTCTCTTGTTAGTAATTTCAGTGTAAATTATGACGAAACCAGAAATAACCCATAATATTATCCCACACCTCAAAGGTCTGCCTCGCTGTATCTGGGAGACGCAATAATTCGCTTTTGATAGATATAAACAAAAACCCACTAAGACGAACACAACATAAATCAAAAAAATCCGTCAACCTGTCAATAGGGACATACAATATTAGATCGATGTCTACGGATGAATAAGTACATGAACTGAAAGAAGAATTAACAACCATAAAATGAGATATCATAGGCCTATCAGAAACTCGACGAAAAGAAGAAACCCGAATACAGCCTATGTCATACTTAAAATAAGAAGAACATTAATTAAAATTATCTAGGTATATGCCCCCACGACAGCTTATGATGACGGAAGATATCGAACTATTTTATGAAGATATATCAAAGACTATGGAAGAACATAAAAATCGTCTTATACTAGTAATTGGAGATTTCAATGCCAAACTGGGTAGAAAACTAAACAATGAAGAAACTAAAATAGGAGATTTCGGCTATGGTCAGAGAAATGATAGAGGTGCTACTTTGATGAACTACCTAGAAGAAAAGCATCTATACGCAATGAACTCCTTTTACAAAAAGAAGCCCCAACGAAAGTGGACATGAGTCAGCCCTAATGGATCCACAAAAAATGAGATCGACTACATACTGTCCACGGAACGATATATCATTAAAGATGTAACAGTTCTTAACAGATTCACAACAGGTAGCGATCACTGGATGGTCAGAGCAAAAATTAGTGTTGACGATAACTATGAAATGAAAAGAAAAATAATTAAAAACTAGGATCTAGTAGATAGAAACAAACTAGGGCAATATAAAGAGATATACAAAGACCTATTAAAAGAACAACTTACTTAAAAATTAGACAGTGATGACAAAGATATAGACGAAATAGACAACATACTTACAGCAACGATGATTACATCAGGAAAAGAAATAGCAAAAAAGGATCTAAAAAAGAACAATTATATATCAACAGAAACAAAGAAGCTTATGGATAAAAGAAGGAAGCTATAGAATATGTAGAAATCAATAAAACAATAAGCAGAATAATAAGAAAAAATAAGAGAAAAGAACAAGAAATAAAAAGAGAAAAAGTAATACAAAACAACAAAAATATGAAATGCTAAGACCGAAATTAGGTAAGTGTGAAATAAACAAAAAAAAAAGATGAAAACGGACTAGAAACAAACGTTAAAGATGACATTATAAATATT
Organism: Diabrotica undecimpunctata; assembly: GCF_040954645.1. Classification (NCBI taxonomy): domain Eukaryota; kingdom Metazoa; phylum Arthropoda; class Insecta; order Coleoptera; family Chrysomelidae; genus Diabrotica; species Diabrotica undecimpunctata. Next base: position 24,656,321 of record NC_092813.1, on the reverse strand, counting down.
ATCCACCATTTCTACTCAGAACTATATAAAACAAAAAAGGAACCACCAGAAACAATTAAAAACCAACTTAAGGCTAAAGTAAAAAATGTCAACTCAGAGCTATAGCCAGAAATAAGCAAATCAGAAATAAAGAAGGCATTGAAAGAAATGAAAAACAACAAATCGCCAGTAAAAGATGGAATAACTGCAGATATGCTGAAATATGGTGGAAAAGTGGTAATTAACAATCTACATTCCGTTTTTAACAAGATATTAAAAGAAAAAAGAATCCCAAACAACTGGAAGGAATCCGTAACCATTATCCTACACAAGAAAGGGGATAAAGCAGATATAAAAAACTACCGTCCTATAACACTCCTTAATGTAATGTATAAACTCCTAACAAAAATTTTAACCAATAGATTGACGACAAAATTCGATGGATACCAGTCAAAAGAACAAGCTGGTTTTAGAAAGGGATTCAGCACAAGTGACCATTTACTAAGTATGAAAATACTTATAGAACGAGCAAATGAATAATGAAAAATGAATAAGAAAATGAATTGACCACAGATATACGGAACTAATAGCCAATATATATAAGGAAGCCAAAACAACAATTAAAGTATATGAATAAACAAAATCAATACAAATAAATAGAGGCGTGAGACAGGGTGACACAATATCACCGAAACTTTTCAATCAGGCTCTGGAAGATATTTTTAAAAGATCAGAATGGGAAGAAAAAGGTATAAAAATTTATGGACAACGCTTGAACCATCTAATATACGCTGATGACATCGCATTGATAACAGATAAATGAGAATAATTATTTGAAATGATGAAAGAACTGGACGTAGAAGCTGGAAAGATAGGCCTTAATATGAATTACAGCAAGACCAAAATTATAACAAATACAGATGAAAACATCACAATGAGGATCGGACAAGATGAAGTAGAACAAGTTCAGGATTATATATATCTGGGTCAAACTATAAAACGTAACAAAGAAAGCCAAACAGCAGAGATAAAAAGACGAGTTAGACTGGCATGGGCAGCATTTGGCAAACTAAGCTACATTCTTAAAAACAAAAGATATCCACAGCATCTTAAGACCAAAGTATACAATCAATGCGTACTCCCTGTTCTAACTTATGGTTCCCAAACGTGGACATTTACAAAAGTAAACATGGACATAACCATAAAAACCCAAATAGCAATGGAAAGACAAATGTTGCACATAAGACTAATGGATAAAAAGGGAAACGAGTGGATAAGAGAGAAAACAAAAGTGAGGGATGTTAGATAAGAAGTTGCAAAATTGAAATGGATATTTGCCGGTCACAATATAAGACAAAAAGAAGACCGATGAAACAAAATTCTTATAAGTTGGAGACCGTGGGAATATAAACGAAGCAGAGGAAGGCCCCAAATGAGATGGGCAGATGATATCAAGAAGCACGTGGGCTCTAGGTAGATGACTATACCGACAGACAGAGAAGAATGGAAAAGGATTGGGAAGGCCTATGTCCAAAGATGGACCGAAAAAGGCTAATTAGATAGAGATAGATTCTTGTGATCTTAGTATTTCCGTTGATTGAATAGTATAGGGTATCCAATATTTTAATTAACGGTATGTCAGAGTTTTATTAATTTTTATATATATTTGCAAAATGAAGAAGAAAGTTCAGTACAGGCAGTTAAACAGCTCATCTGTCAATTTAGAAGTAAGAGCAAGTGCCAACTTGCTGAAAAGCATACCATACACAAAAGGGATAATAAAATGTACTGCACAAACTATAGCGATATAAGCTATATATAAGCTATATATCTATTAATTATTAGGATATACAGTATTTTTTCTAATACACCTGGAACGATTGAGTGAATAGGTGAACTATCAAATAGGAGACTATTAGTGTGGAATTAGAAAGACTAATAAATCGTTGATCAATTATTCACTATTAGGCAGTTAATGAGAAATGTTGGGAATACAAAAAAAAAACATTAAACTAGTTATTTATAGATTTTAAACAAACACTGATATAATCATAAGAATAAAACTATGAAATACCATGGCAGAACTAGGCTTACCTAATAAACTAATTTAACAAGGAGTAATCTACAAGTAAAGTATCTTACTGTCGACTTATTTTCAAATGTACTGCAAAGAGCTCTAAAAAATGTGAACGAATTATTAACAGCTGTTTTGAAAACTAAATATTATGAGACGAATTGGGGATATTATATTACCCAAACTAAACCGCTTGCCTACAAAAAATATTAGGAAAATATGATACGACGGAAAAGACTAATGACTTTACAGCTAATTGCCACATAAGTATCAATGTAACTATAGCTCACAAAATGGGTTCAATTACATTGCAATTTTTAAATTTTTCGTGATAAAATGAAGTGATTCATTGTTGTTTTGAAAAGGTAAGTTGTTTTTTATTTTTGTATTCCTATCATCTGATATTGTAATATCAACAACATTTTTCATAATATATTCTGAAATGCGCTTTTTATTACTGATAACGAACAAAAGTTTTTTTAACTTCTCGTTAATATAATTATGTAGGAATTTAGATTTTTATCTTGTTCTTACTATAGTGCTAAAGCACAAATGTAGTTATAGTCTACCGTATTTTTTCATAGTGTTCATAGTTTTTGATTGTAGTATAGCTTATGTGTTTATAATAACTAGCACATAGAAAATAATAAAATTTTGTACCCTGTGCTTTATGTTTATTATCCTTTATTGTATTGGAACATCTAGAAGTATAGTAATACATTTTAATTGTTGAACAAAAGAGAAAATAAAAACACTTTTTGTGGTGTGCCACTTAACCATACACAAAATCGTACACAAATAGTCAAATGGTAGTAAAAGTTTCCGATATAGGCCGCCAGACGGCAAAGGCATCGCCGCGCTCGATGTCTATACTATGAAATGTTTTTCAGATAGTCTTCGAATCAGATTTTTTCAAAACATTAAATTACATCTTTTTGTCTTTCTTTATTTAGGCTAACCGCTACTGTTTTTTTTCTTCAGCGTTTCTTCTTAAATTACATTAATGTTATATTTACAATTCTTTCTGGAACGAGCTATAATTTTTCTCAAATAACCATTTTGTGTGGTTTAGTCACCTTACGGTTTAGCGTGCTTTGGCTCTTTAAAGTCCCTTTTAATATTAATATCGTTTGAGAAATTTTTCCCAGATGACTAAATAAATTTCTTTAACATACAAGAGAGAGGACGTAGAGTAGGGCATAACGTAACTTAGATGTTGAATGAAAACTGCAAATTGCTGCTTAGATTGACAAATACCACTCCTCATACCTAATATCTTTTGTACCCATCTTTGCTGTGTTGGGCAAGATTTAGTATTGGTGACGTACATGATCTTTCCTGTCTATAGCAACTTTTGTCTTTTAATTTGAGTTTTTCTTCTGTTTTACCTCTTGAGAAGTATTTTGTAAAGCTGACAAAATAAATATATTGACCGATAGCTTTTGTGGTCGTTGGAGTTTTTGCCAGGTTTAAGCAAGGCAACAACTTTGTCTTTGCTTGGTTTGTCTGAAGACTTTGGATATCAGTAACTGTTGTATTTTTGGTCCAAATTTTATAATAAGCTTTGTGCTCAGATCTTCAGTCAGTGCCGTACTATTCTTCATTATATACGTAGATAGTGGATCCAAGCTCAACATCGTTAAAAGGTTCCTTCAGCTGACTGGTTTTGTCCTCTCTCATTTTAAGTTTTTCTTTGCTTCTTTGCCGGCAGAGATAGCACTTTTACATTTATTATGTGATTTTCAGCGATCAGCTTAATTCCAAATACACTATTTTTTGCCTTCTATGTATTTTCTGCACTAGAAATGCGTCACATTTGTGCTAAGCGCATATGTCTGATAAGGTTAAGTAAAGTAAAGTGTCTTTATCTTTAGATATGCCCTTAATATTTATAGACATTATTAGAATAATTGATCCTAAAAAGGACCGATTTGACAAAAATCATATTGACCGGGTGATTATGATTGGCCGATTAATTAATTATTCATTACCCAGGGTACAACTGATTACGGTGGTCTTATTTGTACTCAAATTTTCGTAAAGGCTTTTCTTTTGAACCCCATAAGAAATGGCTAATTAACTTTTCATTAAAAATAATTTTACACACTGTTACTTTTCGACGATATTTCGAATCAGATTTGTATAGTAATAAGTATAGTTAATATGAAGTCTCTTTGTGAAAAGTAAATGAGTTTGTAATATCGGTCACAACTCATATATGAATGATAAGGACATAAACGGTTAAAATAAGTGCACAGAATTTTAACTAAATATATCGGCGCCATTGTTTAGGAGATGGATTTATCCCAGAGATTAAAGGTTAAATGTATATTCCAGGTTCTATCTACGTATTTTCATTACTAAAAAAGTATATTTAAAATAAAGGCCTTAAGATATATTTAGAATCTATGGAAATTAGCAAATTAAAAAATACAGACATAATTATTCTGAATGACAAAATTGAGACAAACAGTTGCCTCAAGTATTGTTTATATTGTAAAGGTTATCGTCATAGTATAGTCAGAACGCAACAAGGTTCTATTGGCTTTTCTGCTTTTTGTCTCCTCATTCCTATTGAAAACTTAGCCACGTAAATAACGTTTTAAAAATATGTATCAATATTTCTTTAGTGCCTTTCCTAAGATAACTTTTTTTAAGCCTACTTCGTTTGACTACATGTAATGGATTTGATAGTTCCCAACAGATAAGTATTGATTGTAGCTTGGATAGCAGTTGGTTGTACAGGCATGTGTTGATAAATATGATGGGTCGGTAGGTAGTTCCATTATTCCTAAATCTGACCATATGTTACCTCCCCTGTTGATTCGTGGACGTCCTAAGGGCATTTTTTCTCTCGGGGCATTCTCCCAGTTTAACTTGGCAATGCAGTTATTAGAAAGCCTTTGGATGTAGCCAGCGTAACTTTGGCGTTGAGATTTAGTCTCTTGTATGACGTTGCTATCTTTATATATCTGTTAGACCTTGGCATTAGTTCCGGTTCAGTATTGGTTAGTATTCGGACCTTTGTAAGTTGGAAAATAATTCTGATGGCTTTTCTAGTAATCCTGATCTAATTAATACCTAAGTTTTACTTACATTGTTTTGTCAGCGTTCTCGTCACATTTAAGTCAATAGCACTGGTTTAATCACTGTTTTATATATCCTGATTTTAGGGATTTGTATTAGACTTCTGGATTTAAAAGTGTTATGTGGGTTATATTTACATCAGTTAGCTACCTGAATATTCCATTTTATTTCTTATGTGACAGCGTTATCTACGATACGTAAAACGCTGCAATCTTTCAAAATTATATGGGTTTATTGTTACGTTATGCCCTACCCTACGTCCTCTCTCTTGTATGTTAAAGAAATTTATTTAGTTTTCTCATTACTTACTATCAGACCGTTTTTTGCTGCTAATAGCATTATTTTGTAGCATTCTAATATTTAATCTATGAATTAAATCCGGATAGCAAATAGATATTTTTCACTTTCTCGGAGAAATAATATTCTAACATACAAAATCCTATTAAATTGCCAAAACCTTTCTTGCATATTATATTTACTTATGAGGGACAGCAGCAATATCAATACCATAATAAGGCGTATAGTCCTGGACTGGCTAATCGTTGGATAATTGAAAGCATGAGTGTAGCAGTTATAATGTTTTCGGGACTGCTACCTGGTATCGGGGAGCAGAGATATCAGTACCAAGTTAGTGCATATAGGAATTGTTGCTTGAACTTTATTATTATTAAACAGCACTATATTTCCTAGTAAAATCCTCATGACTTTACAGTAAGACAAATTTTCGAACGTTGGTTATGGAAACATCATGTACATACCACCGGATTCCCTAGATCGACATTCAGCAAGATTCTTTTAATAATGATGCGGGAGTAAAAATATAAATATCTGGGAGCTTACATCAACAAAGAATTAGATTCAGACTAAGAAATCAGGGTACGAATAGAAATGGCAAGGGCAGCGTTCTTAAAATTCAAGCAATTGTTCTGTGACAAAAATCTTAATACTGCGCTGAGACTGAGGTTTGTTGAATGTTACGTCTGGTCTCAACTATTGTACGGAGTAGAAATATGGACGGTAAAAGCGCAAATAGTTACGAAGCTTCAAGCCTTTGAATTTTAGATATACCAGAGAATGTTGAGAATTCCATGGACTGCCAGGGTCACCAATGAGGAAGTGCTGAGAAGGATGGGTCGAGACAAAAAATTGTTGAGAACAATAAAAGTACGCAGGACTGCATACCTGGAACACATACTAAGGAATATAAAGTCTTCTGCAGACCATCATGAGGGTAGAGTCGATGGCAAAAAGGGAATAGGTAGAAAGAGGAAGTCATGGCTGCGAAATATTCGTGACTGGACAAAGATGACTGTAGACGAATTATTCCACGTTGCAAAAGACAGAGATACTTTTAGAAATGTGGTCGCCAACCTCCTTTAATGGGGACGGCATAGGAAGAAAAATAATGATACGCTAAACAAAAAAAAACAGAGATGAAGATAGGCGCCAAGAAACTCTGTGTTATAAAACAGTTGAATAAAATACAGATTCTCGATTCAAATATTCAAAAATTTAATGAAGAGCTTACCAAAATAGAAATAACGTCTATTTAAAATGCAATTCATTAATGGCTCAAGGTACAAAGCAGTCCTAGCATCTGCTAATGATATTGATCTTATAAGAAACTCTCTCCGCAAACGACATCTTCAACAAAGTGAAGAGAGCACGAAAAATGTTTTACTTAAAATCAACAAAATAAAAACCAAATACAAGCGAATCAACAGAAGAAAGCAATTCAATACAGAGCATAATTCACTTAAGACCTATTTTAATACATGAATGCGAATCATGGACAATGACTAAAACAAATAAGGAAGAACTCCGAATATTTGAAAGAAAAATAATAAGAAAACTTTTTTAACGTCATTATCATATTGCTACAAATCCGTATAGAATAAGAACACGTACTAAATAAAGAAAGCTCTTATAAATATATTGTTTAGGAAAATAAATCGCTTAAGGTAGATCGGACACATGCATAGACGCCAAGATGTCAAACTTGGTTAAAAAACGTAAACTAATTTTTGAAACCAAATTCAGTATTTTGCTTTAATCTGTGCCTTCTAAGAATTGCAAGGAAAAACAGACGTTGATAAAACTGTTATTAGAGACATGGGGAATCTAAAAATTGCATTCCACAACATATCTCCTCAACTAAGCAAAAATCCTTAACGAATTGATTTCTAGTACTCGTACAGAGTATATCGGAATAAAAGGAAAAAGACAGTTAAGCAAGAAGAAAAGTGCAAGCATTTACGTTTTAAGGGTGAAAGGATGTGCGCCCCATTTTTAGCTGACAAGCTTGCGGAGCATACTATTTCTGGTCCTTAGTTTGCCTTTTAGTTTTAAACAAGATTCTGTGATTGACAACGTGCGATATAAACTATCTACAAGGTATTTATAGGAAATTCAGAGTTCAAGGATTTCATCACACTATTGGATGTTCAGTTTTGTGAAAGCGCCTGTGTTGGGAAAATTGAAGGAGCGTTCCTAAGATTTTCGGGGTTTGGCTTAAAATTAAATCGTAGTTCATTTTTATTATATCTAAGGCATCTATTAGATTTTTCTCCACTCCAGCAACAAAAGTTTTTGGTCGTGCAATGTATGGTCTACATGAAAATCCTAGTATCTACTGGTATCTGTTGATCATTTGTGTAAATGTAATACAGTGTAGGTGCCATTACGCTACGCCAAGCGAGACCGTTTGTCTGCGTTCTCCATATTACCATTGAATGATACGAAAAATCTTCTGTTCTGTAGATATACGCGGATAAAACGATGTTTACAGTTTGTCATACAGTTTTTGAAGAAATGTCCTCTAATTTAATGTGTCGTAGGCGGCATTTAGATTGACAAATACCACCCCTGATACCTGATATCTTTCGTACCCGTTGTTGCTTTTTGCAACAACGGGTACGTTATTACGTACGTTATAAGTATTACGAATAAAAATAAATAAGCAAGAAGAATATAAGTGAACCATATTTAAAATAAGTGACAGAAAAAAGAATATTATATATACATTTACTTCTAAATTAAAAATAAAATACTCGTATGCCTGATCACGAAAGATACAAAATTTACAAGCTAAAAAGTATTTTTTAAAACAACCGATCATATTATATGTAATAATTGTAATAGATATGTTGGCTATAATCAAATTACCATAAAGTCACCGAAATATTTTATCTGAGTAATGATTCACTACTGATTGCTACGTTACGTTATACGATACATTTATAGTTAAAGCGAAATTAGGTGTTATGCCTACTTATTATTTTAGTATCTGTTACAAGTTACATACTAAAGTATTATAGTAAGATATTGAATTCCCTACATTTAAAAATTGAAATATTGAAATTAGACAGTAGAAAATTGTAATTTTAAGATTGATTTACAAATTATTATAATTTAAATTTTAATACTTTATGAAACAAATATTGTACATCATAAAACGTAGCAATCGAAACATCGGAACGTACATTTATATAATAAATTTTTCAGTGTCAATGCATTAAAAAAATACTAATAGGTACATAAAAATTGCCTTTTCCAAGCTTATAACAGACACTAACTTAAGTTTAAAAATAATTAAAGCAAGTAATATAAATTACCACCATAAAATATTTAACTACATTAACCAAGTATTCGTGGAATTTCAGAATGAATAAATTGATTGATATTTAAATAAATTTCAAGTTCCAAAACGTACCTGCTATAAAATTTAAAAATCTACGACTAATCAAATTATTGGCAACATCGGAGGAGTTTAGTTGTGTACGGGGAAGAATACATACGGATCCCAAAAGTGTTTTACCCTATTACGGAGTTCATTTAATCCTACGTGTTGGTCGGAGTCTACATAAAGCGCTACCCAGATAATAATATACACGGTGTATATTCTCCTGGAGTTAGTATAATACCGTTTTAGTACGGGGCCCACATTAACCGCTAGATCTATATATATATATATATATATATATATATACATATATATATATATATATATATATATATATATATATATATATATATATATATATATATATATATATATATATTGTTACGATAAATTCTGACCCAAAACCGTAAATATATTTATTACTAATATTTTCATTCATTCACGTATTTTTTAGGTAATGCCTACCTGACACACGATGGGTCCCCCTTTGTAATAAAAACAACAATTCGAACCTTCTGGAGACAAGCCGATTTAACCATACCGGTTCTGAGAACAATTCGCCGCTCTGTCTAGAAGGCCGTAGACGTTTCTCGTCTAACAGTAGTGAATATATAACGGGACTTTTTGGAGAATAGAAAACAGTTAATTCTGAAGATGCGCTCGCGATAAAATCTTACGTTCGCTTTTCAATAAATTATGTATATTTAGTGATAAATAAATTAATATCAGTTATTGTGCTTTTTAATGAATTAAGATAAAAACAAGACATTATAAATTAAATAGACATTGAAATAAAATCATCACAATATATATATATATATATATATATATATATATATATATATATATATATATAGATATATATATATATATATATATATATATATATATATATATTAATATACAATACATAGAACACAATACAAAATAAACAATATATATATATATATATATATATATATATATATATATATATACAATAGCACTAAATGCCTTAGAGGTTCATGGCTTGAAGAGTTTGTGATTTTTCTCCATTCCTTCTTGTTATCCATTTTTCTTTTCTGATCTTCTAGTCCAATTTCTTCCATATCCTTTTCTACCTCTTGATTCCATTTATTTTTTGGCCTTCCTTTTCTCTTTTTTAAAGCTATAGTATAGTTAAGTACCATTTTTGGACTTCTCGTGTTCGGCATTCTTTCTAGGTAACCTCGCCATCTTAGTCTCTTTGCCTTTATGACTCCTATTATATTAGGTTGATTATATAATTTCTTTAACTCATCATTTGATCTTCTTATCCATAAACCGTCGCTTATTATTCCTCCATATATCTTTCTCAGGATTTTACTTTCCCATATCTCCAGTAAATTTTGTTCATTTTTTGTCATTGTCCATATCTCACTGCAGTATGTTACTATTGGTTGTATAGTTGTTTTGTATAACTGTGTTTTTGCCTTTCTTGATAAAAACTTGCTTTTCAACATTCCACTAAGAGCATGTACACTTCTATTGCCTGCCATTATTCTAGCTTATATTTCTTCTTTAATGTTGGGTTTACGTGATATTATTGCACCTAGGTATGTAAATCTATCTACCATTTCGAATTCGTATGATGATCCTTCTTCTACTTCTACTTTAAACTTTTGTCTATCCCTGAACTGATCATCTGTCCACTGCATACAGTTTCGTTTATGTAAAGTCCCATTTTCTTTGCTGCTTTTACTATTCTCTGTACTATCTCCTGTAGCTCTTTTTTTTCTCTTGCCAGCAACACTACATCATCTGCAAATGTCAAAACTTGGTGTCTATTATGATATAGGAGTCCTTCTCTATTGATTTTTGCTTCCCGCATTATTTTTTCTAGGCATAAATTGAAGAGTAATGATGACAAAGGATCGCCCTGCCTTAATCCTTCGTTTACTATAAATTTGTCCGATGCATGATTGTTTACTTTGACTCTGTTTTCTGTATTCTCTAAAGTAAGATGTATCATGTTACGCAACTTTCTGCTAACTCCAAGTTCCTCAAGGGTTTCTTTTAATTACTTTCTCTTCATTCTATCGTATGCTTGCTGGAAGTCGATGAAAAGCGCTATCGTTGGTAAGTTGTGTTCATAGCTTTCTGCTTGTAGTTCTCTGATTATGAATACTTGGTCCGTTGTGCTTCTCTCTCATCTAAATCCGCACTGATATTCGCCTATTATATTTTCAACTTCTTTTTCTAGCTTATCTTTTATGGATTTTGATAGGATTTAATATACGGTATTTAGTAACGCTACTCCTCTGTAATTACTGCATTCTGTTTTGTCTATTTTTTTGTGTAATGGGCAAATAATGGCTTCGTTCCAATCTTCTGGTATTCGTTTTTTTATCCATATCACCTTTATGATCTTGTATATCCAATTATTTAGCAGTTTTCCACCATATTTCATCATCTCTGCTGTTATTTTATCGCTTCCAGGGGATTTGATGTTTTTCAGATTTTTTATGATTTCCTCGATTTGTTCTTTGCTGGGTGAATTATCTTCTATGTCTTCTAAGTGTTCGATTCTTGCTTCTGCTTCCATACATTATCTTTGGTTTGACTTATTATTGCCATTTAGTAATTCATCAAAATACTCTTTCCATCTTTCGACTATTTCTGCTTCACCGCTTATATTATTTCCTGCTTTGTTTTTAACCAATATGGGTTTTTGTTGGAAATCTTTTTTTTTTTCATTTCTAGTACCTGGATATAGGTTTTTTATTTTTTTTATTTCTGTAATTCTCTTCTATTTCTTTTAGCTTATTTTCTATGTGTTTTCTCTTCTTTTCTCATAGCACCCTCTTTACTTTTTGTCTTTGCTTCATATATCTATTCTTTATCTCTGTTGTTTTTTCGTGATCATTTCCATCCTTAATGATTTTCTTAGTTCTATTTCTTCTTGGCACTCTATGTCGAACCCTTTCCTCTTTTTAATCTCTTGTTTATTACATTCTTTTTCTGCTTTGTTCATTATTTGCTTTATGTTTTCCCATTTGTTCTCAGTTTGCTGTTCTATTTGTATCTTTTTTAGTTCTCTTTCCATTGTTTCCTCGTATATTTCTTGCTCTTTCTTTGTTGCTAATCGAATTGGGTTATGTATACATTTCTTTTCTTTTATTTTGTTTTTGTTTTCTGGTATCAGTTGTTTAATTTGATGCCCAACATGTAATGATCTGAGTCAGCGTCTGGTCCTCTGTATGTTCTTATCTTCTTTATACATTGCTGTTCTTCTTTTTCGATGAGCACGTGGTCTATTTGGTTTTTAGTCTTTCTATCTGGCGATATCCATATTTCCTTGTGTATTCCTTGTCTTTTGAAATATGTGCTCATTATGATCATATTTTTTTCTCTTGCGAAATCTATCAGGAATTGTCCATTCTCGTTAGTTTCATTGTGTTTACTATATTTTTCTATTGTCGGTCTAAATACTTCTTCCTTCCCTATTTTGGCATTTGTGTCGCCTAAAATAATTTTCATATCATATCTGGGTATATTTTCGATTGTTCTATTTAATTCACTGTAATAAACAAAATATCAAGTTTTAAATTTTCAAGATTTTGGTTTTACATGGTAGATCAACCTATTAGACGGTCGGTAAAGAATAAAGAAAAGATAATAGATTTACTTTACCGTTTAACTAAATGTAATCCTCTCCTACTATTCTTTTTAAAGGGCACATTGTCCAAACACTAAAACTAATGCTAATACTAATATAAAATTGCCACTAATACGTTATGCACTATGGCGCACCCAGAGGGGGTTTTGGGGGTTAAAACCCCCATCCCCAGAGCATATAAAGTAAAAAATATATAAAGAATAGTAGGAAAATGTACCTTGTCTTTCACACACAATACAAAAAATCCAAAACGCTAATTGAATAATTTAATTACCACGTTAAATATGTAGAACACACTAATTATAGTATAAATACAAAATAATTAATAATATTTTTCATTATATTTAGATATTCATACCTAATATTAAGCTTATGACAAAAGTAGACAGGTGGTAGACATTGTGGACTATTACGGGTTATGTTCCTCTGCATGTGCTAGCAGTAGAAAAGAGACATCTCTATGAGAGAAGAGAGCATGTGACAACAGCTATAAAAAAAAAGAGGAAAGGGAAAAATTAATGGAAAGATAGCAAGAAGGGGAGAACAACAAGGAAAATGTTACCCGGTGGACCAAGATTCTGATCCCGAACCTAAGGGGACTGGTTAGATTGTCTGTTTTAGGGAGTATCTTAATAGGTTCAGAAAGACAGATACAGATAAATGCCCATATTGAGAATATTCCGACATTGTTACTCATAGAATTCTGGAGTGTAACAGATGTACAGTGGAGAGAAACAGAGTGTATAAAGAAATAGGTATGAACTCTGTAACTGTAAGAGAGATGATCGTAAAGATGACGGGAAGTACAGAGGGATGGAATAGTGTTCACAATTACATCCGAGCAGTCATTAAAAAGAAAGAAGAAGAAGAGAAACACCAACCGGGCCAACGACAATGGTAATAAGCCGCAATTGAAAGTTAAAATAAGTTTATTGACGTTTGAATCTTTGATCTTTGATCTTGCACTGATAACTTGTTTATACTTAAACAATTAATAGAAAAAAGAATAGTAGTTGGTACCAAAGTACATCTAGCCTTCCTCGAACTAGAAAGGTCAATGATACAGTTTCAAGACTTAAATTGTGGCAAGCTTTACAACAAATCGACATTACTGCATACCTTTTAGGAATAATCACAGAAGTATACAGGGATAACACTACTTAGTACTTACCTAAAAATCGGAAATAGACTATCAGAGCCAATAAAAGTAACTAAATGACTAAAACAAGGGTGCAATATGTCACCCTTACTGTTTAATTTATATATTAAGGCACCCCTTCAAAATTGGAAAAACCACTGCCAGGGAATGGGAATTCCCATAGAAATAACGTACTGTTTCCAGATGACCAAGTCGTCCTAGCTCAAGATTCTTATGACCTAGAATTTATGATGAAGCGTCTATACAGAGAATATGTAAAATGAGGGCAACAAGTCAGCATGAAGAAAACATAATATTTAGTTATCAATTCAGATGCAAGGTTTGAAGTGTTGATCAAAGAGGACGTGGAAATCAAACAACTGGAAACATTTAAATATTTAAGTGCACTCATTGCTAAGAACGGCTTGGGACAAACCGAAATTAATCACCGAATTAATCAGGGACGTAAAATTGTAGGATGTCTGAACTCCTTATGGTGGTATCGCAACTTTTCAAAAAGAAACAAAAAAGAATAGGACAAACCATGGTTGAATCAGTTCTTTGTTATTGCTCTGAAGTATGGACAATTAATGCAGACCTGAAGAGAAGATTGTTAGCAGTTTAAATGGATTATTTGAGAAGAAGTGCGCTAGAACATCAAGGCAGGAAAGAAAGACCAACGAATATATAAGAAATAACATAAATGCTACAGAAACAGTCATTGGCAGAATACAAAGAAGAGGTTCAAAATGGTTTGAACACCTATTGAGAATGCCTGACGAACCCCAAAAACTTCACAAATGGAAGCCCCCTGGAAGAAGAAAAAGAGGTAGAACATGACGCTTATAGAATGAAGAAATTAGAAGAGCGATGGAATCGAAAGGTTTGGAGGAAGAGCATGCCTTAAACCGGTAGGATTAGCAGAGAAGAACCGGAATACGGCGATAGCCGTCTCCAAAATGTATTGTATTTACAAGTTGGATTAATGTCAAACGTCAATAAACTTATTTTAACATTCAATTGTGGCTTATTCTCATTAAAATAGTAATTACTTTAAAATGCCACAAGAAAATAGCTTCAGAACAAAAGATAAGATTTTGATAAGAGAAGGGAGTGTTTCAAAAATGTCGTCAGCCTTACAGTGGCCACCCCACTTTCGAAGTATGGTACGTGCGACAGTCAAATGCACACAAGTAAGAGAGGGTGGTTTTAGTTGGTAGGCAGTATAATATTTACCTGAATCTTTGGCATTGCTATCTTTAGTACTTTAAATTAAACCCAAAATTTTAGGAACTCAAAATGGAGGTAGCATAAAAAAATTTCAACCCCCTGCCCTCAGACAAATTCTGGGTACGCCACTGGTTATGCAAAGAAGGTTTTTATTTATACTAAAATAATTAACTAAAAACGAATAAATAGGTTTTTAAAACTAAATAGGTTTTTTATAGATATATTACTTAGAGTGTAAATTTTATGATATAGTACTTTCAAAATAAAAGTTGCAGTATCTACTCTTCTGTATTTTAACTCTGTAGGTTTCAGCATGACCGGTACCTTCTCAAATTGTTTCAATTTTTTTGAATTTTGAATTTGTCTTTTGGGGTTGCAGATCAACCTTAATATTTGAGATCGCTGTACTGGCTGTTGCTACCCACGACAAAATCGTTGAGTAAGCATTGAAAAACTGCCAACATGAATCACTTGTGACCAAATCGTAAAAGAATTCAGTGATTATAAAATTACAATATAAATACTCTGATTGGAGTATGAATCCTAATTAGACATAATTGTATAGCGTTTAATAAATATTTTGCATCTTGGTCGTTCTGTTATTTCTGTATAAAACAGGTTGATTTTTATTCTTAAATTGACAATTTACAGTATGAAAATATTATACCCCTCCAGTACCCCCTTGAAAATTTTAAATAACAAAGGGGGCAGTATGACACATAGTTAGAAAGGGATTTTAGTCCTTTGTTCATCAATATAAAGTATTTTAAGTTTGGTGCAATCATAACTGGGAAAATTGATTTTTAAGATGTAAAATTTTGATAATGTCTCTATCACAAACCTTTAGGTTCAATGAAGACAATAATGTCACATAATATTTAGAATGTATTTTTCAATGTACTTTACAATTAAATTAAATGTTAAAAATGACCACCATTCACTTAAATCAGCAATACTGTTTGGTTTATTTAAATATACTTTTGATTTTCAATAACCACATAAGACGTAATTGAGAGGAGTCAAATCGGGGGATCTAGCCGGCCATTCGATCGTTCGAAGTCTTCCAATCCACCTATTGGGAAAAACCTCGTTTAAATTATTTCTAATTATACGTGGAAAATGCGTCTTTTTGGTAGCAAATAGATCAATTTATCTCATTGGGATGATTACCATCAGGAAAAAATTTCGTAATGTAGACACTAAAAAGTTTATCAAAAAATCTAGATAAACCTCATCATTAACTGTCCTCCTTTAAAAAAAATAAGGACCAATAATTTTATTGTTAATGAGACCAGCCCAAACGTTAACTTTTTAAGCCCGTGTGAGTCTCACACACCCAGTGAGGATTTTCTCTGCTCCAATATCTATACTTCTGTTTGTTAACCGTTCCGTTTAAATAAAACGTCGCTTCATCGGAAAACACTATTTTGTTTACGAACTGCAAATTTGCGTTCATTCTGTCCATCATCATTTCACAGAATTCTTGCCTTCTATCAGGATCATCTTTATTTAACTTCTGAATCAACTGAACTTTGTAAGGGTGATATTTTTTTAATAAAAAACTCTGAAAATAGATAATTTACTTACATGATTGACGGCGGCATGTTCTCGAGTTGTCTTATGAGGATTATCCTCAATCTCTAGAAGTACATCTAACTTTTTTTCATTAGTAAATTTAAAATTTCTACCTGGTTTTTCAATATTTTTTACATGTCCGGTATAACAAAACTTCTTTTTAATTTTGCTAATAAACTGCGAAACTTGTTGACCATAGTATTGATTTTTAAACATTTCACAAAACTCCTTTTGAATTCTTGTTTTGTTACTACAAGCAATCATGATTAAAATGTGAGTCTTGGACAAATGAGCCATAATTAAATTTAATACCCGCACAAATATTATGGACGTCTTTTAGTGACTTTAAATACCTAAATGATAGCAGCCTGCTAGATTCATATCAAATGTTTATTTGGCTTTTTGACTAATATTTTATTATCTTCAAAGTTTTTTCCCTAATGTTTAGCAGAACAGATACAAATTATTTCTGAAGTATATTTTAATCGACTAGGCAATATTTCTGATTTAGAAGTTAGGATAACAGAATAAATTAACAAAATAACCTCCGTGGTCATAAAAAACGTTGGAAAAAAAAAACAACAATTAACATCCTTCTCTGGATATGCTAATGGCAAATTGGATACAAGATATGCAACGAAAGTTTACAGAAAACCAAACAATGAGTTATTTTAATTACCACTAAAACCACAACGTAATCATCAAAAAAGATTTATATGATAGGGATCAAAATATTTGCTCCAACAAAAATGTATTTTAGAAAGAGAAAACCGACTAATAAAGGTTTTGACAAAAAATGATAGTCATTGTGATTTATAAACAAGAAATTCCACAAGGTAAAAGAAAGAAAACAACAAAACACCACTAGAAAACCAGAAACACAATTTTTAAAGGGCTTATAAAAAAAGCTAAAAAGGATAGGTAATAAGTTTCACATCAACTTTCAAATCAACTAATATACTCAGATCCATCGTGTCCAAAACCTAACAATACACAAGAGAAATCAAAGAACTCCGTCTATAAAATACCCCGTTAATACAACAACTTCTATGTCGAAGAAACCGCAAGACCACAAGTGTCAGGAAAAATGAGCGTGACCTTTACATACGTCATCAAAACTGAGACTTTGATCTACCACAGGTATTCAAACATGGCAGACAATGACATGAGATAATGGATGATCAAAGGGTTTAATGCAACCATGCATCAATATTCGTGAAAGATACACAAAAAGAGAAAAATCGAAGAAACAGCTCTCATCCTATTTATTGAAGAAAAATGTGTAACAAACTCATAAGCAAAATGTAGCAGGCTTTTGTTGCCAATACTAAAAGAAGAAGTCAACAACAAGAATATACCAGCAATAGCCAAGAAAAGTAGAAGGCACATCGTCCAGTCCTCCTCAGTCTTAATCCCGTTTTTTCTCGATGTCCCTCAATCCTTCCCTGTCCTGGGCTAGTTATTCGGCTTCATGTTACCTCTGTTTAATTAATAATTTTGATTATTTCCTTTCCTTCATCTCTACCCTTGACTATCAGTTTTTCCATCGTACCTGTTATTCTAGCAATGTGTTCAAAATACTGCAAATATCTCTATTGTATTTGCTTAAGCAATCTATCCTTTACTTTAAGTTGTTCTAATATTGATACGTTAGTGCGATGATTAATCCAGGATATTCTTAACATGCGGCAATATACCCACATTTCAAAAGCGTCTAGTTTATTTTTATCCGCTTTGTTTAAGGTCCACGTTTCGGGTGCGTATGTGCCTATGGGAAAACTGGGTGCCCTTACCAGCCTTAGTTTTGTGTGTATTGTTATGCTGGAATTTTTCCAAATTGTTACCAGTTTTATCATAGCAGTTCTAGCAATAGTCAACCTTTTACATATCTCTCTGTTACACCCTCTGTCATTTGTTATTAGGGACCCTAGGTATATGAAACTATTTACTACTTCAAAGCCTCCAATTTCTTGAATGTAATGAAGATTATTCCGAGCTCTGTCCACTATCATAGTCTTTGTCTTACTCCTATTTGGCTTTAGTCCATATGTTTTGCTTTTCTTCTCCCGACATCTCATTATGTCTTCCATTTCTTCTTAATTTGTTGCGATTATTAAAGTGTCATCAGCATATCTCAAGTTACTGATTTTTTGACCTCCTACTGATATTCCATCCTTTCATTCGTCTAGTACCTTTCGCATAATGTGTTCGCTGTAGATATTAAACAGAGTTGGCGAGATTATGCATTCCTGCCTGACACCTGCCTTTATTCTGAAATAATCGGAATGGGTGTTGTTTATTTTTACTGTGCACTTATTATTTTAAAATAGACTTCTAATTAGTTGAATTAAGTGGTGGGGTGTTCCCATTTCCGCTAGTATGAACCATAGCTGCTGCCAGTTGATTTTATCGAAGGCCTTTGTATAAGCCACAAAGCACATAAGCATAGGAGTATTGAATTTACGAGTTTTTTTGATTAGCTCTCTGACATTAAGGATGTATTATCGTGTGCCTTTTCCTAGGAAAAATCCCGCTTGCTCTTCTGATATCTGAGGCAATAGAAAAGCTTTTAGTCTTTCAGATATTACATGAAGTAGAACCTTGCTTGCATGGGATAGTAGGGTTAACATTCTGTAGTTGCTCCAATTTAGCGGAGTTCCTTTTTTGAATATAGGGATAAAAGTGGATGTTGTCCAGTCGTTGGGCCACTCTACGGTTTACCAAATCTTTTTGCAGATCATATGCATAACATTTACTTCAGCATCTTCAGACTCTTTTAAAACTTCTGCGGTGATTTGGTCTGTGCCAGGAGATTTTCTATTTTTTAACTTTTTGATTGCTTTTTCTACCTCTGACTTTAGAATGTTTGGTTATCTCTCTGCATTGAACTCGTCGTGATTTGCATTCCGGGGATCATCTACATATAGACTTTGACAATATTTTCTTCATCATACCTCCGCAATCCCTTTCGTGTCATTTATAATATGGTGATTTTGATCCATTATTGTTTGTGTAGATAATATCAACAGAGATGGAATACCTGCGAAGATGCTGCAGAGTAACAAGAATGGATAGGAGAAGTAATGACGAAATAAAGCAAAGAACATCAATACTAACATACAGAAACAGACATACTAACATATATAGAACAAAAAAGACTAAAGTGGTATGGACATGTAAGAAGAGCTAGCGACAGCAGATGGATAAAAAGAATAACCGAATGGAGCCCCATAGGAAGGAGGAAAAGAGGACGACCCCGAAAATCCTGGAGGAACGAAGTAGACGACGCCATGAGTAAGAGAGGACTAAACGATGGAGAATGGAACAACAGAGAGAGATGGAAACGGTTGAGCGAGGGAAGGCAGTGAATACTGTAGAATCTCTAAATATATATATATATTGTTTGTGTGATTGGTTTAAATTCGCTGGATAGATATCGGACTTTGCTATATAGCTCATGGGATTCATACCGGTTTGCACGTCTCTCTAGTTCTTTACATTCTTCATTTATATGTTTGTTTTTATCATTTCTACATGCTTTTTTAATTTTTCTATTTAACCTTGCTAATTCATTTTTGTTGCTGTCGTTTTGATATATGAGAGATTTGATTCTCCTTCGCTCTTCAAGAAGTTGCAGCGTTTTGTCTGTCATCCAGTGTTTTCTCTTGATGATCTTTTTTTCAGTTTTGGTTCTTTTTACAGATGTGTCTATGACATTTCTAAAACCTTTTCACATTTCTTCTGGGTTGTCATGTGTGTTCAATATACTAGTTTCCTTTAATGCATCTCTAAATGTTTTCGGATTTGAAATCTCCAGCCTGTTTTGATTTTGATGCGTTATTGTCCTTCTGAGCTTCATCTTGAAGCAAGCCCATAACAATTTATGATCGGATCCACAATCAGCTTTTGGTCTAGTTTTTACGTTTGTAAAACATGTCTTCGATCTGCTCCTAATCAATATGTAGTCGATTTGGTTCGTGTATTCTCCATTTGGGCTGGTCCACGTCGATAAACGACGGGCATGATGTTCGAACATTTTGTTTATAATGGCCAAACTGTTTTCAGTTCCAAAATCCAATAAAGGTTCGCCTTGGCTGTTTCTAATACCTGACCCATAGTTTCCTACATTTTGGATGTTATCTTTTCTTGTTTCTCCTACCTTAGCGTTAAAATAGCCCATGATTATGAGTGGCTGATTAATAATAATAATAATAATCTTCAATAACGGAGTATACGTCTTTCACTTTATTGACTACCACGTCTAAGGTTGGCATATAGACCTGAAGAATGTGCATTTTGTTTGGTGATGCTAAGTAAGGTTATTTTTATAAGTCTTTAATTTATCCGTTGGTAATAATACACGTATTGTGAAACTTTTTTAGTCACCATAATTGCAACATCATTTCTTCCTGTGTTATTTGTTCCCAATATATTGAAATGATTTCAATATGTTAAAAAGGATACAACTTAAATGGATTTTTATATGAGTTTGTTGTTCATGAATTTCATGAAGCCATCACAATGTGGGTTCGACTCTGAAATAAAAGAGAGAAAAAGATTAGTAAATTGTTAAATAAATTAATTTTGACTTACCTGGTATAGTGTTAATAATTTCTGAATAGTATAGTTGCCTAGTGTATAGGTAAATCGTCTAAACCTTAAAAAGAATAAAAAAAGAAGAATTCTTAAAAAATATTTAAACAGAAATTTTAAAAAACGTCAGAAAATAAACTGTCAAGCAAGTCTGTGGGAGCTAAATTAATAGAGGTTTTGTTAAATAAGAAATTACAATGATGTGGAGATGAAAAGAATAAATTGTATTAGCATTGTAATAGAATAAGTTTTATATCTGAACATTTTTTTTTTATTAATTCCCAAATTAGATGTGATTAAAGTGATTATGAGAAATTAATGTGGATTGACAAATGTGTCAGAACAGGATAGTTTTATGGTTTAAAAAAATAGAAGACGAAAAGAAAAAGAACGTTGGTTGCTGTTAGCAACGGATAATAGGTTTTTTTGGGGAGGCCGACGAGGATTTTTCGACGAAGGGGAGCCCTGAAACTGTGGAATAGGTCGGGAGTTTTTTTTAACTCGTCTAATTAGAATTTTAGTTTTTCCACAGTTTCCACAGCAGAGATATCCAGAATTTGTTCCAGAGAGTAAAAGAAACAATTTGACTTATAAATATTATTATTGGAGTATAGAAATGTCATTTAAATTGAGAAAATTAAAATTCATGAATTAACATAATTGCGATAGGCCTTAAAAAAATTAAAAATATTAATGATCATTAAATTAAAAATAGAATAGTACGTACCTTAACTTCCGAAGAGAGGATTGATATTCCAGTTTCACCGATTATTTTGCGAGTAGTTAGTTTTCTTTAAATAAATCAGAACTGTTTTAAAGTGAGGTTGGATAATAATTTTGGGGATCATTTGAAATTTTGATTATATTTGAATGCAAGTTAAAAGTCAGCGGAATAAAGTGTTCATTTTCTTTTTCTTTATAGTTTATTTAAACACTTTATAAAGTTGCAATATTTATTTAGTTTTTAGGTACTTGTAGAGAGTCTCCACATTTTGTAATAAATTTTTATTGTCACGACACTAAACCACATTAAGATTTATACAATTCCTATTTTTGTAAAATTTTAAAGCAACCCAAGTTGCAGACGAATTTTATTGTTTATATTAAATTTGTTTAATATTAATAAATAACGTGCTTCATTTGGGTTAATTTATCAAAAGTCTAAAGTAAATTTTGGTTTAATTTCTTTTTGAACTCTACCAGGAGACTACAGAGTCGACGTCACACAGTGACAGATTGCTTAGAACACATAATTGAGCTAGCTGAGGTATATATTAAATTAAACAACGAACCACATATTTTAAAAATTACAACATTTATTATAAATAAAAATAAAATTAATAAAATACAACTTTTTCAATATATACAACACGATCAGCCGTTCGGAAGTGTCCTTGTCCTTTTCAAAGGGTCTCCGAAAGTCCGCATATATCTAAATCCTCTCTTTCGACTTCTCGTTGTAGTATATGCAGTTTGCCTGGTTGCAAAAATCCTCGAAAATTTCAGGTTGCTTTTCCCATTATTTTCTTAACTGAAAATCTGATTTTCTTCCATGCGCCAATTTTGCATGTGTTGCCTGGTTGCTCACAAACACATGCCCGGTGTGACACTAGATGGCCCGGAATCATCTGAGCGCCGATCGCTCATCGGATCGCTAAGCATATCTAACTGATTCGATACATTCATGATGGTGTAGTCATGTTAATATAATCGGGTGGTTTCCCCTTGCCTACCTGATCGCAGTATCACGGCCGGTTGAATCAGTATGTGATATCCGCCCGTGAGTATCTGTCATTAAGCCAACAGTAGAAATTATTCCGCTATAGCCTTAATGAAGTAATGTCATAGGTGCTGCCCTATACCATGTCCTCAGTTGGTCCACGGGTGCATATTTGCTAAAACCTTATTCACACCTATTTCATTTTACACATTTACTTATCAGCCAGTGGGAGGGGTTGAGGATTCCACCGCCCGTCCGTACGGAAGTACAGAAGAGTCCCTACTTAATTCAGAACTCTTCCTCCACGCAAGCTGGGAAGGACACGGACTTCACTAACACACATACACAAATACATAATGCACAAATAAGATATAAAGGACACACAAAAATATTTAAATTTGTCCCGAGAGCACAAAATACATCATGAGATTTTTTTAGCCAAAATTATGGTTCTTGCCTACAACTTTGGCGGTTACATACACCCTTTCCATACAATTTTTAAATATGTAATCTTAAAAATCTTTGAAAACGATTTCTGGAGTGGAAATCTATAGATCTAATGTTAGTTAAAATGTAATCTTCATTACTATTAATAATTATTGTGGATTAACCCCACATAAACACATTTTTAGTTATTTTGTCACTCATCGACTGAAATATAATTCATGTCTCAGTACCCGCCAGTGTTTATATAATTGGCTGAAATATTCTTAACTATTAAGAAATCTACTATGTATATCTTATTTCTTTCTCTAATGTAATAAAATATTAGGACCCAGTAAATAACTATAAGTTGTTCTATATGTGTGTATATTCTATTATTGTATTCGTTAAATTGTATCACATGACATTCTTCACGTCTCCGTGAGAACAATAATAGCAAGGATACATCAATGCTCTGTATGCAGGATGCTATATTTTAAATTTTTTATCTACTCATATTCTATTATCTAAAAGTTATCACATGATATCTCGTACGTTACGATCGGCCATTACCAACGAAGTTATACCAATGAACACACGAAATCCGAATCCAGAATTATTGGACTTTGACGACCGTGTCACCGAACAACGGTGTTCGGTGACCGTGTAGCCAAAGATATCTACTCAGTCATAAATGCGGGAAAATTTTTTTAAAACACTGTTTATTTACGGATACCTACACAGGTTATTTATTTATTTCGTAATCGACAACGACAACATCATGTCATACATCAAAGACAACGTAGCCTAAAGTCATAATTATGGCGATAAGATATTGAACAATAGACAGAATTGTGCTATTGTGATTGTTGCGAAAATTATAAGTTCCTTTTAGTCATGAATGTACCAATAATTGGAATGGTTGTGTATTTTAACAGTAAAAATATTTTGTCGTTCAATACAGAAAGAAAAAACGATCTATCTATGCAGAGATAGATGCAGTCTATCTATGCAGAGATCTATGCGATAATTTAAACACATCCGATCGATTTGAATTCTACCGAATAACTGTAAAGAAAAGTTCGTTTCATTTTTCTTTGACTTAGAAAATTGTGTTGGCGACAGAAACCCTACTGTAATTTCGAATTCTTTTCTATAAGCTAAATAGTCTAATCTCGTATATCTAAGCCAGTTGTTTTTGCATGCCTTGTAAAAAGCACTTTACCTACATAACGCCAATCAAGGATTATTTGTCATCTTAGCTTTAATAGTTAATTTGTGGACAACATATTCTAAAACTGTTTTCTATTGGTATGTAAAGAAAACACTATGTTTATACGGTGTTCAGCCACAATTGTGGATAACAGTTTCTATTGTATTATAAAGTTTTAACATACATGTTTAAGTCTGTTACCAATATGTTAACTAACAATATATTCATAATACCATACTGATAATACTATTATATGATTTTAACTATTTCAGCTACTGTAGAATCACCTAAATCTCTTTGCCAGACATTTCTCGGGAACTAATTGGAATTGGTTTATTTATGTACCAGGAAAGGAAAAGAAATAACATAAACCAGGAATATATAAAAATGGATAAAAATGTAAACAGTTTAGAGCTGTGTTCTATGGAATCGTCAATCAAGACATGTATATCTGATCGTATGTGGTTTGTTTCCTTCATAAAAAGTAGTTCACATAATGTAAAAACAATGAATAATTATAATTGAAGAACTATCTGATAAATTGTGAGTAGGTATTGTTTGTAGCGTATTTCAAGCTTCTTCTAGATATTTGTAGTATTATCACAAATATATTTAATAAGCGATCTAAAAGGGTGTAAAGTAAATTTCTTTCTTGATTCCCTTTTAACCAATGTGAGCTACCATTGCATTAGCTATGTTCTTCTGTCAGTCAATTCTCGTAATTAGTTTTCAGAATGTTTTGCTTTCTTTGTGCAAAATTCAAAGTAAAGGATATTTTGTTGAGCCATATGGCTCACACGCTTTAGAACTTTAGGAAGATCTGTAACTTTCAGTTTATTAACAAGGGGACACACGGTAAAAATACATAATTAAGAGGTGCCAATCTTTAGCAAGAACATAATATTCAGAAAGGCGCTTAACATCGCCCCTCACTATGGGCGATATAATCTCAGCAAATCCTCTTCCATGCACTGTTTTGTAAAACTGGATCTAGGATGCCGAGCCACCAAATAGCAAGAACTCTTTGATTGTGGATGTAAAATTAAGGATGCTTGCTTCTATACTGTTCACTACATAAACTCCTGTTCAAAATAAAGTTTAAATTGATCCGTATAAAACACAATATTTTGTAATTATTTGCTATGGTGTGAATTTTCATATGCTACATCTAAAGACATATTAAAAACTTTCATATTATTGAACTAACCAACTGTTTAAAACGAATTTCACATTTCTTGGGTTTTCTTCAATGTGAACTTTCAAATGTCTAGCTAAAAACTTTTATAAGTAAGCTGCCTAAACAAATGTTGCTTTTTTTTCGCATACTTGCACAATTTTCAACTTTTATAGGTAAACTACTATACAAATCAACTGCTTAAAACAAAATTTTATACTTGATGTTTAACCAGCAAGCGAGGAAGACGCGCTTTAGGCATTAATTTATCGTGCTCGTTAAATAATAATTATTGAAATAAATTTAAAAGAAATTAAGTATAAAAGTGAAAGTGATTTGAATACTGAATATTAAAATGGTGAGTAGATATAGAAATATATTTTTTTCATCTATTTGGATTCCGATCTGCAATTAGTTATAAGTATTATCCAATTTCCATGAACTGGTATCACAACGAAAGCTGTAAGACAGCACCGGTTTTAGTCGAATTTTCAATCCATTTAAAATATGTCATCTTTCAGTCAGCTACCACAAAATGCATCATACTCAAAAGTTATTCAACCACTTAGTATATTAATTCCAAACAGAGATCTAGCTACTTTATTTAACACTCTAGAGAATTGTATAATTAACGACTATCTTGAAGGATTGAGTCAGCATATAGAAGAAAAAAAAATAATTTTCGCATGCCGTATATCAAACGGTAGAATATGTATATATCTATCATCTAAAAACCTAGTAGATAAATTCATAGCGGAACCAAAGAAGATAATAGTAAATAGAAATATACTAGAAGCGAGAAGATTAATAACTCCATCAGTCCGCTTAATTCTGTCCAATGCCTGTGCAAGCATACCTTCTAAGTTAATAATGGACAAATTATTAAAACTAGGTTTAAATCCTTTCCCAGGCATATCATAGATACGGATAGGAGCAACCAATCCTACCTTCAGTCATATTCTAAGCTTCCGAAGACAAATTTTTGTTTCGCCTTTTCCAGACAACTTTGTACTACCTGAATTATTTATTATCGAGTTGGAAAAAACATCATACCACATATTTATAGCCCAAAACGAAACATGTTTTAAATGAAAATTAACTGGACACCAGGCAGCTAATTATCCAAATATTTCACCTTCTAACCATCCTCACAATGATAGTGAAATGCAAACAGAAATCAGACAAAATTTATCAATAAATCATACTCAACAAGATAATCTACAAAATACTCCCACAATCTCAAATACCACTCCCTCCACACTTACTACGTCTTCTCAAACCAGATTACAAATAATGCAATGCCAAATTTATCAATAAACCAAACATAACAGTGCTTACTTCAAAATACATCTGTACATTTGACTACTTCTTCAGTTAACACTAATAAAACTTTGAAAAACCTAAGCTTCAATTAAAGAAAAAAAAAACAAAATTGATGACAAAAACTTGAGATTGAAAAAAAAAGAGATGAGATACCAAATCTCCAAACATTACTAAAACCAATTAGAGAATATGTAGAAAGGGAAAAGCAATTGTTGAGCTTCGATCAAGTAGTGGATCTATTCGAAAATATACAAGGATCAAAAGACTTAATCAGCGTAACAAAATTGTACTCAGAAGACTTTCATGCACTTATAAAATTTAAAACTACATCCATAGTACATCGACAAAAGAATGAAAACCAAAGGCACCAAATTAATACGAAAACTTCGCAAATACATAGATTTTCTCCCTATGTGCAGTGAAAACTTCATTCTCGGAAGAAGATTCCGACTCATCGGTAAATAATTCCTCTAAAGAATAATTGCATTCACTTCTTTGCTTCATTGGAACTTAAATGGGTCTTACACCCATTTTGAAAAACTAAAACATATTATCTCTGTAACACACCCATCTATTATCTGTCTACAGGAAACAAATTTCAAAAATTCAAACCATGTATATAACTTCCGTAATTATTCATGTTTTTTTTATAATAACAGATTAAACCAAAATATTGCCTGTGGAGGAGTAGCAATTTACGTGGATGAAAAATTTATGAGCACACAGTTACCATTGACTTCAAATAATATTGAATTGATAACTATCGCAATAAATATACCTCAAAAGATTTGTATATGTAATATGTATATTCCACCAAATAAAACTATATCCCAAGAAGATTTAACAGATATTTTGGAACAAATTCCTTCACCTAGAATTATCGTTGGACATCTTAACTGCCACAATCCGATGTGGGGTTCCATAAAACTCAACCCGAAAGGACGAATTATAGAAGATATTATAACATCCCAAAATATGAATCTACTTTAAGACGGAAGACCAACCAGATTCAACATACATAATGGCACATCATCGGCAATTGATATTTCTCTGTGTGACCCAGTTCTGTCCACTACGTTAACATGGGAAGTTCTACCCTACTTATATGGTAGTGACCACTACCCCATTATAATTTCTTTAACGCATCAGAAAACCACAAATATCGAATCGCCTATCTCAAAGCGGAATATTAAAAATGCTGATTGGACTAATTTTACCAGACAGATCGAACAGGACATTAACCAAACCAACTTTACATCATCAAACGACATTGAAGTTTTTAAGTACATTTTTACAAACGATCACAGCAGCCGCAAAGACGTATGTAAGAAAAACAAAAATTTTAAAGAAACATAAACCTCTTACGTGGTGGACACCTGAATACAGCCAAGCTACAATAGAATAAAGCATCATAAAACAGCCGAAAACATAACGGACTACAAAAAATGAAGAGCTAAGGTAAAATACATTCTAAAAAAGAATAGAAAAGAATCCTAGAAAAAATTCATTTCATCTCTAAATACCTCTTCAAGCATAAGTACAGTTTGTAGAAAGGAAAATCTCTGACAAAAGCCAACCATATAAGATTCCTTTTATAGCAAAAAATAACAAAATAATTAGTGATAGAAAAGAAATCGTAGATATGTTAGCAGACCAATACGAATTAGATTCCAGTGATGAAAATTACACTTATAATTTTAAAATACATAAAAAAACGTGGAAAAAAAATATTGGGATTCGACGGATATAAGATTCACAACCTTAACGTTCCTTTTTGCTTTATAGAACTTGCTTAAGCCTTAAACTCTTCCAAAGATTCAAGCCCAGGACCAGACGGTATCCCCTTAGCATTTCTACTACATCTACCAGACAATGGGAAAAATTTATTACTAGACTTTTATAATTTTATCTGGAGTAACCAGGTTTTCCCATCAACTTGGTTTGAAGCAATAATACTACCACTTCTTAAACCTGAGAAATCCCGGACATCACCTGAGTTATATCGACCAATATATTTAACCAATATTATATGTAAAGTGGGGTAGTAAAGGGGTGTAGAGTTGTGTTATAGAGGTAGCACCTTTTATCGGAACGGCCACATCGAGCGTCATAGACGGGAGATGGTTCTTGATAACTGGTCCTCATAAGACAATTAACTCTCACTAATGGCTCCACGTGCCACACCCCGGGCAACTGCGTTGGTTTGCAGGCTAAACTAAGTGAGGGTAGCCAGATATGGCGAAAATTCTACCGAGCTATTGCCGGTATAAGCAATCCCCTGTTTACTGGCCAACAGATATTATCTGTTGCTTCGGGTGGAGGAGTTAATAAATGGTAGGGCACCGCTTTGTCCTGGAGTTAAAAAACTGGCTTCAAAGGCGAAAGAACCGTGGAAGCGGTCAACGGGATAAAGATGAGGAATAAAGATTGGGACAAGACACCTCATTAAAGATCCGGATTGGATAAGTCCTAGTAGAATCAAATGGCTATGCTTGCAGCGAAATTCTATTCCGGAGTAAGCTCCTCAATTGGATCTCCGGAAGGAGCAGTTACAAGTATAAGAAAAAGATTAAAATGCAAAGAAGATATCAGAATAGGCACATGGAACGTGAAAACCATGGCACAGGAAGGTAAAATCCATAATGCAATACAAGAAATGTCACACATGAAATTAAATATTCTGGAAATAAGCGAAATGCATTGGCCAGATTCAGGAACCGTAAATATCGGGGAACACCGCGTTTCTATTCTGGAACAGATAACAGCAAACATGACTTGGGTGTCGGCATTATATTGACAAAATAAGTGGCAAAATCTGTTGACAACTTCATCCCAATCTCAGCAAGAGTGATGCTCATACAACTAAAAGCAAGACCAATCGACACTAAATAATTATATATAATATATAATATATAATATATAATATATAATATATAATATATAATATATAATATATAATATATAATATGTAATATATAATATATAATATATAATATATAATATATAATATATAATATATAATATATAATATATATAATATATAATATAATATATATTAAATATATAAGATGAGGCCAAAGAACTTTTAAATCAGTTCTACCTTTCCTCGCTAGAAGGGGGATTGAAAATAAATATATCTAAAACCCAGATGATGACAAATCTTGTAGTCAGCGAAGATATATGCGTAGGAACAAGATCCATAGACCAGGTAAGGGCCTATAAATACCTAGGTCATGAGATTCGCATAGGAAAAGATAACCAAACCGTTGAGCTTCTCCGTCGTATAAGACTGACTTGGGCAGCCTTCGGCAAGCTGAACCATATTGTCAAATCGTCTGATATACCAATATGCCTTAAAAGAAAAACGTTTAATCAGTGTGTTTTGCCAGTGTTAACTTACGGTGCCGAAACGTTGACCATGACAAGGAGAACAGTTCAAAAGATCCGTGTGTGTCAAAGGGCGATGGAGCGTGCTATGTTGGGCGTTTCACTACGAGACAAGATCCCAAATCGCCAGCTACGACAAAGAACAGGAGTGGCTGATGCAAGAGGCACAAGATCGAAATAGATGGAAAATTATGAGAGAGATCTATGTCCAGGAGTGGATAAGCGAAGATTGAATGATTATGAATATATAATATATAATATATAATATATAATATATAATATATAATATATAATATATAATATATAATATATAATACATAATATATAATATATAATATATAATATTTAATATATAATATATAATATATAATATATAATATATAATATATAATATATAATATATAATATATATTATATAATATATAATATATAATATATAATATACAATATATAATATAGAATATATAATATATAATATATAATATATAATATATAATATATAATATATAATACATAATATATAATATACAATATATAATATATAATATATAATATATAATATATAATATATAATGTATAATATATAATACATAATGTATAATATATAATATATAATATATAATACATAATATATAATATATAATATATAATATATAATATATAATATATAATATATAATATATAATATATAATATATAATATATAATATATAATATATAATATAATAATATAATAATATATAATAATATTATATAATAATAATATAAGTGTATACACCTACTACAGAAGGAACAGAAAAAGAGATAGAAGAACTATACCATAGCATTAATCAAGTCGTGAAAAGGTTGAAAAAGCAAGACCTAACCTAATTGTCATGGCTGATTTCAACACCAAAGTTGGGGCCAGCAAAACATCATCTGCAGTTGGACCATTTGGTCTAGGAAACCGGAACGATCGGGTAGAAACGTTGGAGATTTTTGCGGAAGCAAATCAATTAGTAATAATGAACACCTGGTTTAAGCTACACCCAAGGAAACTGTACACCTGGAAATCTCCACACGATTCTGTGGGAAGGATTGTAAGAAATCAGAATGATTACATGCTAGTAAATAAGAGGTATAGGAACAGCTGTACATCTGTCAAAACATACACGGGGCAGACATAAATTCTGATCATATACCAGTTATAGGTAATTTCAAAGTCAGAATGAAGAAGGTTACAAGTAAGTCGATGAAGAAGTATGATAGTTAGAAAACTGAAAGATCCCAATGTTTGACTGAAAGTGAGTGAAAACCTCAATACAAAGGTGCTAAAATGCAGGAACTATAAAGGAAAGTCTGACCATCATTCAAGAAACAGTGAGAGAAATTAAAGATTAACACCTAAAGAAATATACAGAAAAACGTTAATGGTGGGTGACCGATGAAATACTTGAACTTATGGATCAGAGAATAGAAAACAAAGAAAATCTCCAAGAATATAAGAGAATACATACCATCGTCAGAAGAAAAATAAGAGAAGCCAAGAAGAAACAAAAAACAGAACAATGCTAAGAAATAGAGGAGTATTAGAGTCGATAT
The DNA here is from genome assembly GCF_040954645.1 of Diabrotica undecimpunctata. Classification (NCBI taxonomy): domain Eukaryota; kingdom Metazoa; phylum Arthropoda; class Insecta; order Coleoptera; family Chrysomelidae; genus Diabrotica; species Diabrotica undecimpunctata. The sequence continues at coordinate 24,624,506 of NC_092813.1, read as the reverse complement.
GATAACTTCAATGTTCATCAAAAGGTGAAGGAAATAGCTGGAAAGTTCCGAAAACGCAACAGCGAAAAAATAATAAATGATAGACAATATTGCCATAACCAAAGAAGATGAAAAGAAAGTATGGGAAGAATACTTGGACAAGCTTTTCCATGACCTTAGAACAATAAAAGAGCCCACCATTAAAGAAAATTCGGGTCCCGAAATCCTACCAGAAGAAATAACGGCAGCCGTCAGACAAATGAAAGATGGAAAAGCAAAGAATTTTAATTTTAAAACTTTACAAAAAATATATATAAAACATTATTAAAATTTTTGATTGATGATTTATATCACACCTTTCAATTATGTTATCTCAGGTTTTACTCGTGCTTCAATATCTATACTTTACAGCTGATGGGTTAGGTCCAAAGAATAACGAAATAAAACAACAAAGTATGATATGAAAATAATGTAATAAAATAAACTGATTAAAATACCTCCAAAAATTATTAGCATTCAATGTTTATCAAACAAAATTCGTTCTACGTACGTGAACCTTTAATAATGCATGGATAATATAATACAACTACAATCTAAGATACAGCTTATTATTCTACATAAACAAATCAAATAATATACAGTGTCCTTCCTAATGCAAAATTCTCAAATTTAATACATTATGAATAAATATCCCGTTGAAACGCTTCCTCTGCCTTGAGTTGTCCAATTCCTTGTTCTATGCAAAATAAACTATCAGTTCTCAGCAGCCTCCTATGTAATTGGCAATATTAAACAAGATATTGCAATTTAATGTCTTCAATGCTCTCCTTCGAATGCACGTACCTTTTCAATGATGCCAGCCTCTTTTCCTCTTGCCAAACTTAATCTCTCGTTCCGAAATAAACAGCGATACGTAGAATACAAGTAGGAAAAGTTTACTTACAAATTTGTACCAGATCAGCTACCGTCGGACACAATTACTTCACCAACTCACAACTTATTCTTTATCACTTACTACCCTTGGATACCACCTCAAAAACTAACCATTCACTTTAAGAAACTGGAACTAACTGACTCTCTCATCTCCTCTATCCATTTATCCAACCTCTCATTATACACACCAATCACCACTTTCCAAATTCTCGGCCAATCAAAAATTTGCATACCACTCCCACATAAAATCAGAAATACCTACAAACTTTCCTAATTCATATTATTTCTACAAGGACACTTAATTTCTACTGGGTATTTACATATTCCGAACAATCATTTATTTATTAACTTATAAACTTATATATAAACCATCGTTAACTTCTATTCATTGTACCCGCACTATTTCACTTGTTATATTAATACAAAAGATTATTTATGACTAAGATTACCTTTGGTTAATTCCAGGCAGCTCGGAGTATTTTTTATAATCTCTGAAATATTGATTTCATCGTACATTTAATATTTTTACCCTTCAATTGTGAATACCACAACAATAAACAATATATATATATATATATATATATATATATATATATATATATATATATATATATATATATATATATATATATATATATATATTATATACATATATATATATATATATATATATATATATATATATATCTATATATATATAAAAGAGGAGAAATTTAATCTTTGCAGATAAGTTGAATAGTAAACTCTTAAATGTTGGGGAAATCTGCAAGAAAGACTCTAATGAGTATCAATTGTTTCACCGAATGTTTTCGCCAAAGAGAATTAATTTGGCTTCTTCAGGGCTGAAAGAGAATAAATTATAATTAGCTACCATATATTATCTATTAAAAACATTATTGATCTTACCGTAACTTAGAATTGTAGAGTTAGAATATTAAAAAACTTTGCTAGTAACATACTGGTGTTTTTTGTTACTACATATATGCAAAAAAGTTTTTTTAAGGTTTGAAATTTATGGTAGCTTTGAACTTAAAACCTTGGGTAAACCTTTGCGTTTTTTAATATTCTAACTCTACAATTCTAAGTTACGGTAAGATCAATAATGTTTTTAATAGATAATATATGGTAGGTAATTATAATTTATTCTCTTTCAGCCCTGAAGAAGCCAAATTAATTCTCTTTGGCGAAAACGTATATTTAAGAGTTTACTATATATATATATATATATATATATATATATATATATATATATATATATATATATATATATATATACATATATATATATATATATATATATATATATATATATATATATATATATATATATATATATATATATATATATTGTTATGATTGTTTATTTTGAGTTCAAACTTAGTTTATTGAGCCAATAAAAAAATTATAACTTATCTGTTATCAAAAGTAAAATAATCCTTATATTACCTGTGTTCGATGGATTCAAAAGATTTTCTAGTTGTCTTTTATCGGGAGAGAAGAAAGGATAATAATACAAATATATTATATTACAAAGATTTACGTTTCTTTATTTTATATGAACGAATAAAACAATTATAATTCTGTCGTTATCTTATCAATCAGCATACAAGAAAATAAATCAAATTATTATGATAATAAGATTATAAAGCTACATACATTTATATTACGTGAAAAACCAATTTTATTTAAAATTTTCTTTACTTGAAAAAAAGAAACCACAAAACTTTAAACTTTTGATTAGCCTAACAAAACCTCAGTTCTTAAATTTGAATGCTAATGACCATGATGTCGAAACGATCCTTTACAGATATAAAATTCAATTGTACAAACACTTACAGTTTATTTTCTTCTTGAGTTGTATGTTGGAACATACCCAGAAAAGTCCAGTCTCCTCAAAGATGTGATCTCCCCTCTTTGGCACCTCGGCTCCTTCTTTACGTCTCTGCAAACCTCCTTCAGACTACACAAAAAACACCTGATTCACTTCTCCAAACTCCGCTACTTATTTATGACACCAGGACCTCCTTTTGTCAACTTGATGCCGTAAGAATACTTTCACATATACTTTATAAAATGCCCACGGTAGATACAAGGACCTCTTTTAATCTACTTGTTATCTCCTTCTTCAAACTATTCACTTCTTTTCGTTACGCCGGTATCCAAACTCACGAACCACACCCTATCTTGAGACACACGACTGTTTCCTTTCGATGACCAAAATATGACTGACTTCTCCTGTCTCATCATCGACTCCCAAATTCCCATTTAAAAACGACCGTCCAATCAAAAAGCTTAAATTGTGTTTACTATGATTTTGGAAAAGCCTAATTTCAGTTTCAGAGAAAACTAAATAGCTTACTTTAAAATTGGTTTTTTTCAATACATCATTTATACATATTTCAAAAGATTAGAATATGGTCATTTAATACTCGACTCTACAAACAATGAAAAAGATTAACTTACAGGTAAAATGTCTTCTAATTCTAAACAAAGGTTCTTTGATAATTTTGTTTGCAACGGAAACAGGTCGTTTGCCAAACAAATTTCTATTCTTATCTACACTAAATCTTATCTTAAATTAATATATACATTTTTGTTTATAATGATTTCTTGAAATTTTATTTCGATGGATATTTTTATTTATTTTTCTTTGTTTGGGAAAGAAGAAACATAAGAAATCGCCGCCTTTGCATATGATAAAAATTACTGAATTATTTAGGGATTTTTCTCTATGCAAAAACAATAAAGAATAGTCTTCCAACATTTTTTTAATTTCTTCTTTCACCTGTTGTCGATATTTATATGGGATCGGGTACGTCTTCGATTGAAAGTTTCCCAAGTTTTTAACCTCAAAAGACTGTTGGTGCTTTTTTGCCACTCTGTTTTCCTCATTTATTAAAGTTTCGTGTTCTTTTAACATCAGACTCACCTCATTTTCTTTTTCTTCTCCACATATCAATTTTCTTTCTTTTTCCTCAATTTCTTTACACATATTTATTTTGTATTCTGCCTCCTCCATTTCGCATACTTCTTCAAATACCACTGTTTCAATTGTACCTTTTTTGTCTTCTTTTGTTAATCTTTCTTCTTTTTCTTCTTCTGGGCTCATCTCTTCTTTTGAGGAAACCCACTTTTTACTTTCTTTTGCCAATCTTCTCTTTCTTCTCTGTCCTTGTTTCATTGCCAAATTCATTTCCACCGTTTGTTCTTTGTCTAAATCATTTTTTCGTTTCTCATTTTCCTTTTCCATTTTCTTACTGTCCTGTTCTTCTTCTTTTTCCTCTGTGATTTTCATCGTGTTATTTTTGAGATCTATCACCACATGTTTTTCTGCCAATTCATCCACTCCTACGATCATATCATGCGACATGTTTGGCATCACAACACATTGTAGTGCATAAAATTTCTTATCCAATCGTACTTTTATTCGTATTCCTTCATTTATCGTTGCCAAAGTCCGTTTATTTGCGCCCACTAAATTTACCTTGGGAATTTTGTAAATCAATTTCGTTAAATTAACTTCCTCTATTAGTTTTCTGTTGATCAGTGTAATTTCCGATCCAGTATCAATCATAATTTTAATCGGTGTCTCGTTGATAAAACCATCTACAAATTTCAGATTTGCTCCACTTGTTTTGTTCTTATTTTCTGCCAATTTAATAAATTCCCTCGGGTGACAAAAAATTCCTGTTTGTTTCTTTGTCTTTAGTGAGCGCCTTCGTGAAAAGACGCTTGCTGTTCTTGTTCGGTTCTACTTCTGTCGCTTTGTCTCTCATCCTCATATTCCTCTATGTGTGTGTTGTTGACCGCTCTTCTATTTTCTCTTGGTCTCTCGGACCCGTATCGGTTTCCGCGATTTTCCGGTTCATTCGTTCTATTATTATTTCGGTTTTCCTGATATGTGCGAGTGTTGTTTCTATTCTGGTTCTTTCGATATCTGTTTTCGTTCCATTGCCGATTTCTTTGTTCATAATTTACTCTTCCGTTGTCTCTACTTTCGTTTTCCCTCCTCGGGACAAATTCTCTTCTTGTGTACTCTCTCCTAAAGTTTCGTCCTCTATCTCTATAGTCTTGATTTTCTCGTTGTCTATAATTTTCTTGCGTTCTCCTCATTTTTCTTTCTCTTAATTTTGCTTCTCGTATTTGTAAGAATTGACATAAACTGTCAATATCTTTGTAGTTTTGTAGAGTTATGTGATCTTCTAAGGTATCTTCAAAATGTCTGGCTATTAGTTCCACTAGCTGTTCGGACGAATAGTTGTAATGTAAGTGTCTTGCATTGTTGTATAGTTGTAGGGCATATGTTTTTTCTGATATACCTATACTGTCCTGGTATCTCCCATTTTGTAATTCCTTGTTTATCTCTATCTGTTGTATTTTCCCCCAGAAATAATTCAGAAATTTTTGTTCAAATGTTTGCCAATTTTGCAATTCTTCTTCTTTGCTATCAAACCATAAACTTGCCTCATCTTTAAGATGGTTCCTTATCGTTTCCTTTGCTGTTTCGAAATTACCGATATGTCGTACTTTCTTTTTTAAATTGTTAATGAAAATTACTGGGTTTAATTTTTTTACGTCCCCGCCAAACTGTATTTTTACCTCGCTTGTTCCATGGATAACCATTTCCCTTCTTTCCCCGTAATTTTGTTACTTTTTGATTTCCTCCATTTTTCTTTCTATTTCTCGCATGTCTTCTTGTAAAACGTTTTCAAATTTTGTTTCTAATTTTTCTAATTCCTTTTTCTGGACATTCTTAATATCCTTCATTTTAGTTTCTATTTCTTCTCTCTGCATCTCTAGTTCCTTTTTCTGGCAATTTTGTATCTCCTTCATTGTATTTTGGATATCTTTAATCTCTGTCTCTTGTTTTGCATTCTTTAGGGTTATTTCTTCTATCTGTTGTATCAGTTCTTTCTTTATCCCCTCAACACATCCTTTAATTTCCTGTTCATAGTTTTCCAGACGCTGCTCTATATTCCTGTTATTTAGTTCTATTGCTTGTCTTATTTCCCGTTGGTTTTTATCCATTTTTGTGACTGGAGTTGCATTAGTTGTAATATTTTATCTATTCCTGATGGTTCTTTTCTCTCCTCGACTATTGTAACATTTCCTTCATTATCCGATCCTTCTTCCAAAATTGTTTCATCTTCTATCTTATCCTCTTTCCTTTCTTGCGTTTTGCTTTGACTCCTTGTGGTCGACATGTTAGTTAGATTATTTATCCCCGCCAAATATGAAGCTTTGAAATTTGTGCAATAATATCCCCGCCAAATATAAAATTCGAGTAATTTTGCAAAGACGAAAACTTTTCCTCTTATCCCAAATGCAATAAATTCAAATAAATGCAATACAATTTTAACACTTTTGTCAGTTGTAAAAATCAATCAAATATCATAAATTATATCATGTAAAAATTTGTACCTAGAGAAATTTGAAATGTAATGTCATAAAAGCAAATATTATAAACTTTAACCATCGGCAAATAAATTTTCAATCAATCTGCTTTCTTTCTCTATCCGTTTAAATTTTAACTAGAAATACTTTCTACGCCCCACGTTGGGCGCCATTTGTTATGATTGTTTATTTTGAGTTCAAACTTAGTTTATTGAGCCAATAAAAAAATTATAACTTATCTGTTATCAAAAGTAAAATAATCCTTATATTACCTGTGTTCGATGGATTCAAAAGATTTTCTAGTTGTCTTTTATCGGGAGAGAAGAAAGGATAATAATACAAATATATTATATTACAAAGATTTACGTTTCTTTATTTTATATGAACGAATAAAACAATTATTAAATTCTGTCGTTATCTTATCAATCAGCATACAAGAAAATAAATCAAATTATTATGATAATAAGATTATAAAGCTACATACATTTATATTACGTGAAAAACCAATTTTACTTAAAATTTTCTTTACTTGAAAAAAAGAAACCACAAAACTTTAAACTTTTGATTAGCCTAACAAAACCTCAGTTCTTAAATTTGAATGGTAATGACCATGATGTCGAAACGATCCTTCACAGATATAAAATTCAATTGTACAAACACTTACAGTTTATTTTCTTCTTGAGTTGTATGTTGGAACATACCCAGAAAAGTCCAGTCTCCTCAAAGATGTGATCTCCCCTCTTTGGCACCTCGGCTCCTTCTTTACGTCTCTGCAAACCTCCTTCAGACTACACAAAAAACACCTGATTCACTTCTCCAAACTCCGCTACTTATTTATGACACCAGGACCTCCTTTTGTCAACTTGATGCCGTAAGAATACTTTCACATATACTTTATAAAATGCCCACGGTAGATACAAGGACCTCTTTTAATCTACTTGTTATCTCCTTCTTCAAACTATTCACTTCTTTTCGTTACGCCGGTATCCAAACTCACGAACCACACCCTATCTTGAGACACACGACTGTTTCCTTTCGATGACCAAAATATGACTGACTTCTCCTGTCTCATCATCGACTCCCAAATTCCCATTTAAAAACGACCGTCCAATCAAAAAGCTTAAATTGTGTTTACTATGATTTTGGAAAAGCCTAATTTCAGTTTCAGAGAAAACTAAATAGCTTACTTTAAAATTGGTTTTTTTCAATACATCATTTATACATATTTCAAAAGATTAGAATATGGTCATTTAATACTCGACTCTACAAACAATGAAAAAGATTAACTTACAGGTAAAATGTCTTCTAATTCTAAACAAAGGTTCTTTGATAATTTTGTTTGCAACGGAAACAGGTCGTTTGCCAAACAAATTTCTATTCTTATCTACACTAAATCTTATCTTAAATTAATATATACATTTTTGTTTATAATGATTTCTTGAAATTTTATTTCGATGGATATTTTTATTTATTTTTCTTTGTTTGGGAAAGAAGAAACATAACAATATATATATATATATATATATATATATATATATATATATATATATATATATATATATATATATATATATATATATATATACATCCTACTATCATTTTCGCATCGATACATTATGCTTTTACCATCAATTTAGCATCGTCTTGCAAAGTAGCATCTGTATATCGACGCTACTTTACAAGACCTCAATAACTGTTTTCCCGTACTTGTTACAAGAATTTTAACCATCTCATTGATTAGAGTTTTGATACCGTGTTGGTATTTTAAAATATCCGCTTTCTCTTTTTATCCCTTACTGAGTTATATAAGTTTATTCCAGAAAATGTTTGAGTCTAAAATGATGGTACAGTGAAAATATTATATATATTTAGTTCAGGGTTTTACCGTTTACTCGCTGCCATTATATACATGAAAATGTATATCCCACTTTCATTATCAATCATTTTAGCATCAGAAATTTGGCATCGCTGTTGAATATAATATTGCCCACAACGAAATAGTAAATTTAAGAATATATATATATTTTTTTCATCCACAAATCATTTTGGAATCATGTTTGGTTAAAAGGAACGGGTTATGATATATTGCAACTACCTATTGTATACAAACCCGGAAGACGAATAAACTATAATACCTATTGTATCTTCACTTCAATTCGTCCAGTCGCGACGTACAGCCCCTCAAATGATAGGATTTAACCAATAAAATACAATAAGACAAAAAAATCAAATATAGCAGCATGTCAAAAAGTCCTTAATTATATATCTTGGTTTCTATAAGTCCAATCGTGACGTACAGTATCTCAAATGACAGGATTTAACCAATTGAAAACAATGAAATAAAAAAATTAAATACAGCAACATGTCCAAAGGGCCGTAGTCACGTATTTTCGGTCTTATTAGTCCAATCGTGACGTATAGTACCTCTTATGATAGGATTTAACATAAATAATACAATGGGATAGAAAAATCAAATGCAGAACAATGTCAAAAGGGCCTTAGTTGTGTATCTTTAGTTCTATTAGTCCAATCATGATGTGCAGTACCTCAAATGAAAGGATTTGACAAATAAAATACAATGAGGTATAAAAATTAAATTGAGTAGCATGTCAAAATGGCCTTAGTTATGTATCTTCGGTCCTATTAGTCCAATCGTGACGTACGATACCTCAAATGATAGCACTTAACCAATAGAATACAATGACATAGAAATCAAATACAGCATCACGTCAAAAGGGCCTTAGTTACGTATATTCGTTTTTAGTGGCCCAATCGTGACGTACAGTACCTCAAATGATAGGATTTAACCAATCGATTACAATAACATAATAAAATAAAATACATCAGCTTGTCAAAAGGGCCTTAGTTATGCATCTGCGGTCCTATTAGTCCAATCGTGACGTTTCGTACCTCAAATGATAGAATTTACCTAATAGAATACAATGAGATATAAAAATTAAATAGAGTAGCCTGGCAAAAGGGCCTTAGTTATGTATCTTTGATCCTATTAGTCCAATCGTGACGTACAGTACCTCAAATGGTACAATTTAACCAATAGAATACTACGACGTAGAAATCAAATACATTAACACCAAAAGGACCTTAGGTATATATCTTTGCTCCTATATATGTTATGTCAAAAGAGCCTTAGTTGCGTATCTCCGATCCTATAGGTCTAATCATGACATATGGAGCCTAAAATGATAGGATTTAACGGAGATAATACGATGGTGGAGAAAAATTAAACATGGCGGCATGTAATAACACCTTAAACTGGCAGCAATAAAACGAATTAACGCACAGAAGTGTGTGACATATTACGTGACAGGATTATTAGCGAATACCATACGATTACGTCATACATATCTTTGCATACGTCCACCTTTAGTTAACTACTTAGTATGTATTCAGTACTTTGCTTTGCGGTTGTTGAGGCATGGGCTCTTAAACAGAAGAATGTTAAAAATCTTGAAAGCTTTGAGATGTGGTACTACCACCGTATACTAAAAATAAGTTGGGTGGATAAAATTACAAATGAAGAGGTAATACGTAGAATAAATAACGATCCAGAAGTTATACTGAATATAAAAAAGAGAAAACTTGAATAGTTTGGCCACCTGATGAGAGGACAAAAGTACACATGCCTACAAAATATAATGCAAGGAAAAATCCAAGGAAGCAGAAATCCAGGCCGTATAAGAATGTCCTGGATGAGAAATTTAAGAGAGTGGTTTGGCTGTACCACTAACGAATTATTCAAAACAGCAGTAAATAAAATTAAAATCGCCCTAATGATATCCAATCTCCGACAGGAGAGGCACTTAAAGAAGAAGATATGATAAACTCGAAAAATCTCCAACGTTCACTGTTAGACATATGCCTCCCGTTCAGTGCACACATTTACTGCTCCTTGACGCTGTGATGAGAATGAGATAGGATTTAACAAATAGAATGACAGAAAACTAAACAAGACAGTGTGTCAAACGTGGAATGCGTCGCAGAACGTGAAATATTAGCGTAAAATATCCATTTAATTTTTTTCCTCAGTTGAATAATTCCTGCTGGTATTTGGTCTAAGCTTACTTCTTTTCCCCATTCAAGCTGTTTCATAGCTAATTCTACTTCCTCTTTATAGTGCTCTGTTCATATGTTTTGGTAACACATAAAACAGTTGTTTCAGATATCTTTATCGCGTTTCCTTTTTTTATGGATGAATATGCTGTCGTTTTCATCTTCTACTATTTCATATGGAGCTACACGATTAACAATTCCAAATCAAGAAAACACAAATAACACTAATAATTATATTATACAACTAATAGTCGAAAAATGAAGAGCAAGAGATAGATAATCAGACAATTAAGATCAGCGCTACATGATGCACGCAATTCCACATTTGAACACTACATTAGTACATTGTCTAAAGAAAATCAATCACTATGGATAGCAACAAAAACATTTAAAGAGACCTGAACAATACAACCCACCAAATAAGAAAGATGACGTTAGTTGAGGAAGATCAGACCAGGAAAAAATGTCAACATTTTCAGAATATCAGATAATAATAATCAAGCAATAGAACACTGAAAACTTTAGTTTTTAACTGTACGCCCGTGAATGACTTATTATTTTTTAAATAACACTTAATATTGCACTTTTTTATTGTATTTTTTCATCTTTCAAGATAATTCTTATAGGAATATATTTATTTATAACATACGGTCTTATGGTCTTATTACGGCTTTAAGATTATACGACCTAAATGTACCGCACTGCTAATTGAGAATTATGTTTGTAATGCGATAAGAGGTCCGGATATACGAGACACCAGTGACTCATGCCGCACTGATAAAAATCCAACAGGAATCTGCATTTCTATAAAAAAAATAGATTAATTTGTTTTGGGTATTAATTTAGTTTAGTTTAGTCGAACAAGAGTTGCAGTAAAAGATTTTTCTAAATATAGAATGTAAACCATATTTCCAATGCTTTGTGAAAGAGAACCAGTTTATAATATTCCGGACGACGTAATAATACCTTATTTTAGAATATTGGTCGCTGAATTGAAATCATTGTTCAAGAAACGAATTATTCATGTGCAGATGTTTTACTATAAAAACATGTAAAACCAAAATCTCGATTAAAAAAGTTGCAACCAGCTACTCACGATGAAACTTAACCCCATTATTGATTTTACAAGTGATAAAATGGGTCGACAAAAGACCAGCTTTAATCCTTACAACATTTAAACATAATAGTTGTATCTTGGTTTAATCAAATAAAAAGAAAAATTATACACAAGTACTAAAACCACAAACTATTCTCGATTATAACTTGGTGAAAAAGAGTGTTGATTTTAGTGATCAAGTGGCTTCTTACCAAAGCCCAATACGCAAAATTCTGAAGTGGTACCGGAAAGTGGCAGTGGATTTAATATTTAATGCCGCATTTAATACCGTAGTAGTCAATGCTTAGTTGCTAAATAATAGAAAACGTAAAAAAAGCGACAACCTATCCTTATGTTCAGACTGGAGTTCGCGAAAGCATTTGCAATTAAAGAAATGTTGTAACCCTCACGACCAGTTACACCCAAAAATACCATCTCAGGCAAAGCGATGTAGATAATACAAAGAGAAGAAAGTGTACAAGATGTTACAAAATTTTAAGAAGAACAATGACTAGTAGAAAGTTAAAACATACTGCGAAGAATGTGATGGCAATACTGCAATATGTCTAGTGTGCTTCATTGAAGCACATTAAAAAATAATTTTACTTATACAGGAACTATTATTGAGTAAAAACGTATTGTGCCTCAAGTGGCCTATAGTATTGGAAGTCGTAAGTTGATAGTTTCTAGTAGAACGTTTTTATTGTTAATTACCTCCGTAAAAGTGAGTTATAGTATTTATAAAAAGATGGATGTAAATAATATGCCTTCGACATCTAAAAAAGCTAGATGTGAACATAAACGTAGATTGACCACTGCTGAATTACAATCATTGTTAGAAGCATGTGGCGAGGACGATGTAGATTAAATAAATGATGGAAGTGACTCTGATTGACTCTGACGAAATATTTGCACAAAGTCGTTCAGAAAAATCGAGGATTGCGTTTTGGAAAGAGACAACACAAACAGAATTTAAGACTTTTCTCGGACTTATGTTCCATATGGGGACAATTAAGATGAACCGTCTGAATGAGTACTGGAAAAGTATGGGTAACTTCTATAATAGTGTTGACTTGACTAGATAATTGCTCATAGCCCATATTAAGAAATAAGCGAATAGACAATCCTCACTTGTCAAAGAAACTGAAAAAACGTGAAGTGGTCTAAAAACTAAAAAGTTTCCCTATTCAAACTGTTTTTAATAAAAAATTTAATAATATGTTTAAGTTTTTTTAATATACCCTAAAACTGACAGCGCAAAGAATCGATTGCAAGTTACAAAATAATTGTAGAGTCATACTGTTTGGACAAGTACGGTTGTTTAAATAATCGCTTTCTGTCATAAACAAATTGAATAAATTGTAAAATATTTTTTGATCTGCTTGATATTTAGCACACTTTAATAACTGATCATTTGCCATAATTTCAAGTAGCTATATTACCTGTCGTTAGGCAAAAAACAAAGTTATTAACATTTATAAATTACTACAAACATAATATCTTAAAGTTTACGGTTTTTTGAAATTATATCAATTATTTATGTATTTAAATTTGGTATTTCTCTACATAAAAAACTTTTTATGGTCTACAACTTTTATTTGAATTATTTTTCTTTAGAATGTATACAAAACGTTTTATAAGCAAAAAATTATTTTTTTTTGCCTTTTAAGATTGTTTAAAAAAACAAAGCAAAATCAAGTGTACGTCTTTACGAATTTTTCGTCAGCTACCCCTCATACTATTTAGAATTTAAATTTCTGTATAAGATTTTTTTAAACTATTTAGCGAGGTTCCGTGAACTACTTTCTTATGGCATGGTCAAAGTCAAATATTATTTTTTTATGTGATTAAGCCACAATTATTGGTCGTTATTGAGATGAAAATTACATTTTTAAATAACTAATATTTAACGTTTTGATTTCCACTATTATTTTACAATAACTTTGTTTATTGTACAAATTATGTAAACATGTGTATACACAATTTGTACAAAAAAACGTTTTTTGAGAACGATTTCCGGAATGGAAATCAAAATTTCAAACATTAACAGGATCACAACCAATAATTAAGGCCTCAATCCCATAAAACCATAATATTTATCTCAAACTATTCATCGATAGCTTCGACTAAACAGGTTGTAAATTGAAATTTATGTAAAATATTCCCCTACACGATTCTCTGGGCAAAAATATCTAGGTTGAATAAATATAACATCTAAACGAAGAAAAAACCCGTTGAGACTGCAACTTGTGAGCAGGTAGTTACAATGTCGGTCTTTGAACTTGACCCAAAGCGATCGATATTTAGGTATCTAAAATATTATTTTAAGGATTAATACCGGCAACATCTATTGGCTCTAAAATGATGCAAAATACAGTGATTTTACCGCTCGATGTTAAAACGTAGGTATGACGTAAAAAATTAAATATATAAAAAAAATCGGAATATTGAAAAACCGACAACAGTGCCAAGCCTACAAGGGTGCACTAAACGAACATACACAATTTATAAATAGAAAATGATAGCAATTCTTGGTGATGCTAAATTACTGCAACGTGAAAAGAGTTTAAAAGGATAGCGGGATGTATATATATATATATATATATATATATATATATATATATATATATATATATATATATATATATATATATATATACTTACATTTTGTTTGTTTTTTCTGGTTAACTGCTACGTAAATTTGCTTTCTGTCTTCTTGATCTCCTGTGGACAGCTACATTTTTCTATTTTCTAGGTAATATCACCTCATGCATATGATCAAGTTTATGTTGCATGGGGTACAATGGAAAGCAGTTCATACAAAACAGAATCTATGATCAATAGTAATAATGGTTAAATTCTAAATGGTTAAAGCTATTTCAATTCATCTAAGAAGACTAAAAACAGCTGCTCTTATCCAACTTGCCAATTTATCAAAGAAGAAATACACAAGGAAGTCCAGAAAGTTTGAAGACACGAAAAGCTTAAAGCTACAGAAAATGGATATAGTTATAGAAAATCTTGATGAACATCATAAAAAGCAACTGGAGGGTGATACATCCCCTAAAAACAAACGATGGATTACACATGGAATAGTCATCGATATCGTAAAGGAGAAAATACAAGAATAAAATCTAACAAGCATACAAAAATGAAAATAGAAAAATCAGACAAAAATATCAAAGAAGAGAGGGAATTGTGGCTAATAGAAAATCATGGAGAAATAAAAAGATTAGAAAACAATAGGACAACTTTAACTTTAACTATATGAAGACGATCACTAGGAAGATCACGAAAACGATGAAACGACAACTTACTGGAGGCACATTGAAAAACAGACAGAGTCATGTCTACTTAAAAAGAAGAAGAAGAAGAGCTTTAACATATACAGGAAGATTAACGAAACAGCTAGCATATTATAAAAAAGGAGATATTGGAAACATATGGACAAAAACAACAAAATAATAGTTAAATGTACAAAAAACATAAATATGTAGGAAAATATGTATATATTTTTTTTTATATTGGCTTTGACTTGAAACCTTTAGCCACGTAATTACATATAAATATTAGTATTCATTCATACAGGATTGTACAAGGAGCACACTTTTCACGCTCAGGGATTCATCAGAGCGGCTTTATTGTAACAAACAAGACATAAACCACGGTTAGGTAGGTGAGCAACATATATGGTAAACATACAAAGGAAATGTTCACGCATACGATCAATTTTACACTCATACCTTTAACTTAATTTTTACAAGAAATATCATAATTATTTTAAAGATTTTTATTTTGTCTTCACTTAATAGAAGATATACGTTTAATGGTGTACTTAAACCCTCTTTTATCAATTTTTTAGCAGCCACGTGCTTGTATTATGATGTAGTGGGCAGTTGAAGAATATGTGATTTAAATCAGCTATACTAGTTCCACACTCACATATGTCTAATGGGAGAACTCCTATTTGGTGTAGATGTTTCGGAAAACATCCATGATCTACTTTTAATCTTAAGACAGTTGACACTGTGTTTCTGCTTAGTGTGACATCTTTGTAAAATAGTTTTACATCTACTGTTGGTTGTAATTTGAATAAATTAGTGCCCCTGCTTTCACCAAACTGAATCCATTGTCTGTCCCATTTAAATTTAATATGTTGTTTGATATAGGCAAGTAGGTCACATGTGTTAAATTCTTCTATCACCATAATATGTGGGTGCTGTAATGGATTTTTAGCTATAGAATCAGCAATATTATTGCCAACAATATCTGAGTGTCCCTTAACCCATAAAAATTTAGAACCATATGGATCTGATAGTTTTAGTAACTGTTGAAAAATTTCTAATATGAATATATTGCTATTTATTGTGAATTTAAAGTTTTGCAAGGAGTGTAATACCGACAGTGAATCACTGCATATGACAATTTTGTTCCACTGGTTTTCACAGCACAATTCAAGGGCTTTGTATATAGCACATGCTTCAGCAGAAAAAATGCTGGATTAATTATTTAAAATAAATGATTTTTTAATCTTCATTTTTGGTACAAAGTAAGCACTGGTTGTACATGTTGGTGCTGTATAGATCACAATATGATCTAAAAAGCCACTTAAGATTTCTTTAAGAGTAGTGTAGCAAAATTCGTTTTGGTATTTAGGGATAATAATATTTGTAGCTAGAACACTTGTTAGATGTGGTATATCCAACGATTCCCAGATAAGATTACAAGGGGAATTTATTAACTTCAGTTCGTTGCAAGTTATAATTGCTCTTGCAAGTGGTGGAGAGTTTTTTTTTAATGAAGTATGTAGATGTTAAATCAGCTGTATTAATTTCATTAATTGTTTTTGCATTATAAGTGACACGATAATGTTGGTTTAGGAAATATTTGCTTGCCAGATATTCTCTGCGCAATGAGAGTAGGTTTTCAGATGCTAGAGCTAGGGTGGCTTCATTTGGAGTGCTTTTCATCATTCATCAATCCTAACACAATCCTTAGAGCTTTAAATTGGATTCTATCAAGTTTACGTAAATTGGTTATGCTAGCTGACCCATATACCACACAACAGTAATCTATTATAGATCTTATATAGGCTCGATAAAAATTTAATGCAATGTTTTGATCTGCACCCCACGATCTTTTACACACCATTTTAAGAAAATTTAACCTTTCTCGCAACGACCAATTGTATAATTAATATGTTGAGTCCAAAGCAATTTTCTGTCAAGTACGACACCAAGATATCTAAATTCCGAAACAATTGGAATATCATTGTTATGTAAGGTTACAGCGGGATGTTTAATAGGGTGTTTTCTTGAAAAAAATACTACGGCACATTTTTGGTACGAAATATTGAATCCATTTAACCAAGTCCAATTATCCAAGTTGTACATAATATGTTTGAGTTCAGTAGTGCTTTCACTGTAAGTTTTCTTATGTGAGTAGATGACAATATCATCAGCATATTGTAAGCAATCAATATTGGGAGACCATAAATTGTGCATATCGTATGTTTACAAATTAAAAAGAAGTGGACTTAAAACAGCTCCCTGTGAAATACCTTTTGATGTCTGTGGCTAGATGGCAAAAGGGGATAACTCTCATTTGGAAGTTTTTCAGTACAGACATGTTTAGTTCATATGGGCTTTTTGTTACATTATAGACGTACTATTAGTAACGTTTGTATATTTCTAGATCCGACTTACATTCCGTTAGATATATTTAAGTCTTTTTTCTTAAATCAATATCTATGTGTCTAATATTTTGATAAATTAAAAAAAATATTTTAGGATATTTATTATTTTTAATTATTTTAAGAAAGTATAAGGAGATAAGTCAAGTTATAGTTGAAATGGACATAAAATCATCTTGGTAAAGGGGGTTATGTAGATTTATACCCTTATGCTCGGTAGTAACTTGACTAACAGTATATGTGCACTCTAGTGTTAACTGCAGTTATTTCTGCTTACAACGGGCAACCACAATAAAGTAACGAAATTATTTTGTTCTGAATATAGCATTAACAGAACAAGAAATAAACAGTAAATTTTTTCAAAAAGTTTATTAAACATGGAGGTTTCTACAGCAATCTGATGATACGTTTACAAATTAACAATTGATCAAGATGATACTTAGAAAGAGAATTAAATGCGCATTCTAAACACAAAATAAAAACATATATTCTATATAATACGAATATTTTACACAAATTACACAAATTACAAAAATATTTTTCGGAAGCTGTTTCTTTAAAATAATAAATTACACAAAAATTTTGTTTTAGAATATTTTATTAAACATTGTCATCACTAAAATAATTATCTATGTCTGGATCTGTGTCAGCAGTATTATCCAGAACTTGTGAATTTCGTGGGATTTGGGCAAGTCCACGATAAAATTCTTTTGCACTCTTATTAACTAACTCAATAAGGTCTAAAAGATCGCTTACTTTTTTCACTTATTTGTCTTAGCTTATCATACAAATTATCTAAAGTAATGTTCTTGATATCGATGGGTGTATCTTTTTTTGTGTTCTAAAATTTATTTCTTGAAATGGCTCATATTCCTGAAGCGATGTTTTAAAATTAATAATACCAAATTCCTTGGTGTATCTTAGCCATTTCATATTTCTCCAGCAAATTTCAGTCTTATTGTCTGTCTTCTTTCTCTTTATTAACATTCCTTAGAACATATTTTTAAAATTAAAAAAAAAGATTTGGGATCATTTCAACTATCGTAAACTGTTTGGTTTGTTTTCTTTGTTTTTTGTTTTTGTTTAGCGGTAGTAGTACGTTCTGTTCCTGCAGATCTTACTAAGTTATACCATTATCTAGGTACATGGATAGGAAATAAGCATTTTTTGAAAACTTTTCTATTGTTGCGTGATCTACTTCACACTCCATGTTAGTATATCCAGGCACTAAAAATTTATGATCAATTACCTTTAAGTTATTATTTTGACTTATTAAAAGCGTAAACATTGGTGCCACAAATAAGTTTTTATTTTGTCCGCCACAAGTATCATAAAATAACGTGCTCTATTTCAGAAGGTAAATTGAAAATATAATAAATCACTACCATTATAATGTACTATAAAATAAAACCTCTTTTTTTAATAAAACATCGATCATTAGTACGTCAAAGTAGAAAAGTTACAAAATGAGTACATACAAAACTATTTACCATTGGTTAAAAAAGTGTAGGATTTTTCTTTATCCGAATCAAAGGCTGGGTAGGTATGAACGTAATTTACTGATATTTCAGTCTTGTTGGGAACAATCGGATTCAAATCTGAAAATAACGGTAAATCAGTAGGTATATATAAAGTATTATAAAAAACTTCACCCTACATAAAACATGCAGGCTTATTTTCTCCAATGTTCTAACTAATTAGGACTATAAAAATATTTAAATGTATTTAAAAATGTCAATAAACGTATCCTCTCCTATCCTGGTAAAAAATATTTTACCAGGATAGGAGAGGAAATATGGATCCTGTAAGACCACTTCATTTTAAGAATAAAATAATACCACAGTATATTGCTTAAAAAGAATAGCAATATACTGTGATAATACTCACTATATTTTTTTTTCTCATGACCACGATTTTCTTTATTTTCATCTAGATAATTCCCTGCGAAACAAAATCACAAAATATTATTTAAAAAATTTAAATATATTGGCAATTAACTTACTTGTATTTGATGGCTTGTAATCGTTATTGGCGTTGTTTAAACACCTTGATATATCTGGGACTTGCAATATCTGGGACACGTTATGAGAAATCATCACCGTTTCTCCCTGCTGCAGTCTATATTGCAAGGTAAAGTCAAAGGTAAGCGTGGACCCGGTAGAAAGGGGAATATCATGGCTGCGGAATTTAAGAACATGGTTTAAGAAAACCTCAACGGAGCTGTTTCGAGCCGCAGCGAGCAAGGTCATGATTGCCAATATGATTTCCAACATCCGAAACGGATAGGAACCAGAAGAAGAAGAAACACCTTGATACAAGCCCTTTAGTTCATTCGCGAATGGAGGAATAATAATTGTTATTTCGAGTTGCCATCATAGTGAACGTTCTTTGCATGTGCTCTCTTCACAATCTAGACAAGTACTGCCAAGAAACTGATACTGATACGAATATGATTTGCGTGGACACCGCATTCTTGCAAAAAGGGATAACTTTGTATATCCTAGCGATACTTTCATATATATTTCTTCTATCACATTCCGGTAAAAGGGGATATCTTGATTTAATGCCTTTTACTAGCACACATTTCGAATAATTCTCAAGTTAACATGACTTAAATCGTTTTGCTTTTCAGTTAATTTCATAATGTTAGAAAATATGTGCACATATACCATTTTACTAGTAATTACTATTTTGCACTCCAGAAGATATCTTTAGTTATATCCTTAAAACAGTCGTAACGATTAAATTGTAGCCAAGTTACCCCTTTTTGATAAATAATAATATTTTAATTAGTAAACTTTCACTTAACTCTCTTTACCAAGATTGTGCAGAATCAAAAATGCTGTCGAATGGTATACATAACACTCTTTTGCAAAAAATCGACTTATCCCCTTTTGCCTTCCAGCCACAGATGTGATCTTGGGTCTAATAATATTGTGACCTACTCTTATCGATACACTTCTGTCTTTGTATAGATTTGATAGTAAATGTGCTATCGATTATTTTGGAATGCCAAGAAACACAAGTTTATCACAGAGTATATTTAAATCAATATTGTCATATGCACTTTTTATGTCAATAAACAATGCACCTGTTGTCATGGAATTAGAAAAACCAATTTGTACATCTGTAGTCAGACGAGCTACTACATCCGTGGTTCCATAGCCTTGTTTATATCCATATTGTGTTGCTGGTAGAATATTATGCCGCCTTAACCAAATTTCCATTCTCAATTTTGGAATTCTTTCAAATGTTTTAAAAATGCATGACAATAATGTTATTGGTTTATATAATTCCAGATTATCTTTGTCTTTTCCCGGTTTTAGAATTAATA
The DNA here is from genome assembly GCF_040954645.1 of Diabrotica undecimpunctata. Taxonomy (NCBI): domain Eukaryota; kingdom Metazoa; phylum Arthropoda; class Insecta; order Coleoptera; family Chrysomelidae; genus Diabrotica; species Diabrotica undecimpunctata. The sequence continues at coordinate 24,604,007 of NC_092813.1, read as the reverse complement.
TAACAACGCAATCATTAAATGTGTAAGGGGATATTCCAGTTTGCAAAATACAGTTATAAATATATAGTAGTAGTCTTTTAACCAGTACTCCCATTTTTTGTAACATAATGTAAGAAATCTGATCTGGACCTGGAGCTGTGTTTTTGGATATCTTGATAGCATATTCCAGTTCAGATGATGTTATTTCTTTTAATAAATAATGTTCTTCTGGATGTAAAGCCATGTAAGGTATATGCTTGTCAACAAATGGTGGACATACCTTCTGAAGAATATCTTCTGCAACTGCGGAAGGAGCATGTTTGATGTTTGCATTTTTGTTGTTTAATTTGTTAGCCATCTTCCATATTTGAGTTGATGGGAAACTAGAGTTACGACTGGACCAAAATTTAATCCATGTTGTTTTGGCTTTGTGTTTAAACATTTTTATAGTTGTAGCTTCTATATTTTTATATTCAAGAAAGGTATTCAGTGTAGATGTTGTTTTGTATTTTTTAAGAGCATTCTTCTTAAGCTGTATCTGTGTATTACATTCATCATTCCACCAAATTGGTTTTTGTCTATGTTTAGGACTAAAGGGTACGTTTTGGGGGATAGAAGCTTCGCTGCTTGTATTAATTGCTCTATTCAGATTAAATGCCATTTCATTACAGTTTTCAGAGTATACAACATTCTTCAGTTCCATTTCAAGGGTGCTATGAAACAATTCCCAGTTGGCCTTCTCTAATTTCCATTTCCTTGTTGAATAGACAACAGAAGAGGGTACATCAATATTCAACTTGATGGAAATAATATAATGATCAGATCCAAGAGTTTTATCCGATGTTTGCCAATGTGCTAGTGCAATTAGTCTAGGAGTTATTAGCGTTAAGTTTACAGCTGATTTTGTAGAGTTTGGGGGGGTAATTCTAGTCGCTGAACCATCGTTTAGAAATATTAAATCCATATCAGTTAATGCATCAATTATTCTATTGCCATCAGTATCATTTTTTGGAGAACCCCATACCGCATGATGGGCGTTGAAGTCACCTCCTAGTACCGTCTCTCCTTCGAGTGAGGAACACCAATTAAAAAGCCGTTCCCATTCTCGGATGCTAATATTCTTGTCAGGTTTATATAATAAGATTATATTAATTATTCTGCCATTAAAATCAATTTTTACACCACACATTTCCAATGTTTTAACATTTATAATATCCAATATCTTATACTTATTTATCCGTAGGCCTAAAAATATAGCTACACCTCCAAATCTACGATCTTGACGATCTTTTCTTATAATTTGGTATCCCTTATAAACAATGTTGTGTTTTGTCTTATAACATGTTTCAGATAAAATTGCAATATCAATAGCATTCGAATACAGAAATTGTTAAAAAGATTGCGCATTAGATACAGTAGAACGACTATTCCATTGAATTATATTTCAATTATTTGAACTGTTATGATCCATTGGATTTGGATAAATTTTCCAATAGATTTATATATTTTTTAATTAAATTTTGATCATTGTCTATATAATCTTTGCAATTTAAAACATCAGAGAGAAAGCTGAATAGTATATTAGTAATACCTTCAACTATTTTTTCTTTATGTCTCATGAACTCATCCCTGTAAGGATTTGATAAGATTGACGAACTGGCTGTACTTTTCTCAACTCTTTCATTATCAATATAATCGCTCTCATTCAGTTTTCTTTTTTTTAAAGATTCAGAACTGTTACTTGATGTGGAATTTCTTCTCACAACTCTCGGTTTAGAGATACTGCACACTGAAGGTACATTAACATTTTTGGAAGGTAGCGGAGGAAAACTACTAGAATCATTAGCTAGTAAAGAAAATCTATTATTAGTTAATATGTTTGAATAATAATTTGGATTGCTTTGAACTTTTTCAGCTTCCTGAAACGAGATATTTTTTGTTGCCATAATTACCTTAATTTTACGTTGTTTAATATATTCTGAGCATTCTCTTGATAGTGCCGAATGTTGCTGACCACAGTATAAACATTTAGTTCCCACAGAGCAGTCCTTATTATTATGATTTTCACCACAGTTTTTACAACGCTCTTTCCCATGACATTGTTGTGTCATATGTCCATATCTTAAGCATTTCTGACACTGTATAACAGGATATATGTACGGTTCCACTGGAAAAATGCAACTATTAATTATTATGACTTGTTTTGGTAAAGAAGCTCCGATAAATGTTATACATACAAATTGTCTAGGTACTAGTTTTGTTTCATTTGTTTCTGTAGTGACTCTACGATTTAGTCGTTTTATTTCTTTAATATTACTATTTGGATTCTCACTTTTAAGTTTTTCCAGTAGATATGTTTCGGTAAACCCTGTATCAATTGAACGTATTAAACCTCGACGTTCCTCAAAAAACCGTGGTATATAAGCAATTAAATTGTTGGCTTCTAAAAAGTCGCCACTTACAATGTTATTAGCAGAAGAAGCATTATTTAAAATTACCTTAATTTTATTCCTACCAATAGATTTAATTTCAGTAATATTATTTTTAAAATTATTTGTATGTAAATAATGTCCAACTTTTATCGGATGTAATTTACCGATATTTTTATCGATAGACTCTACATACACAACGAATGGGCCAGTATCACACAACCTATATCGTATGTTTTTATCGTAATGTTTTCTGATAAGACTCAGATCATTATCATTTTTATAATCGTTTGTTATTGGAAACGACTCACCAGATAATGATATAGTTGTTCCACCAGGATCATCAATCTCCTTTCTAACTACTTTCATTTCACAAAATAAACTTTGTCTTCACCACTATACTTATCGTAAATACGTCTACTCTCGTTAAAAGCTTAGATGGAACTGAGGAAAATATATATAAAAGGGATATTTAAAGACAACGAAAGAATGGAAACAATGGAATCAAAAAGTATAAATAGACATACAATTACCAAAGGGGAAATTGAAAAAGCAGTAAAACGTATAAAAAATGATAAATCCATGGGAACGGATGAAATACCAGAAATATTAAAACTACTAACAGAGAATCACATTGATGTTAGTAGAATTATTCAGTGAAATTTAATATACCAGGAAAATTCCAAAAAATGACTAATATCTAAGTTTATTCCAATATTCAAATACACTACGCAATAAAATGTGAAGAATATAGAACAGTTAGCTCGATAAACTATGTTTCAAAAGTCTGCATGTGAGTAATACATAAATGTGTATGACTGTAAGTTAGAGAAGACTTTGGCACTAGAGAGATATTATTTACTATACAAACACTCATATAATGGTGTCGAGATGTAAACTGTGACGTATTCATATGTCTTGTTGACTTCAAGTTGAATTCTTCGATAAACTACAACATAGAAGTGTTACAAACATATTACGAAACAGAGAAATAGATGATCAGGATGTAAGAATGATACGGGGTAACGGATAGTACTCTTTTACAGTTTCCAGTAAAAAACAGACTATTTCAGGGCTTGGTAACCCTGCCCCTACACCAGCTACTGTTTCTAAAAAAACAGGTTCCAATTCTATACTCCATATACTTCCTTCCCTTCCCACATCTCGGCCAGACGGTCCTTAAATATTCCCGATGGAGAGCAGCTGCAACCGGAAGTACCAAGATAAGAGGCACATATATACCATATACAAAGTTAAACATAAAGTTACTATATATATATATATATATATATATATATATATATATATATATATATATATATATATATATAGTAACTTTGTATTTACACATTTACACAGCCAACTGCATTAAAGTAAAAATAAGTTGCAGCGACCATCAATACGTCCACGTCTATTTTGATTCTTATCTACCAGACACGCATATATTTGGAATGATTGACCCGACGGCACACGATGGTTTCGCGTGTGAAGTAGCATAGTTTTTCACTGCAATGGAATAGGACAAGGGAATCCATTGCATGTTATCACTAATTTTGGTGTTTACTTTGGGTGTCTCAAAAAAAATATACACTAGTGATGTGAGGCCTCAATATACTTGAGTGTATACCTCACTGCTAATTTTAGGTTACTTTACATACTAATTCTATTTACAGAGTCTAGAAGATTAATAGAGGACCTACACAGTTAAGTCACACACGCGGTCAAGAAAGATTGCTCAAGAGATAAAGCTACACACGGTTTATAGAACGATTGCTCAAGAGATAAAGCTACTTTTGAAAGCAAATCTGTATGCAGATGACTTAGTTGTATATACTCCTAGCTGCAATATTACACTAGCCTCAAAAATTTTGAAATCATTTCTGCATAAACTAGAAGACTGGCCCCAAAAAACTGGTTTTACGTTCTCAGGTAATAAATCTCGTTTCATCGTATTCAATAAAAGAAAAGTCAGTTAACATGGGCAGAACATATTAAAAAGCTAGTCGTATCCTGCCAATCTAAAATAAATCTCCTTAAAATGCTATCAAATCGGTCTTGGGGAGCGGACACCATAAAATTGCTGCATATATACCAATCATTAATCCGAATAAACTGAATTATGGTGCAATATGCTATTCAACTGCGAGTAATTATATTTTTTAAAAACTAGACACTACACAAAACAGACGTTTAAGACTTATTCTGGCTGCTTACTGAACTAGTCCCGTTTCAAGTTTTCAGGAAGACAACACATTTCTTTAAATTATGCCGCGAGACTGTTTTCCAACCCTAATAACATAAACTATTTACTTCGTTACAAAGTATATCCATCTACTCATTGCCACTAACAAAACTATCCACCCCTTAAAGAACGTTTAACCAGATATGGATTTGACATGGAGCAGCTGACACATTCTTATCCTACACAACGAACTATACCTCCCCGGACTATTAATTTTCCCACTATTGATATATCCCTCACGGCCTATCCAAAGAGTACTGAAATGATAAAGCAAAACCTAGGATATAAGGTTAGTATGTGACGAGCATGAATATTATTGTTTGGTTTGATGTATATTTTGTCAAGAGTTTGAATGGATTCGTTGTAATTGTTACAATCGCTTATATATGTATATACTCGTGGCGAAATATGATTTATTAACAGTTTTAGCTTAGTATCATTAATATCTAGGGGTGGTACAGCAGCACCATCAGCAGAAACAGCGGGAGTGACAATATGGGCAGCTAAAAAGTTCATAAAAGTTCTTTTCCAATGGTCCCATTCCTTTGCTGTTTCACAGATGGATCCCCGTCGAACCTCTCGGGTCTTAGATACTTCTCCATTTATGTTGATTAAAACAATAGAAATTAATACGCCAGTGACAGTGACTTCTGTCTAACACTGACAGCTTAAAGTTGTCTACAATATTCGAAGTCTACAGCCAAAGCAATATCACATCAAGTTCCACCCCTAATCATTAACAAATTATATCAAGAACGGATATCAGAATACACTGGCTATAACAAGATTTTTACTAATGCGTTAAGAACTGAAAACGGACATGCATCGGCCTTTATTCTAGGAAAGTCTGAATATGCAGTTCGCATCCCTCAATTCTGCAGCATTCTCACGGGAGAAGCAATCGTCATTTTAAAGGCATTAGACATGTCGCACCTTTAATAATAAAGTGGCATAACTCAAAATTCTTAAATTTTGAGTTTTAGTCATAAAACAACTGAACATAGTGCCCTCTATTGATTTAATACTAACACATGTTGAAATCGGACACCCCTGTGGGTAAATTTCTGCTTGCATCAGTTTAGTACCGCACTGTTCCATTTTGGCGGTTCAGTCATAAACTGACCGGTTTTAGTGTTACTTCAACACTTTTATTAATTTAGATTCTTAACATCCATACAAACGGATATGCATAGGGCAGGCGGCTATGCATAATCCTAATATACCGCCTCCCTAACCTCAAGGTGTAACGGATCGTGCCAAAGAGGTGCATGGCCCAGGGGTAATAAAGTGGGCCACAAGCGATGCCCAAGGGAGGTGGCGAACCTGAGCGGAAAACAGCCTTGGTGGGGTAAGGGCGCACTGCCCCACTGGACCGATCAGCACGACCCAACTCGTGGGAAGAAATATGAGAAAGAAAAAGAAAAATAAAAGAGACGGAAAAGGGAACAGTGGAGATGAAGAAGAAAGTAGAAGAGGAGGAGTGAAAGAAAGGGATGAAACTCAAGGGAAGAAAAACTGAAGAAGAGAAATGAAAGAAATTGTAGATAGAAATAAAACAAACAGAAATAGCGGGAAGGATAGGGAAGAAAGGGAAAATCATCAAATCAAGAGAGAGGAAGAAATAAAGGGAGGAGAAAAAGAGAAAGGGGAAAACAGGCAGAAGGAAGAAAAAAATAAAATGAGGGAGGAGATTTTAAGGAAAGAAAACGAAAGAAAGGAAGACGAAGCAGCAAGCAGCTCAGACAGCAGATGCAGCTTTGATGATGAATGGAAAAAAAGGAGGTCAAGAAAAAGAAAACCAAGCAACAGGACAGAAACGTCCAGTTTAGAGGAAGAGGGGAAGCCACTGAACTACAAAACTAGATCAAAGTTGGAGCGTCTCCAGGACAGCGTAGCGGAACTCGAGAAACTTATGAGAAAGGTGCCAAATACAAGGCTATCCATAAAGAGGGAGGTCGACATCTTGAGAAATCGGATGCTCGATTATATCGAGGAAGTGGAGGAAAATAATGAAGAAGAGGCTCCAAGAAAGTCTGTATGCATGACATCCAGAGGCGTGCAGATCAACATGGAACCCTTGAAAGTTAAGAAGTTGGCAACAAAGTGGATCTAGAAAATCCAGAAGCCATTAAACGAAGGGTAGACGCTATCACAAATAAGATGACAACATGTAAGGAAGAGAAGGAAACAATAGAATTTCTAAATGAAGACTGGCCAGAGGAGGTCTTCACTAGGACTATAGTGAAAGAAGGTAACATCTCAGAATTAACAGAAGACGTGGCAGTCTTTGTCACCAACAATGACGAGGACAACAAAGCCATGGAAAAGGCCAAAGCTATGTTTCCGCAGCTACCAGGTGCTCCAGCGAAGGTGGATGAGGAGGGCGGCCTGGGAACTACGAAAGTCACGATGTCTGTTCATAAAGATGGAACGTGGATCCACAAGGAGAAGTATGGATTTAAACTTCTCCCAAACAAAAAGGAAGAACCTGTGCCGGTGAAGTTCCTGAAAACATGCAGGAAACTGGTACAGAAGATGGAGGAGCTGGGAAGAGAAAACCTGGGAATCCACACACCGGTAGCACTGGGAGTTGAGACATCGAGAAAAATTATGGAATGGGCTGTAAGAGGAAGAGATGTAACGATCACGCTCCTAGGTAAAAAAACAACAAGAAGGTGGACCAATATCAACACCAAGTCCAAAGAATAAAATGGAGTCGTAATCATCAATAAAACCAAAGAAAAATCCTTTGTGGATTTAATGACAGAGGTAAAAAACAAGCTGACAGGAAGAAAGGACATTGATATTAAAAGGATCAGACAGACTAGAGACCAAGGAATATCACTGGAGTTGGTCGGAGGACGGGAAAAGGCAGAGGAAGTGAAGAAACTTCTCTCTGATAATACATGCGTATCGAGAGCAGTGGCAAAAGGAGGCATCGTGAAGGGAAGAATCTTAGTACAGGAAATCCCACCCAATACAACAAAGGAAGAGATCCAAAAGGCCACAGAGGAAGCAGCTGGAAAGGAGCGGGTCTGTGACATAAAAATTTGGACCGAGACACGAGGCGCAGTAAGAGGGATGATGAGTGCCGTGATCGATGTGGATGAAGATGTTGCCGAAAAGATCTTGCAAATGAAAAGAATAAAAGTAGACTACACATCCTGCCGAGTGATAAAATCAAGGTTAGAAATACCGAGATGCTTGAGATGTCTTGCCTTTGGACACAAACAATGGCACTGCAAGGGGCAGAACAGAAGAGGATGTTGCTTCCGATGTGGCAAAGAGGGTCACATAGCGCTGGAATGCAAGGAAGAAACAACCAGATGCCTCAACTGCGACGTGAATGGGCATGTGGCAAATTCAAGAATATGCCCAAAGTTCAACCGACTGGTTGAAAATAGAAATAACTGAGGACTAGTCCCAAGAGTATGAGAGTGTAAAAGAGAGCGCGAAAGAAATCCAAGGTTTAGAAATGGCAAACAAAGAAAACATGACTCGAGAGCTGAGAGTGCTCCAAACTAATATGGGAACGGCAAGACTAGCACATGATCTTGCTGAGACTGCCGCAGTAGAAAAGAACATCGATGTGCTGGTGACAGCGGAACCAAATCCAACAGCGGTGAGAAGAAGAGGATGGTTTGTAGATACGACCGGGAGAGCTGCTGTACGAATCTACAATAGGAAACTGCGAGTGTATGAAATTAAGCCGAAAGAAGGATATGTGATTGTTCGGATGGAGGGGGTGCGACTGGTCTGCTGTTATATTTCTCCAAACGTGACGGTGGGCGAGTACGAGATGAAGATAGACGAGATCATGCAGGAAGTGAGAAACACAGGAGGAGAATACGTAGTGCTGGGAGATTTTAACGCAAAAGCAGCGGACTGGGGATCTCCCATCACCGATGCTCGCGGCAGGATACTAACTGACTGGGTGGGTGCTCTAGACCTAGTGGTTCTGAACACAGGTCTGGAACCTACGTTTGTTAGGAGAGGTACAGGTACGTACATCGACGTGACCATGGCGACACAAGAAATAGCGGCGAAAGCAGTAGGTTGGAAGGTTTTGCCAGACTACACTGGAACTGAACATCAATACATTGAGTTCACGATAACTGGAAAGGGGACCACTAACACGTTCCGTGCATCCGGGACGTCGATGGGCAGATGCGGCGATGGGAATGACTGGAAAGTATACGAGGAACTAATTAAATGGAGAGTGAGCATAATGCAGGGTCAATCACCGACAGTGGAAAGCCTGGAGAGAGTCATTAAAGAAGAGGAGGGAGGCGATGGAGGGAAGCAAGATTGGTCGCCAAGATGTCAACAGGATGCCATATTGGTGGAATGCGGACATCGAGGCACTAAGAAATGTGTGTATAGCAATGAGAAGAAGGTTAACAAGAGCAAGAGGTAGAGCAGGAATCAACCCTGAGATCATCGAGGAGATCGAGGAAGAGTACCGCGCAAGGAAGAGGGAACTGTACAGGAAAATCCGTACAGAAAAAAGAAGGCACTGGAAAGAGTTGTGTGAACAGCTAGATGAGGACATCTGGGGTCAGGGGTACAAGATCGTCATGAAGAAGTTCCATGCGTATTCTCCTTACGAAATGCCTATGGATAAGAAGCTTGAGATAACAAGAGAGCTCTTTCCGGACGGCAGATGTCATGGTGTATGGAGGGATGAAGGAGCTGAGCGAGCTGTACCCTTTACCATGGATGAACTTATCGAGGAATTGGGTTCACTGAAGACTCGTAGGTCCCCAGGACTAGATCAGATACCACCTGAGGCGGTGAAGGGTCTAGGACGGGTGGAACCTGCGTGGCTTCTGGAACATATCAATGCACTGCTGGAAGCACAAACTTTTCCTGGGCCTTGGAGGACATCGAGGTTAATACTGCTTCCCAAAGCTAGGGAAAAGTATCGCCCCATCTGTCTGCTTCCATGCATCAGTAAGCTGTATGAAAGGATGCTGCGAGTACGCATAGACGACATGATTGAGAGGTCAGGTGGTTTATCAAGGAGGCAATTTGGTTTTTGTAAAGGGAAAAGCACGATTGATGCAATCATGAGTGTACTCGAAGCATTGCGCAACAGAGGGGATGAACATCGCTGGGCGGCTCTGCTGTTGTTTGACGATAAGAATGCATTCAATACGTTGCAGTGGAACGAGGTAATAAAGGCAATGAAGGAAAGAGAATGTCCTGGTTACCTGATGAATGTGGTGGCGGAGTATCTGTCCGAGAGAAGGATTATGGTGGAAAAGGGCACGATCGTGGACGTGACGGCCGGGGTACCCCAGGGATCTGTCTTGGGCCCGACGCTATGGAATCTGGCATATGACGGGGTTATGCACTGTGAATAAGGAGAGGGTACAACCCCCTTTCGCATTCGCGGATGACCTCGCTGTACTGGTAGTGGCTCGGGATGAGCCAGATCTCAAATACCGGGTTAGAAACGCAGGAGGCGTCGTAAAGAAATGGATGACGCAGCACGGACTGAAACTTGCGACAGAGAAAACCGAAGCCATCATTTTGAAGGGGACAAGGAATAGGCAAAATATTGAATTAAAATGTGCGGGAGCATGTCTAACACCTAAGAAACATGTAAAGTATCTAGGAGTGACATTGCACCAGAATGGAAAATGGGGAAAGCACGTGCGGGACGTGGTCTGAAAGGCTGCGAATAGTACGGCTGCGTTGGGGAGGGTGATGCCGAACATTGGAGGACCCAAATCCGAAAGGAGGAGGGTCTTACACGGTGTTGTACAATCGATCGTCCTCTACGCGGCACCAGTCTGGAGCGAGGCCGTAGAGATAACTGCCTGTAGGAGTCTCATGACACGAGTAGACAGAACAAGTCTGTTGCGAGTGGCATGCGCCTACAGGACTGTGTCTGCGGCAGCCTTATGGACCATCACTGGATGTGTTCCGTTGCATGTTTTGGCGGTGGAAAGAAAAGAGCTTTATAAGAGAAGAGGTCCAAACCTTACTGTGGCTGAGAAAAGACAGGAAAGTGGAAAGGTCAGTTGAAAGATGGCAAGAAGAAAGGAACAACACGGAAGACGTGGCACAGTGGACGAAAATGCTAATCCCGAACATAAGAGATTGGGTGAACTGTGGCCACAGGCGACTGGATTATTTCCTGACGCAGGCGCTCACAGGACACGGGTGTTTTAGGGCCTACCTCTATAGGATCGGAAAGGCTGATACAGATGAATGCCTATACTGTGGATACTCGGACACTGTGACACATACGATGTTAGATTGCAGCAGATGGATAGTGGAAAGGAACAGAATGGAGAGAGAGACAGGTGTGAATTTTGTTACAGTGAGAGAAATGATTGAGAGAATGATTGAAAATAAATTCGTTTGGACTAACATACACAGCTATATCCGTGCAGTGATCAAGAAAAAGGAAGAGGAAGAAAGACTGCTAAACCAACGCTAAAGGTAAGAGTGAATGATGCTGAAAGGTGAAGCTAGAAAAGTGGGTCACACTGTATGAGTTGGAATGCGTGAGTCAGACTGTGGGGAAGGAGGAAATGCCCATCTGGAAATAATGCCGAACTAGGAGGGATGAGTGTCTTCTACGCTCTACCTGGAACGAGACAGGGAACCTCCTTGCTGATGAATAGAGTGTGGATGTGTATGAATGGAGAATGAATGAATAAAGGTAGTGATTCGGAAGTGATGCCGGCCTTACAGCGGCCATTCCGCTTCCGGATCGCTGGATGACAGAGGAGGGTCTCGTTTAGCAGGTAGGCGTTCGTCGTAGACTCGGCGACGAGAGGGCATTTTAAAGTACCTCGGGAACTATCGCCGGGAGTACGAAGAACGAATCCTGCATTAAAGTTAGTCAGGCGGCGCCCTGGACTGAGATGTCTTTTGAAGATTCCAGACCCCCCCTCTATAAAGACGAAAAAAAAAGTGTTACTTCAGCAGCGAAAGGAAGAACATCATCGACCGTTGAAATATTCAGGATTTTGTCAGTTTATTACTTAAACTTATGGTACCTATTTTTTTTTTATTTGAATCATAAACAGTTATATTCGTTTTTGTATCATTTTATTGCTCAAAATCATTTAAATATGGTAAAACTTCTACAAATTGTGTCTGTTTATTATCAAATATTTAGATAGTCTGTTTAAATTATTTTTATAAAAATCTCTGTTGTAGGGTTTATAAGAAATTAATCAATTTAAAAGTTATCATGGATGCAAATACCGCGCCATGGAGAGGAAAACTCATTAACAACATGGTTTCAATACAGAAAACTAATGATTCAAAGCATAGCAGGAATGAGAACAAAATATTGACGGAATTAGAAGATTCAAAATTTATTGTAAGTAGCAAAACAATTTCAAGTTTTTAGTATTAAAAATTTCTTCTTTGTTGCAGCTGTGTTCGAATAATTTGGCTAATCAGAATATTAGCTTTACAGAAAACAATGAAGATCATGCCGACACAAAAAGCACATGTACACACCCAACATCTTCTAAAGGAAGTTTGACTGTGGAAACCATTGGATGTGCAGAGGTAAGCTAATTATTATTATATTGATGATCGTAATTTGTATTTTTTTAAACATGAATTATAAGTTCACAATTTTATATTGCTTTGGGATTTTCTGTATGCAAACGACAATGAAAATGAAACTTATCGTAAGTGCGTGGTAACACCTGAACAATTTTTAGGTACTGTTAACCCTAATAATTCTACTAAGATTTACATTAACCGAAAGGAAACTGTGAACTACTACGTTTCACCATGTCATTCTAATGAGAGTGATGCTGATATAAGCGACAATGATCGTACCTACAAAGTCGAGCAGAGGGGTCAACGAAGGATGTTATCCAATAGCAGCTCTTTCAGTAATGATTCCTTATCAGGCAATTTATCTTCTAGTTCTCCGCATTCGTCCTCACAAAATAAAACATCAACGACAGTTAAAAAGAGTAAAAAGCGCATTCGCCAACTAAGTAAATGGAAACAGAATACAGCAAAAAGATTAAGAAATTCTGGTAAGTCTTATGTTTCAATGTCTAAATCTAAAAAAGTTGTTGAGGCTCGAAGTATTAAACCACCTGGCCTTGAGAAATGTCGGCTAAAGTGCAGGGAGAAAGTCAGTGAGGATGTAAGAAATATAATTTTTATACTCCAGTCACTGTGGAGGAAAAAAGGTCAATACCTCTAAATTTTTTATAACTGAATTGATTTTGCTAATAATTTGGAATTAGGCTTATCTTACCTCCTTCTTCAAAAGTTATATATGCGATAGGTGAGCTTTTTATTTTTAAGGGGTGAAATCACCCCTTATTGAAAATAATAAAAAAAATTTATATTAAAGCATTCTATGGATTTAAATCGTGTTAAATTAGGTAATTGAAATATTGTCAATTATATTAATGGATATTGTGTACATTCTCAATCCTTAAATAATCTTAAAAACAACCCCTTTTATTAAAAATTATTGTAAAAAATCGTTTAACAGGTTCAAACGCTTTTGTAGTGCATTTATATCATCTACAATGTAATTCTCTGCTTATATAAAATAATTTTGGTTGATTGCAACACTTCAACCCTTAAAAACTACCCCCTATGTCAAAATATATAAAAAAAATCTTTTTCAACAACTTCAAAAGTTTTTAATGTACATTTATATTCAAAAATTTCTTTCTTATCAATAAAATATTTTTTGATTGGTTGCTTATTTTCAACCCTTAAAAACCACCTCTATGCTCACGAAACAAATTCCCCTTTGGTAAATGTCTAAATAAAAAAATTAAGTATACTCATGATGTTTTTATTGTAAAAAATTATGCATGAAAATATTTTACATTAGAAAGTATACAAAATATATTTACAAAAATAAAAATTATTTACAATATATCAAATTATTCATTGTCTGAAGCGTCATTCTAGTCGTGTTCAACTCCACCTCTTCGTCTATTGCAGGACAGTTTTGACAATTGTCGCCAGAGCATGTTCCACACGTAGCATTGCAAAATAGACCTAGTCTACGACAGCCACACGCTGAGCCGCAACCCTTTTTGCAATTGCAAAAAATCAGTTTCAATAGTTCTTCTGGTGCAGGTGAACTTTTCATTTTTATTGGTTGTAAAATATCATCACTCTTGAACCATCCCCAATCCGTTATATCAATCTCTTTGTTTCCAAGCCATATCTGAGTTTGTAAATAAACTCTTTTGATATGCTCATTCAGGGCACTTACAGTTGGTACACGAGATGATAATTTAACTGCACTATTTTTAGTTGTGGCGTTAATAAACGATTCGTATCGCATTTGTTCAAGTAATGATGAATAATCTTCGACCTTATTCATTTTGTTTATGTGGGTGTCTTTGGCAAGGCCATACAGCAAAATTGTACAGTATCTCCCAGCTTCTAAAATGTCTTCGAGATCTGAAGTACTCCTGTCATTGGCACTCATTGGCGGCTTTCCCACGCAACTTCAAAGGACTGTCGCTTCTTGTGTTCGTTAGTTCTCTGAAGCAAATGTTCAGTTTAGAGGTGCCTATATTATATACATAACATATATATATATATATATATATATATATATATATATATATATATATATATATATATATATATATATATATATATATTCAATGTTATAGTATGGACTTTACACTAATTCTGATTTTTTGTTTCAGGGCCACCTACAAAAAAAATCACAAAAAACACAAAAAACCGGCTTCGGCCACCAAAAAAATTGAAAAATACTAACAAAAACCGGCGCAAGCCACCAAAAAAATTAACAAAAAACCCAAAAAAACCCGGGCACGTAGGGCCCAACCCCTTGAGCACCAAGTCGCCGAACTGAGCCTAGGCTCAGAGCGGAGACTTGAGGCCCAAGTAAGCAATTTTAGTTCGCGGATAAGCCACATTATGATAACAGGATCATAGCGACAATGCGCTGTCCTGAGTTTTTGCAATCGGTTAGGAAACCATGTTGGGGTTCTATTACCCAGGACCTCCACATGAAGAGGATTTGGCTGATAGTTGTGCCCCTATCGCGCATCAGAGTGCTATAGGGGGGAAAGGGATGGTCTAGAGCATTGGAGCGCGGTGGGGTGACTCCTGTATTTACACGAGTTAACGCACCTCGCTCCAATGAATTGTTACACCCGAACGTAATTCTTAAGGGTAAACATGTCTCATAGGCTGCATTTAATCAAATTGCTTGCTTGCTTGATCGGGATCCAGTCGTGATACACTACTAACCCCGTAAGACCTTGTTGGTTCGGTGCGCTACCAAGCTACCTTTGAGTTTTATTAATTAACCAATATCCTGCTATCGTCGAAGACGTCAAAATTGAAGAATAATATCCAATAATGGTTATCCAATTTAGAAGTTAAATCAACAAGTGTAAAAGAACCGGCGTGTCGACTGCAAACGCTTCCTGACAGTAGAACACGACTTTCTGAGATAGAAAAGACATTGGTCTTAGAACTATTTCAAATCGTGTCGAACTGACCACAGCGTTATTTGGGCCTGTCACGGTAAAGAGCGAATGAAAGCCCCGATGGGGACTTGTAATTGCTTTTCCGATCAGGTTGAGCTGCAATAACACTTCGTCTCCAAAACCTTATGCAAATAGTAACTATAAGAATTACTGTTAACAAAAGGTAGCTATACGAAGCGACTGGCAGCAGGAAGAGTCGACATTGCCGGCATTCTTGTACCTCTCTCGAGGAGAGGGAACGCGGCTACACGAGGTGACAAGGCCGGTGAGAAGTTCTACATCTCTGAGGAACTTGAGGTATACACCACGCATCAGAATTCTAACACATATTAAGTCATTGTAAGAATATTTTGTCTGTAAGAAAGCTCGAACTATTTGCCGAGAATTCTGATTGCCGGTGTCCCCTCACCTACCACAAAGGCTCGGCGGAACTTCTTGCCGGTAGAGGCTAGAGGCCGGTATCTCAATTTAACTCCTTATAACGAAGATGGACTCTCGAAACTTGAGATCCTCTTTGAGAGCGGCGGTCGTAGATAGTCCAGAAACCCCTGAAAACCAGGAGGACGCTACGGCCGTACGACAGAAGTTATATCTGTATATGGATACGAAAGTTGGAGTATAACAAAAATTAAAAATTCATTAATTCAAAATTTTGGAAAAATTTGCTTACAAGGGACCTAGTAAATTTAAGACAAGGCTCAACAGAATCTATTATGCATTTTTATGAAAAGATCATGGGACTTATAAGCTGTATTAATAGTTACCTAGAATTACATACCGTAAATGCCGATATTAAAAGGAGTAAACAAGAATTTTTCCGTTAACAAGCTCTTACAACATACTTTAGCACGCCTACGAGAACCAACGGGCTCTGTTATCAGAGCAATGAGACCAGGAAGTTTAGCCACGGCAATATAATACGTACAGGAAGAAAATAATATTCGATACCTTCAAAAAAATCAAATAATTCAACCTTCAACGTCAGGAAGAAGCGAAAATTATCCAGAACGCCAACCTCAGAGACAGCAGATGCCTGTGCTTATCTAGAAATCATTATTTTACGCCTCCTCAATGGCAGCAACTAATGAGACAATTCTATCCGCAGAATCAGTTTCAGCAACCACATCGGCAACAAAACTTTAACCAATTTAGACAAAATTCAAACCCTTCAGCATTCAGGACCCAGAACCAGTCAAATGTATGGGTACCCAAATCTGAACAGTCAAAACAGCCTAGACCAAGACCTTTGAGCGGAATAACAGAAACCACAACCAGAGGCCGTCAACATTTTACACCAGATTACCGAGCACAACCAAAATTTACCGTAGAAGAACTTTACAATATACAATGCCACGGATACGAACAAGAAGAGAATACCAACTACAACGATTACTACGAACCTGAATACGACAATTTGCTACAATTTAAATACAAAAATTAACCAACTGAATATGAGAAAACGTAAATTTTCGAGAGGACCCACCAGAAACAATCGAAACGTAATTGAACTTCATTCATTTGCCGACAAGAAGGAGCTACCCTACATTAAAATTTCTAGGCCTTGTTTACGTCTTTTAATCTATACAGGATCCACAAAGTCATTACTTAATCCAGAAATAGCTTCTTAATATTTTCCAAGTTTCATACAACATTAACCCTTTGTCTTCACATCAATTTTTCAAAATTATTCCCAAAAATATTGTACCGAAATTCCTTCATTTTCAAAACATAATTCTGACAGCAGAATGACATTTTATATCTTTAAGTTTTACAAAACTTTTGATGGTCTTTTTAGCTTCGACAATCTTAAACTCTTCGAAACCCAATTAAACTTTCCCAAATCGCTTCTAGTTACAAAAGATTCTACAATCCCCATTAAATATTACGAAACAAATAAAACATAATTTTATTCCATCCATTCGGAAGCAAATTCTATTAGTCAAATCAAAATTCCTGTCAAAGAAGAAAAAGGAACCATCATTATTTCAACCCAAAACGTGCAAGGCGTCGTAGTACGAGAAGCCCTTACTAACGCCGAGAACCACCTTGCCTGGTCCGAAATTGCCAACTTCACGTCAGACCCCATTAACCTTTCTCTTATGGAACCACTCGAAAGCAAGAAAATAGACATTCAAGGTTTCAATATATATTCCATGAAAACAACCTCCAGACCAGACTACAGACAAGATATCGACGACTTAATTAAAACCGAACATCTTAACGAAGAAGAAGAGGAACAAGTTCGCCACCTATGCCGAAAATTCTCCGATATATTTCACCAACCAGACACTCCTCTTAGCTTTACTAACGAATTTAAATACCACATCAGAATCAAAGACGAAGAGCCTGTATATACGAAATCATACCGGTATCCGTATGTGCACAAGGAAAAAGTAAAGAAACAAATCTCTTTAATATTAGAGCAAGTGATCATTCGACCAAGCCAATCGCCATTGTCTTCGCGCATTTGAATCGTGGCAAAGAAACCAGAATAATCCGCTAAAATAAAGTGGAGGATAGTGGTAGATTATAGAAAGGTCAACGAGAAGACAATTGACGACCGGTACAAAATTCCTCACATTGGCGATATTTTGGACAAATTGGGAAGATGTCAATATTTTACGACCCTCGACTGAGCGAGCAGATTTCAAAAAATCGAGATAGCGCTGAAGAAGACATTCCCAAAACAGCATTTAATGTGGAAAATGGACACTATGAATATTTAAGAATATTTGGACTTAAAAACGCTCCGTCTACGTTTCAACGTATGATGAACAACGTATTAAAAGGACTTCAAGGAGAAATATGTCTCGTCTATATGGATGACGTAATAGTATATTCAACATCACTACAGAAACATACAGTAAATCTTACAAAAGTATTTCAACGACTAAGAGAAACCTGACTAAAAATCTAAGTCGACAAATGCGAATTCTTAAAAAAGCAAGTTAATTTTCTGGGACATGCAGTCACACAAGAAGGAATAAAACCGATTTCAGCAAAAATTGAAGCAATAGAAAAATATCTAATATCGAAAACAGCAAAAGAAATAAGAGGATTTCTTGGACTACTGGGATATTATAGGAAGTTTATTCGAGACTTCGCAAAAATCATAAAACATCTAACTGCTTAAAAGCTTAAAAAAAGATGCAAAGATCGAACATACACGCGAATTCGTAGAATGCTTTGAAATGTACAGGAAATTATTAATTAATGAGCCGGTATTACAATATCCAGATTTTTTCAAACCGTTTAACCTCACAACAGATGCCAGCAACTTCGCTATCGAAGCAGTACCTTCCCAATAAACCAATTGCCTTTGCTTCCTGGACACTAAATAAAACCGAAACCAAGTACTCCACAATAGAAAAGCAAATGTTAGCAAGGGTGTCGACAACTGAGTATTTCCGATCCTACCTATTTGAAAGAAAATTTAAAATACTTTCAGATCACCACCCCTTGCAATATAATTTTCCCTAAAGGAACCTAACTCCAATCTAGTACGTTGGAGATTAAAATTACAAGAATTTCACTACAAATTAAAGTACTTTTGTAACGATTCCAAAAATCAATGAGCCACACATTGAAAACCTTCCTTAAAATCGTACATATCAGAATCCACATGAAATTAGAACAAGAAATAAGTGATTTACAGATGGGTTTTAGAAAGGGTCTAGGAACTAGAGAAGCATTATTCGAAGTCAATGTTCTGACACAACGATGTCTGGATATGAATCAGGACATATATGCTTGCTTCATACATTTTAAAAAAGCGTTTGACAGAGTTCAACCTGAAAAGCTTTTAAGTATTCTTAAGACCAAAAACGAAGAAAAAGAGTCGAAGGAGAACTGACAGAGGAAGTAATTGTACTTAGAGGAGTTCGACAAGGGTGCATACTTTCACCACTCTTATTCAACGTCTACAGTGAAGTGATATTTCAAAAAGCTTTATTGGATATTGTGGAAGGTATTTTGGTCAACGGAAATAGCATTAATAATATTAGATATGCGGACGATACGGTCATATTTGCAAGTGACATGGAAGATTTACAGTACATAATACAACATGTATACAATGCATGTGAAAGATACGGACTGCAAATGAATCTCAAGAAGACGAAATCAATGATATTCTCAAAAAAACCACAAAATGTAGATAACCTGATCATCAATAATACAACGATCGAAAGAGTAACAACATTTAAATATTTAGGAACGTAGCTAACCGAAGATGGAGATCAAACAAAAGAAATCAGATCCAGAATAGAAATGACAAGAAACACGTTCATAAAATTGAAGAACTTACTTTGTAACCGTAATCTTAATCAAGAGATCCGCACAAGAATGCTACGTTGTTACGTTTTTTCTACTTTACTATACGGCATGGAAGCGTGGACAATAAAAGAGTCTGAAATCAAAAAACTCCTTTGAGATGTGGTGCTACAGAAGAATCCACAGAATAACGTGCACTGAAAAAGTAACTAATATAGAGGTGTTACAAAAAATGAAGAAAGAATGTGAAGTCAAAGAAAAACTGTTAAAATTAGAAAGATTCAATATCTGGGTCATATAATAAGGAGCGAGAAGTACTTATTACTTAGTTAATTATGCAAGGGAAGATACAAGGGAAGAGAAACCCCTGGATGACGCAAAATATCCTGGCTAAGAAATTTGAGAGAGTGGTTCGGTTGCAGCTCATTAGAATTATTCAGAAGCGCGGCGAATAAAATTAAAATAGCGATGATGATTTCCAACCTCCGATAGGAAAAGGAACCTGAAGAAGAAGAAGACTACAAAGCAATTTACAAAAAAGGCAAAGCTAATACAAATGCAGACACACTGTCTCGAATCAAAATACACACAAAGGAAACTAAGGACATCGATTCACAAATTAAGGAATTCTTTGATGATTTAGTAGACATGGAAGACGATAGATGGTCAGCGACTAATATTCCAGATACAGATCAAATATTTGATGAGATTGTAGAGGAAAAAGCAACAGAATTAATTTCAGAAAACATCCCAAAAGACACTGTTGAAAACGAAGATCAAAACATCCCAGAAGACACTGTTGAAAACGAAGATCAAAACATGGATGAAGACGGAAATGAAACAATACATACAGCAGTAGAAAACCCAATTCTTGGTAATCGTCAACTACAATCCACGACCTCCAGCAGTCATACAAACCTTTCCGGATAAAAGACGTTATCATATCCAGCTATCGAAAGATCAGTTAAAAGCTGATACCTTAAAAATTTTTAAAGTACAACTCAAGATATTATCAGGAAAACTTTTAAACACAACGCATATGACTTATTTAAATGTAATCTTTTATTGGAAGATGTTAACCTAGAAAAACAATAAAAATGAATTATAAAAAACTAGCATGAAGGAAAAACGAACCATAGAGGAATAGCTGAAACGGAAAGTCAAATTATAAAACGATATTACTAGCAGGGCCGCCGCTAAGGTATTGGCCGCCCGTGTGCAACTTAATATTTGCCGCCCCCTTTCAACACTTTAGACATACATACTATTATTTAAAGAAATGTGCAGAAGATGCATAATGTAACAATAATAATTTGTAAATAGATAAATACTTATACGAAAATGGTTGCGTTTGAGTTTTCTTACAAGCTCTCTCTGATGACGGGAAGACCCAGAAACACGTGTCAGGGAGTGGTAAGAAACTCAAATTAAATCGAAACGCAACCATTTTCGTATATTTATCGTTCTTACTCGACGCAATGAGTACAAGAAAGATGGTAATTTATATGAGTAAATTGTTGATGCATAGTGGAATATAAATATTCCCAGCATCGCTCTTAATGGCTTGATTAAGCGTGAGTATACAGTTTACTTTAATTGCTATCGACACATTTAACTTCTTCTTAGATAAATACTTACTTGAACATTTAGACTCTATGATCCAACGTCCATATATATTATCCTAATGTATATTCTAATATCCTAATATCCCATCTTAATATCCTAATTTAAACGTCCATTATCCTAATTACCTAATAACATTATCCTAATAACCATGATCCAACGTCCAGAATATGTATATCCTAATATCCTTTAAACGTCCATTTAATTAAAATAAACCGTGAATAGAAACATAAACACATAAAAAAACTAAAAACGCAGTTTTCGGGCTTTCGTCTCGGAAAACGTTTTGACAATATCTTTAATGTCCAATGTCGCACACACTTCATATTCTATAGATAACATTGCAGAAAGCAGAAACACATCTTACTACAATTGTTATTTGTTCTACATGCGCCCCAATGTTTTTTCTCCATTTCATATCATTTTTGAAGAGCAGAGTCAACTGTTAATTTTTTTTTAATGTTGTAGATAGTTTAAACAGTTTTTGAGAATATTTAATATGCGCTGCACCGGATTCATGTCTTTTTAAAATAATAGCTAAATGTTGCCAGTCACTTACCCCATTAATTCCACTTAATAATTGTCGGCTGCTTTCATCACAACAAAACAGTTTACAAGGTGCACAAAAAATACTATTTAGTGATAATGAGCTAAGTAACCACGGGCGATGAATTTGGTCTTGATTAGGTAATGTGCGATAATAATAAGTTTTTCCCATTTCCCATTATTTGTATATCTGGGGAAGTTAATTTTTGTAATTTGCTGGGGAAAATTTTCAACAACAAATTAAACTTCACTTGGATTCATATTTTCAGGCCATTTTCCAGTAAATTGAATTTACTAATGTTTGTATTTTGAGAACGATTTACGAAGTGGAAATTGAAACGTCAATAAACGTATTTTAACCTTTAATTGTTGCTTATTCCCATTTAAATAGTAAATAATATTTTATGACATTTTTTTTAGATTAGGATGATAAGTATACATGATAAATGAAACGCATTTAAGTATTATCACGTACTGAATAATTATTATTGTTTGGAATATTAGAGTTCACAGAATTATGTGAATCATTACTATTTAATTATTTTCGTTTTAAAAAAGTATTATCATCAGTGGACTGCTTTTGGCCGCCCCTATTGTTGGCCGCCCGTGTGCGATGCACACTTAGCACACATGGTAGCGGCGGCCCTGATTACT
This sequence comes from Diabrotica undecimpunctata, assembly GCF_040954645.1. Taxonomy (NCBI): domain Eukaryota; kingdom Metazoa; phylum Arthropoda; class Insecta; order Coleoptera; family Chrysomelidae; genus Diabrotica; species Diabrotica undecimpunctata. Next base: position 24,581,769 of record NC_092813.1, on the reverse strand, counting down.
AGGCTCATATGAAGAAGGACATAGAAGATATCATAAGATTTTGCGATATATGCCAAGAAAATAAATACGACAGAGCTCCTCAAAAAAAAATTTATTGTTACACTGACTCCCACTAAACCACTGGAAATAGTTCACATTGATTCATTCCAGGCTAATGGACAGAAATTTCTAACCATTCGCATTTTCGAAGTATGGATAAGTCTACCCAATAAATGAAGGGAATGCAATCAATGTACTCAACGCCCGATTAATTTTTATAACACATAATGGACTCCCAACAATGATAGTAGCCGATAATAGTACGGAATTTAAAAATGGAGTAATACAAGAATTTGTAAATTCTCATAAAATCTCAATCCACTATACGCTACCAGAGAATACGCAATGCAACGGGATGATTGAGAGATTTCATTCTACATTAATCGAACATTTTCGAAGCAGTTTTTAGCAGTTTACAAAATTTCGACCAAGCTCTTAGATACCAATTAAAATCAGCTCGAGGCAAATTCTCAAAAATTTACTCCTATAGCAGAACAAGAAGAGGGCTAATTAATGGACTATGAAGCATTATCAAAGCAATTTCTGAAAATCTGAATCAAGATGACGCAGAAAAATACAACAGTGCAATAGAAATCTTACAGACGAATCAGGAAAATCTTATAAATCATCTTAATCGTCACATTAGCTTGATCAAGAAGATAATAAAAGAGTTCAACAAAACTATCACATTATTAACACACAATCAAGAAATAATAGCAGAAGAAGTAAATAATATCAGCACGAATCTCAGTAGATTCATTTTTGACTTCAATCATTATTTGCAAGCAAGGAATGTTCTGGACCAATTAAATGTGACCCTTCAAATTATACTTCAGATGCTTAACGACCTAGAAGAAGCCATTACCTTTTCTCTTGTAAACACTCTCCATAACAGTGTGATCAAGAAAGATGAATTGAAATGGATCATGAATAAAATGCTAGAACATCATAAGATAGACCAGCTTGTGAACATCTAAGACGAAGACATACTAAAGATACTACAACATCATCAAAGTAGATGCCTATTATTCAAACCGTACTATTACATTTATCATTCATTTTCCTATCCTACATCCTAATTCCTTTACTTATTATCATTTATTTCCTATACCTACCGCAAATTCTACTACAATCATTCCTCCTGAACCATATATCCTCACAAACGAAAAATCCTTTCAATATTTGGAAGAACCATGTGCCGGAATCGACACAAGATATCTTTGCCAAGAGGAAACCATACTAGAAGCAACGAAAACTGACGACTGTATCAAACAAATCGTGCAGTTGAGCATCTAAGAAGCTTCTTGCCAATATACTAAAAACATACACTTTTAAAATATTATCAGATGCCTCCTATATAGGAATATTCCCCGAATCAACCAAAATTACAAATCGATATTTTACAACAAAAATTTAGGGCCTAAAAGGAACTTATCTCATCAATCTTCCGCCCAGATGTGAATTCTAAACCCCAATCCAGAGTTACATAAATTCGAGGACAACCATCTCAGAGGAACCGCTACTGATTCCCAAAATTAGGACCATAGATATTCAAACAGCGATTAAATTCAAACCATTAAGGATAGATCACATCCCCTTAGACAAACTGCATGAACTCTCTAAGGAAGAGGAACATCTAGAGACAATTAACCCGAAATTATGGAACCATAGCCATAATCATTTTTGGATGACTCCTTTATATATCTTTATTACAATAATCTGCCTCAATATATGTTACAAGTATTAAACAAATAACAAAAAACCAAACTCTAGCGACGAAACTTCCGAAGAGGCCAACTCAACAGTTCTGTTCGTCCCTCACAAAACTTCTTCAGGGGAAAGAGTAGTCACAGTAGAATGACCGCTATTTCCGCAGTACTTTATATGGTGTTCAACTACAATTGTGGTTTAATTATATACAAATTTAACAAATCGAACTTCTGGATAAGCGTTTCTATTGTGTTATAAACTTTTAATATACATGTTTAATTTTATCGCCAATCTATTAAATAACGTTATATTGTTATTATAACATATTAACCAATAATATGATATGGTATGGTATGGTTTTATCTATTTCAGCTACTGTTGCGTTACCTACCTAAATCTCTTTGTCAGACAATTCTCGGGTATTTATCCCTTTGGCCAAGAATATATGAAAATGGATAGAGAAGGAACAATTTAGAGCTGTGTTCTATGGAGCTGCTATTCCACACGTGTATATCTGATCATGTGTGGAATAGTATCTCCTTAGAAAGTAGTTCACATAATGTAAAAAAATGAATAATTATAATTTTGTCACTACTTTAAAAATTGAGAGTATTATTTGTAAGCTATTTCAATCTTCCTATAGATGTTTGTAGTATTTTCGCCAATATACTCAATACCCGATCTAAAACAGTCTAAAATATAGAAACATTTAGAAGAAGATCGATTTGGGCTACGGAAGTTTTTCTATTAATTATTTCTTAAGATCACTTTTCTGAAAAATTCGTTACATTTTTTTTTTATTTTAGAAAATTTTGTTGGGAACAGAAATCCTACTCCAATTTCGAATTGTTTTCTATAAGGTAAGCAGTCTAATCTCGTATATCAAAGCCAGCTGCTTGTAAAAAACACTTTACATAACGCAAATCAAGGACTAGTTTTCATCGTATCTTTAATAGTTAAACTGGGGACAACACATTCTGAGACTGTTTTCTATTGGCCTGTGAAAGCAACACTATGTTTATATGGTGTTCAGCTACAATTGTGGTTTAATCACATATTAATTTAACATCGAATCGAACTTCTGGATAAGCGTTTCGATTGTGTTATAAACTTTTAATAAACATGTTTAATTTTATCTCCTTTATCTATTAACTAACATTATATTGATATTATAACATATTAAATAATAATATGATATGGTTTTATCTATTTCAGCTACTGTTGAGTTACCTAAATCTCTTTGTCAGACAATTCTCGAAAACAAATTTGAATATTTGGTTTATTTATGCAACACGAAAGAAAAGCTGTTGTATTTATCTCTTTGGCTAGGAATATATGAAAATAGATAGAGAAGGAACCAATTTAGAGCTGTTGTGTCCTATTGATCTCTATTCCATACATGTATATCTGATCATGGTTGGAATAGTATCTCCTTACAAAGTAGTTCACATAATAAAAAAAATGTATAATTATAATTTTGTCAGTACTTTATAAATTAAGAGTATTATTTGTAAACTCTTTCAAACTTCCCATAGATATTTGTAGTATTTTTGCCAATATATTTAATACCCGATCTAAAACAGTACCTTTGAAGTAAATTTATGATTCTTTTTATCCACTGTAAACTACCATTCGATTACCTACGCTTTTCTATCAATCAGTTTTTGAAATCAGTTTCGATAATGTGTTACTCCCTTTGCGGAACATTTGAAGTAATCAACAACTAGTTTCTTTTTCTTTGACCTAAACAATTGTGTTAAGGATCTCCAAAACAGTAGTTTTGAAGTAAATATATTATTCTTTTTTTAATAATTTGGGTCCTCCCTAATCTTTACTCTTCTGTTATTTTTAAACTATGTTTAGTGTCCTCCTCTATGGAGTAGAAAGCTAGAGCCTTACAGAAGATGCCATAAAACGATTAGAGGCATTTGAAATGTGGTGCTACCGACGTTTGTTGAGGGTCTCGTATATACACCACATAAGTAACATAACTATTCTTCAGAGGATAAGATAAGACAAAGAAATTGTTAACATCATAAAAAAAAATTGGCTTACTTTACTGCGTAAAGTCTGTTTTAGACTATAACATAAAATGATATAAGAAAATGGTATAGCAAAAACTTACATGAAATAATTGTGTACAATATTAATACAAGAAGTTTTGTGTATTACATTGTCACATTTTGGTATCAAAATATGTTATGTGATTCTGCGCATTACATGCTAAAAAAGTCCTTTTTTAAAATAATTGGTGTACATGTACTGTTAACCTCAATGTTCTTATTCTTCTTTTTGTTATTGTAATGTAACCTTATTTTCTCCAACATTTAACCTAGTTTTTTACCCACGTAAATACCTAGTTAGTTTTACCCACGTTTTACCTTTGCTTTAACAAAGACATATATATTTATGATGCATAAAAAAATTCTCCTATTATCTGTTTCTGATTCGCAAGGCAAAAAAAGAGGAAAAACCTAACTGCGCATGCGTGTGTACTAATAATTTGGTATCAAAATACGACATGTTCTAATTTCTATAACATATTTTGTCAACAGATTTTGTTTTCTGTTTTACATTATGACAAAACTTAGTACCATTTTCTTATATCATTTTATGTTATAGTCTAAAACAGACTTAATGATAAATATCGACTTCTGTAGTTAATTCTGCAAGGCAAAATTGAGGGTAGGAGAGGCCCTGGACGTAGAGGTATCTCCTGGCTGGCCAATCTTAAGAAGTGAACAGGTCTAACGTTAACTGATCTATTTCGAGCTGCTGTGAATAAAATAAGATGGGTCAATGTGGTCGTCAACATCTCTAGAAGATATACACATTTAGAAGAAGATCAATTTGGGCTACGGATATTTTTCTAATAATTATTTCTTGAGATCACTTTTCTGAATGTGTTGGTTCTTTGTGCAGCATTTAAACTAAAGAAAAATTCGTTACATTTTTTTCTTTAAGTCAGAAAATTGTGTTGTAAACAGAAATCCTACTCCAATTTCGAATTGTTCTCTATAAGGTAAGCAGTCTTATCTCGTATATCGAAGCCAATTTACTTTTGCATGCCTAATAAAAAGCACTTTACATAATGCAAATCAAGGATTAGTCATCGTATCTTTAATAATTAGATTGTGGACAACACATTCTGAGACCGTTTTCTATTGGCATGTTAGAGCAACACTATGTTTATACGGTGTTCTGCCACAATTGTGGATAAATCTCATATAAATTTAATATCGAATCGAAGTTCTGGATAACAGTTTCTATTGTGTTATAAACTTTTAACATACATGTTTAATTCTATCGTCAATCTGTTAACTAGTATTAAATTCATGTTATACTATATTGATAATACTATTATATTGTTTTACCTATTTTAGCTACTGTAGAGTCACCTAATTCCCTTTACCAGGCAATTTTTGGGAACTAATTGGGATATTTGGTTTATTTATGTACGACGAAAGAAAAAGTATTGACTTTGAGTAGGAATATATAAAAATGGATATAGATAGAAACAGTTTAGAGCTGTGTTCTATGGAATCGTCAATCCAGACATGTATATCTGATCGATTGTGGTTTGTTTTCTCCATAGAAAGTAGTTTACATAGTGCAAAATCAATGAATAATTGTAATTTAAGCACGAACTAATAAATTGTGAGTAGGTATTATTTGTAGCCCATTTCAAACTTCTTCTCGATTTTTGTAGTATTATCATCAATATATTTAATAAGCAATCTAAAAAAGTGCAAAGTAAATTTCTTTCTTGATTCTTTGAGCTACCATTGCATTAGCTGTGTTCTTCTGTCAGTCAATTCTCGTAATCAGTTTTCAGAATATTTTGCTTCCTTTGTGCAAACTTCAAAGCAAAGGATATTTCGTTAATTTTTGTTTTTTCGTTGTGTTAGTCTCCTTGGCAGTATTATTAAACCCAAACAGTGTCGCCAAGGTAACCAATCACGACAAATATTGTTACTTTGGCCGGCCAACCACAGCGCTCGTTATTAACTGCGCTGTCATTGGCCTCTCGGCGGAAGTGTGCTGAAAATTCTCAAACACGATGTGTATAAAAGAGCAGCACATCTTCCGAACGGGATCCAGTCGTCATACACTACTAACCCCGTAAGACCTTGTTGGTTCGGTGCGCTACCAAGCTACCTTTGAGTTTTATTAATTAACAAATATCCTGCTATCGTCGAAGACGTCCAAAAAAATTGAAGAATAATACCTAATAATGGTTATCCAATTTAGAAGTTAAATTATCAAGTGTACGAGAACCGGCGTGTCGACTACAAAACGCTTCCTGACAGTAGAACACGACTTTCTGAGATAGAAATGACATTGGTCTTATAACTATCTCAAATCGTATCGATCTGACCACAGCGTTATTTAGGCCTGTCACGGTAAAGAGCGAATAAAAGCCCCGACGGGGACTTGTAATTGCTTTTCCGATCAGGTTGAGCTGAAATACCACTTCGTCTCCAAAACCTTATGTAAATAGTAACTATATGAATTACTGTTAACAAAAAGGTAGTTATACGAAGCGACTGGCAGCAGGAAGAGTCGACATTGCCTCTTCTACATCTTGTACCTCTCGAGGAGAGGGAACGCGGCTACACGAAGCGAGAAGGCCGACATATTTGTGGAACTTGAGATAAACACCACGCATCAGAATTCTAATACATATAAGTCAGTGTAAGAAAGCTCGAACTGTTAGAGAATTCTGATTGCCGGTGTCCCCTCACCTACCACAAAGGCTCGGCGGAACTTCTTGCCCGTAACGGCCGGTATCTCAATAAACTACTTAAATACGAAGATGGACTCTCGAAACTTGAGATCCTCTTCGAGAGCGGCGGTTGTAGATCGTCCAGAAACCCCTGAAAACCAGGAGGACGCTACGGCCGTACGACAACAGGTTTTTTTATCATTTTTACGGTCCGCCCGTTAGCTAAACATTTTTGTCATATGAATTCTATGAATAAATTCGCGGGAATTGGTTCATTCATTTATTTAGTTAATATTTAGTCATCGAGTTTATTTTATTTGTCTATTAGAAATCAGAATAAGGCAAAAATAGTTAACAACTGTAGAGTTTTTAAGGTGTTTCCAATATTTAAGAAATATCTAATAATTATAAGTTTTTTTTTAGAATTTCCGCATCAACCATTAAAGGTTATTAGCGGGTTTTACAAATTTTACAGTTGTTATTAAATATACTAATTACAAATTGCGTATTAACTTACAAATAATAAATTACCAAATTACAAAATGATACATAGAATACAACTTAAATTTTATGTAGTAACCGTATGTCCTTAAGGAATTTGATTGTATTTGATACATTACAGTTTAAAATATCTTTAAGTTTCTTTGCTTCTTCTGGTACGTTGTTGATGACTCTTTCGTAGGAGTAAAGAGGACAATCAATCAATATATGTTGAACAGTTATTGGATATTCACAATAGGAACATTCAGGTGGTAGTTCTTTTGTTATGAGATGCTGGTGAGTTAACGCTGTATGTCCAATTTTTAGTCGGTTGATAATCACCTGTTGCCTTCTGTTTTCTGGAAATTGTAGTTTAGTGCAAATCCTAGTTTTAACGTTTTTAAGGTTAGACTTATTAGAATTCCACATTTGTTGCCAATTTTTTACACAGTGCTGATTAATAATGAGCTGGATATCACTGAACGGAATTGTAGTCATTATTTTAGTTTGCTCGTCAGTAGCAGCTTTCTTTGCTAATTCATCTACTTTTTCATTTCCTAAGATATGTATGAAAGTTTGAGCTTGCATGACTATTACACATGTCTAATGCTTTTAAAATGGCAATTGCTTCTCCCGTGAAAATGCTGAAGAATTGAGGGATGCGACCTGCATATTCAGACTTTCCTAGAATAAAGGCCGCTGCATGTCCGTTTTCAGTTCTTGACGCATCAGTAAAAATCTTGTTATAACCAGTGTATTCTGATATCCGTTCTTAATATAATTTGTTAATGATTATGGGAGTTGTGGTACTCTTTGGATAGGCCGTAAGGGATAAATTAATAGTGTGGGAAAATTAATAGTCCAGAGGGGTATAGTTCGTTGTGTAGGATAAGAATGTGTCAGCTGCTCCATGTCAAAACCATATCTCGTTAAACGTTCTTTAAGGGGTGGATATTTAATTTGTTGATGACAATGAGTAGATGGATATATTTTGTAAAGAAGTGGATAGTTTGTGTTATTAGGGTGATTTAAAGAAATGTGTTGTCTTCGTATTGATAGGGGGGACTCATCTAGGATAACCTGAAAACAGGACTAGTTTGGTAAGCACCCAGAATAAGTCTTAAATATGTATTTTGTATAATGTGTAGTTTTTTAAGAATATAATTACTCGCAATTGAATAGCATATTGCACCATAATCCAGTTTACTTCGGATTAATGATTGGTATATATGCAGCAATTTTAGGGTGTCCGCTCCCCAAGATCGGTTTGATAGCATTATTTTAGATTGACAGGATACGACTAGCTTTTTAATATGTTCTGCCCATGTTAGCTGACTGTCCAGTCTCAGGCCAAGAAAGTCAATGCTCTCTACTTGTTTTAGGTTGATACCATTTAGAGTAAGGGTTGTTTTTAATCAGTTTTTCTTTTATTGAATACGATAAAACGAGATTTATCACCTGAGAACGTAAAACCAGTTTTTTGGGACCAGTCTTGTCGTTTATGCAGAAATTATTGCAAAATTTTTAAGGCTAGTGTAATATTGCAGCTACTAGTATATACAACCAAGTCATCTGCATACAGATCTGCTTTCAAAGGTAGCTTTATCTCTTGAGCGGTATTATTAATTGCTATTAAAAATAGAGTGGAGCTTAAGGTTGAGCCCTGTGGAATACCGTTTTTAAGACATTCTGTTTTTGAAGTAATTCCATTCACACGTACTTGAAATACTCTATTATTCATGAAATGTTTTACAAAAGCAAGAAAATTTCCCTGGATAAACCAGTTAGACATGGTTTGTAAAATGTTGTATCTTCATGCAATATCAAATGCTTTATTTATATCAAACTATATGGCAATTACTTTCTGGTTATTTCTAGAAGACTCACATATAATATTGTCAATAGCTACTAAGGCATCATGAGTTGATCTGCCTTTTCTGAAACCGCTTTGGATATGGCTTAATAATCCGTTTTTTTTTTAAGAAACCATACTAATCTGTTATTTATAATTTTTTCTAGTAGTTTGCATGTATTGTAAGTGAAATTGGTCTATAGGAAGGAGGGTCAGTTTTTGATTTGAAAGGTTTTAAAATGGGAATAATTGTTGATTCAGACCAGATAGATGTAAATTTTTTATTAAGGTAAATGTAGTGCTAGCGACCGACAGGGAAGACATGCAGTACATGCTAAGAAAACTGATAGAAGAATATAACGACTGGGGAATGAATGTCAATACAACAAAAACCAAATATCTTTGTATTGGAAACGAGTCAGATAACATAGACCTCGAAAACGGACAACATATTTCCTGCTGTCAGAGCTATGACTACTTGGGTGTTGCCTTTGACAATACAGGAACTGATACACGGGAAATAGAAAAACGAATCACTCAAGCAAAGAAAGTCTTAGGATGTCTCAATAGTATACTGTGGAGTAAAGAGATAACGAAAGGAAGGAAATTTAATATATATGAGACCATGATTAAAACTACTCTTCTTTATGGCGCTGAAACATGGAGAATTAGTGAAAAGAACAAAAAGCGAATAGAAGCAGTAGAGATGGATGCAATGAGAAGATCTTTAGGTATTTCCAGACGAGACCGAATCAGAAATGATGTAATAAAACAACGTATGGGAATAGAAGGAAATATAACTCAAGATATAGAGAAGAAACAATTAAGGTGGTATGGGCATGTTCAACGGATGCCAGCATCAAGACTCCCTAAAAAAGTAATAGAATGGCAACCGATAGGTCGACGAAAAAGAGGAAGACCCAGATTAGAATGGCAACACGGCGTAAACAAGTCCATGAGCGAAAGAAATTTAACAACAAACGACTGCGAAGATAGGAAGAGATGGTGTTTAGGTATCGGACAACGTCGAAAGACGTTCTAAACCGATGTATATATATAAATGTGATTGAAAATGTTTAAGAGAATTAATTTTCCTGTGTACGGCAAATTTTTGATAAATATTATTGGTATATTATCAGGACCCGATGACGTGTTTTTTGATTTATCTAGAGCTTCCTCAAATTCTTGATATGCGATGGGAAAATTTAGTGGATGATCACTATCTACTATAGATATTTCTGTCATTTCACGTTTATTTTTGAAATCTAAAAATGCGGGATCGAAGTTTGCATTGCTTGAATTTGTCTTATATATATATATATATACATATATATATATATATATATATATATATATATATATATATATATATATATATATATATATATATACAGATTGAACGAATTTAAAACGGAACATACAATTTAATATATGTCTGTTTGAACTGCATTTGAAATAGTGGACCAATATAAAACTTGGACAAAAATAAATCCATACCCGGTAATAGACATTGTATAAAATATCGTTCAACTACCTGTCTCCTTTAAAGGAAAGAGGAGCTTGCCTAATAGTCAGAGAGATAGAGCCGAAATTTTGAACTGATCAGTAATATGACATTTCTCTATTGGAATATATTCATTGTAACTGGGTTAAGACTTTGCCTTACAGGTGGACGCCCCTCGTGGTACAGGGGGTGGCTATACAGGGATGAAGTTGTAATTTTTTTCGGAAAAATTAACGATCGATAATATGGCTGAAAATTTGCCCAGAGGAAGATCTTGGTATAACTAGACGAAATCCCAAAGGGCGGACGCGAGAGTGGATACATAAGGGGTGGCGGACAGGGGTGAAGTTGCAATTTTTTGGGGAAAAATTAACGATAATATGTCCGAAATTTTCATGGCTCATTATTTAGCCCCTAAAAACTCTAAATCCAAAAGAGCGGACAGCTGGGTTGGTACAGAGAACCATAAAACGGGGTCAAATGTACCACTTGCCTGTGGATTTTAGGACTCGGTAACAATTTTCAAACTGATTTTATCATGATATTTTTATACCGATTGATTTGAAAATTTGTATGCTCACTTCTGTTACTATTCTGAGAAGCGTCAAGTAGAGTTTTCCTCAAAATTTTTCAAAAAAATTTCCGTAAATGAAAATTTTCGTAATTTTTTGAGGTAAAATCTAATTTGTAGAATCCTTTCGATTTTCTGTCAGTTATACCATGATATTTTTCCAAAAATTTTCCAACGATTTTTCCGATAAGAAAAAAAAAATTGTGAAAAACTTTAAAAATTTCTCATTGGTGTCATCACATTCATCATCTTCGTCACTTTCACTTTCAATAATATCACATTCATTATCTGCTTCATTTTCAATCACTACTTCTCGAACTGATTCTGGCATCTGAGGTCCACTAAACCATTTGAATTTATATGTTTCATCTTCAAACTCCCAACCATGTTCTTCAACAATCAATTCTGTTGGTACTTTTTTATGAGCATTTGTCCAAATATTTGAAATATAATGAGCTCGCAGTAGATGTTGGTGTAATTCATCTTGACATGGTGGTAAGATTGAAGCATCGAAATTTTTTAGTTTTTTTTTAAAGGCTCGTTCACATCATGCAACTTATACTGTCGGTTAAATAGTGAAAATCTCACATCGATTACTTTTCTTTTTGGAATTGTTCTCGTCAGTCCTGTTCCATATAAGTGACATATGAAAGTTTCTAAGATTTCAAAAACTTCATTACAACCGAAGTCAGTTTCACCAAGTTGGATAAAAGCATCTTGATGTCCAAACAGAATTTGTTAAATTATAATTAACTAATGAAAAAAAAATTCAATTAATTTGAAAGTTAAAAAAAAATATTAAAAATATCTACAAAGTAAATTTCAAAACTTTTGATAAATAGAAATAGTATATTTTGTATTTGATTATTATTGTAATAATAAATCAAATTTTTCTTATATCTGAACAACCATTATTTATGAAATATAAATTATTTAAAAACCTTTTTATTGTAATAAAAAATAAGTAAAATTACTATTTGTTATACCAAAAATATTTAATAGTTAACATTATAAAATTACTTTAATTTAATAAAATATCAAATATCAAACATTTATTCAATTAAAAATTAATTTGCAAAATATTTATATTTAAGAAAAAAATGTGATTTGTAAAGTAAATGTGACTTTAGTTTGAAAAAAAAAATAACATTATCATAATATCATTTTAAAACTACAAAATATTCTATAAAAGATTCAGATGATGACGTAGAGTTTTATCAAATGTTTTAGAAAAGTTTTTCTAAATTTTTTTTTCTTATCGGAAAAATCGTTTCAAAATTTTTGGAAAAAAATCATGGTATAACTTACAGAAAATCGAAAGTATTCTACAAATTAGATTTTACCTCAAAAAATTACGAAAATTTTCATTTACGGAAATTTTTTTGGAAAACTCTACTTGACGCTTCTCAGAATAGTAACAGAGGTGAGCATACAAATTTTTAAATCAATCGGTATAAAAATATCATAATAAAATCAGTTTGAAAATTGTTACCGAGACGTAAAATGCGCAGGCAAGTGGTACATTTGACCCCGTTTTATGGCTCTCTGTACCAACCCAGCTGTCCGCCCTTTTGGATTTAGAGTTTTTAGGGGCTAAATAATGAGCCATGAAAATGGCGGACATATAACTTATCGTTAATTTTTCCCCAAAAAATTGCAATTTCACCCCTGTCCGCCACCCCTTATGTATCCACTCTCGCGTCCGCCTTTTGGGATTTCGTCTAGTTATACCAAGATCTTACTCTGGGCAAATTTGCAGCCATATTATCGATCGTTAATTTTTCCGAAAAAATGACAACTTCATCTCAGTATAGCCACCCCCTGTACCACGAGGGGCGTCCGCCTGTAAGGCAAAGTCTTAACCCAGTTACTATGAATATATTCCAATAGAGAAATGTCATATTACTGATCAGTTTAAAATTTCGGCTCTATCTCTTGGACTATAAGGAAGCGATAAGTGGTTTGACAGCATAATAACTGCTTGCGTAGTCTAGTTTTCACAGTGATTTTAGGCAACCTATTTGGGTGGAGTTTTGACTTGTTCTTGAATGAGTTCAGAATCCAGCAGCCCGCTGACATATTGGATTTTTATAATATAATTATTTGACAACCTTTTGTTGGCCAACCACCTAGAGCGGAGTTGAGCCGAAATACATTGATTTCGTATGTTTCGTTTTAAATTCGTTCAATCTGTATATATATATATATATATATATATATATATATATATATATATATATATATATATATATATATATATTGTTTTGATGTATTATTTGTGAATGATGAGCAGTGAGTGTTTTTTAATAATATATATAGGGTATTTATCGCGGTTCTCAAAGAATTAGTTTATAAGCACTTTTTAAATTATCTTTATTATATCTATTATTATGAAACACACATATGTATCTAACATAACCAATGCAAAATTTAAAATAAACTATCTTTAAATTGAAATTCTTATGAAACTAATTAAATTATAATTATAGACAATGTAAAATTTAAACAAACTATCTTTAAAGTTGAAATAATTATGACACTAACTAAATTATATTTACAAAATTTTGTACCTTTCTTTCACTGAATGCCTAAATGAAAATGATCTCCAAAATAAAGATTTTAATCACCACTCAATGTCTTCGTTCTCAGCCTCGGTTATCCTTGTTTTTGTGAAATTACTTTTGCCAATTATCACCTTCTACCAATTTAAAATACTTTTTTTCTTAGCTGTATTTATATTTATTCTTCTATTTAATACACCAATCTCCAATCACCAAATATTATATAATTTTAATTTTCAATTGATACTTTCTTCCATTATCCAATTACCATTTTTACATAACATAATTTTTAATCTTCAATAATATTATCTTTATACTGTTTCTTAATCTTCATTGAACTTATTATATTGAACATCTGGACCTTCTGACTGACTTACTGAACAATTGACTTCACTAACTAAATGTGTCTATCTTCTAACTAACTTTCTTACTAACTGACTGGCCTCATAGTAACTGTAACTGATAACTGATGCCAAATCACCGGGTATTTATATCTTTTTCCATGTTCCAGAATCATCTGGCCAGAAATCATGTTCGATTTCCATCTCCTACATGTCTGAATTTTCTGGAACAGTCCATTTCGCAAACAAAGCCATCTCCGGTGATCTAGAGAATTCCTTACTTTTCTATCGAGAATTTTATCGACATTTAGGCTTTTCAGATCAGAATATAAACTTAAATCAGTGACTATATATAAACTAAACATTTTTAAACTAACATATTATTATAACCTCACTTATATTCGTAAATTCTTATCCAACTGTCATTTAAATGTATAGTTGGTTGTCTATGCACATAGCTCACTTAAATATATTTACAATATTATAATTATAAAAAAAAAATACTTTTTATATGCTAATTTCTTAAAAATAAAAATTCTGTTTTCTGTAACATTACTCTTTCTAAGTGAACGAATTAACACTTTGTCTCCTTTTTGAAATGTGATTGATTTTTTTATTTTTCTATTTTGTCTTCTGATATATTTTTCAGCTTTCCTCCTAATTCGGTTATTCACTTTCTGCATTACTTGTTCTAACATATCCTGATGATATTCACTAATCCATTTTCTGTTTCCTATATGGCCAAACATTAAATATTCTGGTACTTCCTCTGTATTGAAATTATGTGTATTATTTAAAAAATATTCTACTTGTGGTATATGTTGCTGCCATGTTTGATGTTGATTCTGGCATACTATCCTTAAATATTATATAACTTCTTTAATATATCTTTCTGCAGGATTTGCCTGAGGATGTCTGATACTTGTAAAATGAATGTTGATTCCCTTTTTCTCACAAAATGCCCGAAATTTTTGGTTGTTAAAATATGTAGCATTATCTATTATGCAATTTCTAAATGGTCCTATTTCTTCGAAAAATTGATTAATATATAATTTCAATGTTTTAACATTTGTTCTGGAGCAGGGATATAGTTTAATAAATTTTGTATATAAATCCACTATCACTAGTATATGCTTTTTTCCTGTTCGACTTGGAACTAAATTTGAGATAAAATCCATGGACACTGTATTTAGTTTTTCATATACAACATTAGATCTATATGTGTTCTGGTTTTTGAAATTCTTTTTTTTTGTTTATTTGACATATTGGGCATTGGGTAGTAATTTCTTTTGCTATACTTATGTCATTCTTTGCAAAATAATTGTCCCTAAATAGCATCCATAGCTTTCTTGAACCAATATGCATGTAATTGTTTTGTAAATTTTTCAATATTTTCCTTGCCAAAGTTCTACTTATTACATATACTTCTATGCCATTTATTATTTTATAATAAACCCCATCTTTCCTAAGGACTTTTTGTTTTTCACTCAAATTGATCTGATCTCTTATAATTTCTTCTTTAGAATATAATCCAGTACTTTTTACTAATTGATTTATTCCAATTTTTATTGTTCGCTGCCCTTTTTGTGATGTATTTTCTAACCTTGATAAAGCATCTGCCACTATATTGGATTTTCCAGAAATGTATTTGATTTCAAAGGAGTATTCACTCAATATTAGACTCCACCGATGTATTCTACTGTTTCCATATTTGTTATTTAATATAGATGTTAAAGCTTGGTGATCTGTTTCTATAGTAAATTCATTACCCAACAAATAAAATCTTAATTTTATGACACAGTGTATGATACTTGCTAGTTCTAATTCTGAAACTGAGTAACCCTTTTCATGTGGCTTTGTAATTCTTGAAATGAATTGTATTGGGTATTCGACCCCATCATGTATTTGTAATAATACCCCTGATAATCTCTCTATGGATGCATCTGTTCTTAATATGAATGGCTGTGTGTAGTCAGGATAGTAGATTTTTAAATTTGACAGAAAAATGTTTTTAATTTCTTGGAATGCTAGTTCTCTTCTCTGATCCCATCTCGATTTTACACCTTTTCTCAGTAGTTCAAGTAATGGAATTTCTTTTATACTTAGATCTGGTATCATCCTTTTATAATAATTAATTATTCCAATAAATCCTCTTAAAGTTTTTAAATTGTGTGGTGTTTTATATTCCTGAATGACCTGTGTCCGTTCTGGATCCATTTCGATTCCCTTAGTGTTAAGTTTATAACCTAGATATTATTACTTCTTTTTGAAAAAATGTACATTTTTCTTGATTTATTTTTAGTCCAACTTTGTCTAATCTGTTGATTATAATTTGTAGGTGTTTCTTATGATCTTCAGCCGTTTTAGAAAAAATTAATATATCATCAATGAAGTGAATTACAAAATGTTCATATTGATCCAGAATATCATGAAGACATCTACATAGAGCACTGCAAGATGATTGAAGTCCAAATGGTACTACTTTGAATTGATATACTACTCCATCTATCTGAAATCCTGTATACTGTCTACTTTTTCTTTCTAGAGGTATTAACCAAAAGCTATGCTGTAAATCGATTTTAGTGAAAAATGACATTCCTGTAATTCTTCCTAGTATTCCATCTATACTCATTGGTGCTTCAAATTGCTTTTCAGTGATCTTGTTAATATTCCTTGCATCCAAACATAACCTGATTTTACCTGATCTTTTACGTACTACTACTATAGGGTTTATGAAACGTGTATCTGCCTTCTCAATGATTCCAGCTTCTAACATATTATTAATCGTTCTGTTTACTTCTTCTCTGTATTTATATGGTATTGGGTATGATTTTGTTTTAAAATCTTTTTCTTCTTTAACTTTTATACTATGGATATAATTTTGTGCAATTCTATTTTCTTTATTGACAAGGCCCTTGTGTTGCTGCAATATGGAAACGACTATTGATTTATATTCTTCAGGGCAATTAACTTTTATCACATCTTCTTCTTCTTTACAAATAAAATTATTCTTCATTATGTACTCATTATTCCTTGCTTCCAATTTTACGCACTCCACCTCGTAGGCATCCATCTGCTTAAAATTTCCATTCCTCAAATATTCACTACAATTATTCTTTACATTTTTTTGGGACATATCCCTATCATCAAAATACATTTCTTCTTCATAAACATCATTATTTTCTTTTAATAATATCCTATCAACTCTTATTCCTTCTTCCACCTCATCTTTTTTCATTAATTTAATTATTTGCCCTTCCAAAGTTACCATTTTTTCTTCAAAATCTATCTTTACTTTCTTCTTTTCCAATTTATCATTTCCCATTAATATATCAACACATAAATCCTTGACAATAAATCCTTGCCTATTAATTTCTTTATTAGGAATATTAATTTTAAAATTGGCTAGTTTATTAATTTCACCCAACTTCTTATTATTTGCACCAACAATTTTAATTTTTGGAATCTTTATTATATCTGATAGTTTTAATGTATTAAAAATAAAATTCTCCGAGACCAAAGTACTTTCTGAACCAGTATCTATCATAATTTTAATCATTTTATTTTTGGCCAAAGCATTTATATAAATTAAATGATTAAATAATTTTATCTTCATCTAAAGAAATAAATTCAGAAGGCATTTCATAATAGCAATTGCCTAACTTGTAATTCAGAAAGTTTACTGAACAAAATTTTGATTATTAGAATTGTCAGATTGTGTCTGACCACTTTTATCTAATGTCCTATTTCTTTCATTACTATGACTTCTCATAATTTCTTTCCTTGTACTAATTCGTTCACTATCTTCACAGCTTCTATTTCTTCGTATATAATTTACCTGTCTGTTGTAATTAGGTCGATCTGTATTTCTTCTTTTGTTAAAATCTTGTCTATTATAACTCGTATTGTTATTAAAATTCTGTCTGTTTTGATTATTGTTATTATTATTGAAATTTTGTAAATTATCACCATATCTAGTATTATTGTATGATTGTCTATATTGTTGATTATCATTTTTATTATATTGAAAGTTATTATTATTTTTTCTGTTGTTGTTATTATTACTTGTCATATTACCTCTTTGTATTCTTTGAATAAAATTAATAAAACTCTCTATTGTTTAAATATTTTGTACAGTTGCTGTTTGCACAACATCAGCATCAAAATGTCTAGATACATTTAAGACTGTTTCATCCTCCCTAAGTGGTGGTTCTAAATATTTTGTAACCGTTATCAGTTTTAATGCATAATCTACCATATTTGATTTTAAATTGTGATTATACTTTCCAAAATATAAAATTTCTCTAAACTTGGCTTGCTCTAGTTCACCCCAATAATATTTTAAAAATTTATTTTCAAAATGTTTGAAGATTATCTAAATCATTTTCAACACTGGCAAACCAAATTGCAGCATTATCACTTAGTGTCATTCTAATATAATCTTTGATATTATTAATATTATTCACTAATCTTAATTTATGTTTTAAACTATTTATGTATACTCTAGGATGCAGATTTTTTATATTACCAGAGAATTTAATCCCAGTCTCATTTGTTAAATTTAAATAAGGTCTCCCTATGTCTCTCATTTGTGAAATATCATCTATTCTCTGTTCCACATTTCTTATTTGATTACTATTTATTTGGATATTTTGTTGTATATCGTCTAATTTTTCTCCTGTGTTTCTCCTGTCTTCGTTAATTTTTACTTCTAAGTTACATTTCTGCAACTCTATTTTCTGTTCTATATCTATCTTATTATCTTGAATAATCCTCTTTACTTCTGTCCTCTCATTTTCTATCCTTTTCTTGTAGTCATTCCGTATATTTTTTATTTCATTTGCTACTTTTTTCTCTGCAGCTTCAATTTTTTTATCCATTTGTTTTTCTATTTGTTTTACAATTTTATTATTATTATCTTCTATTTTTTTTTCTAATTTTCTATAATTCTCTTCCAATTTCTGTTCCATTTTGTTCATGTCTTCTTTGACTTCTTTTGAATTCTCTTCGATTTTTTTCGTATTCTCTTCCATTTTCTGTTCCATTTTTTTCATGTCTTCTTTGATTTCTTTTGAATTCTCTTCCATTGTCTTGTTGATCTGCATCATTATTGACATCAAAGCTGCCATATTGACATTTTCCTCTGTTTCTGGATTCATTTCTGCAGTATCTTGTGGAACTTGAACTAAACTCTCCTCTTGTATAGGTTGTGTTTCTACTTCCACATCTTCTTCATTCTTTTTACTTCTTGTACCTTTTTTTCCTTGAGACAGTTTGAGACTTGTTCAAATATAATCAAAATAAAATCTATAATTTTTTCTTTCTAATGATAATTAATTTAATTATATGAGAGCACTTATCTTCCCAAACTAATTCTTTTAAATAGAGAGCCCCGCGGTGGGCGCCAAATTGTTATGATGTATTCTTTGTGAATGATGAGCAGTGAGTGTTTTTTAATAATATATATAGGGTTTTATCGCGGCTCTCAAAGAATTAGTTTGTAAGCACTTTTTCAAATTATCTTTATTATATCTATTACGAAACACACATATATATCTAACATAACCAATGCAAAATTTAAAATAAACTATTTTTAAATTGAAATTCTTATGACACTAATTAAATTATATAGACAATGTAAAATTTAAACAAACTATCTTTAAAATTGAAATAATTATGACACTAACTAAATTATATTAACAAAATTTTGTACCTTTCTTTCACTGAATGCCTAAATGAAAATGTTCTCCAAAATAAAGATTTTAATCACCACTCAATGTCTTCGTTCTCAGCCTCGGTTATCCTTGTTTTTGTGAAATTACTTTTTCCAATTATCACCTTCCTTCTTCTTCTTATTCTTAAAGTGCCTATCCGTTCCGGATGTTGGCGATCATCACGGCTATCTTTACTTTGTTTATTGCAGCGCGGAACAGTTCAGTGGTAGTTTGCTATACTCATAATTTCCATTTGAGGACTCCAACACAAAAAGCATTCCCTTCTTAGACATGCGTGTCATTAGAATGGGAGATAACACCCTTACTACAAGTTGGTACAGGAAACCAATGGCCTCTAATAGGTTTCTCAACTACCACTCTTGTCATCCCTTTAAATACAAATTAAACCTTATTAAAGCTTTAAGCTGCAGGCTAAATAGACTGATACATCCGATTAATCGAAGGAAATCCTTTCAATTACTTAAAAATATTCTGATTGAGAATTCCTATCCATCCTCCCTTATTAATAAATACCTTTATACTCAAAGTTATGGTTCTTCTTTAAATGACATACCCAATGGTGACCAACTCAGAACAATATCAAATAATTCAATTAATAACACTGTTCTGCCTAATACTGTACTTGGGAATCAAACTACCCATTACTCATCTTTACCTTATTTTCCTCAAGTTACTGAGAAACTCGTTAAACTGTACAAACATAACAACGTACCGGTTAAAATTGCTATTAAGAATGCTAAGACTGTCAGGAATTTGTTTTCTAAAACTAAAACACCTCTGTCCCTTCTGGAACAAGTTAATGTAATATATCATATACCTTGTGCTGAGTGTGACTCATGTTACATCGGTCAGACAGGGAGATCACTGAGAGGGCGTCTCACGACTCACCGCAGTGATATTAATTTATCTAAGCATACTTGTGCTCTTGCCCAACATGCTATCAACACTAAGCACGAAGTAAACTTTAATGAAGTTAAAATTCTTGGCACTGAACGCAATCTCGTAAAAAGACAGTTTTTAGAAATGTGTTCAATATTAAAACATCCTAATACCCTTAATAAGAGAACCGACATTAGTAATTTGAGTCAAATTTATCATGCATTAATTTTACAGAATTAGGCTTAATATGTTGTTTACTTAAAATTTTTGTCCCACATTGGGGTTTTGTTATTACATTTTCATATAATAAATTTAAATAAAAATAAAATAAAATAAATTATTCCTTCCTTAACTTAGTTTTATCAACTTATATGTTATTAATATTTGTCAATATCACTTTTACATAATTAAGTAATTGTTCTTTTTGGCAAACTTGTTTGATAAAACTAAACTGAAATTGATTCATAGAATCTTTCTCATACGGTCCTAAATGTTTGAGCCTTTGGACTGTGGAAATTTGTATTAATCTTCACCTGTTAGCTGGCTAACTAGTGACGTCATAACATTATAATATATGATATTTTGGATTGACTTCGCATGCTTTGTTCTGTGTTGACAGATCAATCACTGTTGGGATGAGTGTTGATTTTAACCACCTTTTCCTTTCATTGCTTGGTTTTTTAACGACAAGCTGTCAACCAAATTTATCACAAATTTTGAATATACCGCCTTATATATAGAAGTTGGTAGGTTGCCTTGCTGTTTATGTCACTCTGACCTCAAGGCCGCCTATTTTCACGTGTTTTCGTGGGTGTTAAACTTGTAAATTCATTTATCGGCGAGTCTCAATAAGCTAAAGACTGGTAACTTCATTTTATCTTATTACTATTATTCTAAATAACTTATAATGTTACCTAAAGTTAAAATTAAAAGCTAATTTATTAAATAAATTTGTTGGAAGTGCATTCGTATAATCTTTTTAGTTCTTTACACTTTAAAATAAACCTTAATGTTTTTTACTTAAGTTTTTATAATAACTTTTTAATACATGTATTTTTATCACATGTTCTTTTGCTGTGCTAATTTTGTTAAATTGCAAACTATACCTAGTTTCTATTAATTATTTTATACAACGTTAACTCTGAATGTCCAGTTTTGTAAGTTTTTTCATATTTTTAACATCATTGACTGCTACATGTCTTTGTAAGGTAACACACTTTTGTTGTAACTTCTCCTTGGATGTTTTGGTTTCATATTGTTCTTTTTAGATGAACTGATGATGCTTTCTGAGCAGAAAGCGAAACGTCTTCAATAAATAGATGAAGTAGCCACCTTCTTTGTCTTTTATTTCTCCACTTTGACCGAAAAACCCACCACTCTTCGAGTGTACCTTAGTTTATTTTGGATTGACGGTCGTACTCCTTTTCTCGATGTTTTCTGTTACAGAGGGGTTTTATGCCACCACCAGGCGCACCCATGGAGAACCAGTAGTGAAAAAACTGAAGAGATGGACGAACCTAACAGAGAAACTAGCAACAGCAGAAGCTAGAAGAACTTTCCTTTTGGAGTGTAGGAGAACTAAGAAGATCCCGAAATTTATCTTAGACACCACTTCCAACATACTCGCATCAACATCAGGCTCCACCAATGACACCTTGTACCGTAGAAGCCAAGCACTAAACAGACAGGTGAGGGCACGATTACTTAATTTCCATATTTCTAAGGTTCACACTGATATTAAATTTATTATTTCTCAAATCAATAATGTCACTTCTTTTCTTGATAATCACCTTCCTGACAATTTGCTGGACACCTTTGAGTCATCCTTACATAGGAAATTTAATTTTGTATATCATAAATCCATGGCACACCTTCGTAAGAAACTTAATAACTTAGACACTCCCCAGTTTAAAAAAATTCCATTTAATCCCAAGTGGATTAAAAATCTATCTAGTACTGAGGTTCCTCAGGACATTCTTAAGTTGTTATCCTTGGGCCCCAAATTTGGCTTACAGCCAACTTTCAGAGATTATTCTGTTAGTAGAATTTTAGCAGATGTGGAAAATATTTTGTCACATGCTGACAATTCTGACCTTTTATCTCTTAGGTCTTCTTCCAATAATATTCTGTTGAACTTTTCTAATCGCCCTAGACAACCCATATCGGAGTTAGATAAGATTTACAGGGAGACGGTATCGTTTTTAAAAACTCACCCTAATCTTCTCGTCCTTACTAGTGATAAAGGGAATGCTACTGTCCTCATGGATAGAGATCAATATCTTAATCTTAGCCAATCGTTGTTAGATGATGATAGATACTATCAACCTCTCTCTACCAACCCTTGCTCTAAATTTACAAATAAAATAAATAAATTCATTACACATTTAAAAAATATTAAGATCATAGATCAACCACTTGCAAAATTTTTACATAATTATGATGGATATGCTCCCAGATTTTATTGTTCTACCTAAAATACATAAGCCCACATTGAGCATGAGGCCAATTGTTTCCTCTATTAATTCACCTAACATTAATATTGCAAAATTTTTAACTGACATCTTATCTAAATCTTATAATTATAATAACAACTTTAATATTGTTGATTCTTTTCATTTTAGTGAATTTATTAATAATTTTGAACTTCCACAAGGTTACATTTTAGTGAGTTTTGATGTGGTATCTCTTTTCACTAATTTACCTCTTTCTAGCGTTATTACCTCCTTAAGAAATCACTGGAACTCCATCCAACCTAACTGTCCTGTATCCTGGGATGTATTTGTAGAACTTTTACAATTAATATTTGACACTAATTTTTTGGTCTTTAATGACAAATATTACCTTCAAATTTTTGGGACACCTATGGGTTCCTCAATCTCTCCCATCCTGGTTAATTATGTACTGGATGATTTAGTATCTGACCGGCTTGGTCGTTTAGATTTCCAAATCCCTTTTATTAAACGGTATGTTGATGACTTATTACTAGCCTTACCTCCAGACAAGATTCAGGCCACCTTGTCTTTATTCAATGAGTTTGATCCTCATTTACAGTTCACTGTTGAACTTGAGGACTCCAACACAAAAAGCATTCCCTTCTTAGACATGCGTGTCATTAGAATGGGAGATAACACCCTTACTACAAGTTGGTACAGGAAACCAATGGCCTCTAATAGGTTTCTCAACTACCACTCTTGTCATCCCTTTAAATACAAATTAAACCTTATTTAAGCTTTAAGCTGCAGGCTAAATAGACTGATACATCCGATTAATCGAAGGGAATCCTTTCAATTACTTAAAAATATTCTGATTGAGAATTCCTATCCATCCTCCCTTATTAATAAATACCTTTATACTCAAAGTTATTGTTCTTCTTTAAATGACATACCCAATGGTGACCAACTCAGAACAATATCAAATAATTCAATTAATAACACTGTTCTGCCTAATACTGTACTTGGGAATCAAACTACCCATTACTCATCTTTACCTTATTTTCCTCAAGTTACTGAGAAACTCGTTAAACTGTACAAACATAACAACGTACCGGTTAAAATTGCTATTAAGAATGCTAAGACTGTCAGGAATTTGTTTTCTAAAACTAAAACACCTCTGTCCCTTCTGGAACAAGTTAATGTAATATATCATATACCTTGTGCTGAGTGTGACTCATGTTACATCGGTCAGACAGGGAGATCACTGAGAGGGCGTCTCACGACTCACCGCAGTGATATTAATTTATCTAAGCATACTTGTGCTCTTGCCCAACATGCTATCAACACTAAGCACGAAGTAAACTTTAATGAAGTTAAAATTCTTGGCACTGAACGCAATCTCGTAAAAAGACAGTTTTTAGAAATGTGTTCAATATTAAAACATCCTAATACCCTTAATAAGAGAACCGACATTAGTAATTTGAGTCAAATTTATCATGCATTAATTTTACAGAATTAGGCTTGATATGTTGTTTACTTAAAATTTTTGTCCCACATTGGGGTTTTGTTATTACATTTTCATATAATAAATTTAAATAAAAATAAAATAAAATAAATTATTCCTTCCTTAACTTAGTTTTATCAACTTATATGTTATTAATATTTGTCAATATTACTTTTACATAATTAAGTAATTGTTCTTTTTGGCAAACTTGTTTGATAAAACTAAACTGAAATTGATTCATAGAATCTTTCTCATACGGTCCTAAATGTTTGAGCCTTTGGACTGTGGAAATTTGTATTAATCTTCACCTGTTAGCTGGCTAACTAGTGACGTCATAACATTATAATATATTATATTTTGGATTGACTTCGCATGCTTTGTTCTGTGTTGACAGATCAATCACTGTTGGGATGAGTGTTGATTTTAACCACCTTTTCCTTTCATTGCTTGGTTTTTTAACGACAAGCTGTCAACCAAATTTATCACAAATTTTGAATATACCGCCTTATATATAGAAGTTGGTAGGTTGCCTTGCTGTTTATGTCACTCTGACCTCAAGGCCGCATATTTTCACGTGTTTTCGTGGGTGTTAAACATGTAAATTCATTTATCGGCGAGTCTCAGTAAGCTAAAGACTGGTAACTTCATTTTATCTTATTACTATTATTCTAAATAACTTATAATGTTACCTAAAGTTAAAATTAAAAGCTAATTTATTAAATAAATTTGTTGAAAGTGCATTCGTATGATCTTTTTAGTTCTTTACACTTTAAAATAAACCTTAATGTTTTTTACTTAAGTTTTTATAATAACTTTTTAATACATGTATTTTTATCACATGTTCTTTTGCTGTGCTAATTTTGTTAAATTGCAAACTATACCTAGTTTCTATTAATTATTTTATACAACGTTAACTCTGAATGTCCAGTTTTGTAAGTTTTTTCATATTTTTAACATCATTGACTGCTACATGTCTTTGTAAGGTAACACACTTTTGTTGTAACTTCTCCTTGGATGTTTTGGTTTCATATTGTTCTTTTTAGATGAACTGATGATGCTTTCTGAGCAGAAAGCGAAACGTCTTCAATAAATAGATGAAGTAGCCACCTTCTTTGTCTTTTATTTCTCCACTTTGACCGAAAAACCCACCACTCTTCGAGTGTACCTTAGTTTATATATATATATATATATATATATATATATATATATATATATATATATATATATATATATATATATATATATATATATATATATATATATATATATATATATATATATATATATATATATACTCAGATGCAAAAAAAACGCAACAGAGAAAATTTTGATCAAATTCAAAGTATTTCAGGTTTTTTATTTTTAGATCTATTTTTTCGGTTGCAACTATGTCTTCTAAATATTATGTTTTTTGTTTTATTTGAAAATATAGATTAGCTCATTTTTAGAAGCGAAATGACTTTGCCACCCACAATTTACGACTTTTCCTATTATTACCATTATCTTTTGTATTAATTTGTAATACGACGATGGATACTTTGGTGACTGATATCATATCGACATCACAGAAGCACTGTATCATGTTAGTAATGATTAAAAGCAACGACATGATCTTGGTTTTAATGAACAATGACAGCAATAACAAAACATAAAAAAATCCACTTGAATATTAATAATAATAATACTTAACCTAAGTACGCAAATAACAAAGAAAAACTACTAAAAAATAACTTAATATTTTGTATTGCCTCCCCTAGCCTCTATAACTGCCTGTACACGTCGACTCGTGCTGTCTATGAGGTTGCGAATATCATCTTGTTGGATGTTTTGCTATTCCTCTTCTAAAGCCAAGCGAAGTCCGTTAATTGAGGCTGGTGTGCCTTCGCGACCTCTAATATTTCTACCAAGCAAGTCCCAAACGTGCTCTATTATATTCAGATCTAGCGAACACACTGGCCAGTTCATTTTATTAATACCAACTTCCTCTAAATATTGCGTGACAGACATTGCAGAGTGTGGTCGCGCATTATCTGGCATTAATAGAAAATCATCACCGATATATTGAGAAAAAAGAACTACGTGATTCGCTAACATTTTCTCAATATACTGGTGTGCAGTCAACGAAACCTCAATAAATACCAATTCAGTGTGCGCCTCTCGGGATATTCCTGCCTATACCATCACCGATCACCCTCCATGGCTAACGCAGGGACTAAAAGCGCACTCCGCAAATCTCTCTCCGGTTCGATGTTATACTCGTTCTCTCCCATCTGATGAGTGAAGACAGTATCTCGACTCATCCGTAAAAATAACATTACTCAATTGTCCTAAATTCCAATGTAAATGTTCCCTAGAAAATTGTAGTCTAGCCACTCTGTGCCGTGAAAATAATTTGGGACCAGTTGCTGGTCTGCAACTTTGCAAACCAAATTCATGTAATCTTCAAAGAAATCTAAATCCTCCTCCTCCTCAGTCCTAATCCCTTTTGGGATGTGGTGACACCATCAGGCCTTTACAGATTTTTCACAATTTCTCTCCATCCTTTTTCGTCCTGGGCTAGTTGTTCGGCTTCATGTAACCCTTGGTTAATAAGTATTTTTTTTGATCTACCCAACGGCTTGGAGATCTTCCCCTAGGGCTCTTTCCTTCAACTCTACCTTCGACTAATAGTTTTTCCATCGTACCTGTTCTTCTAGCAATGTGTCCAAAACACTGCAAATATCTCTGTTGTATTTGTTTAAGCAATATATCCTTTACTTTAAGTTGTTCTAATATCGATACGTTAGTGCAATGATCAATCCAGGATATTCTCAACATGCGGCGGTATACCCACATTTCAAAAGCGTCCAGTTTATTTTTATCCGCTTTCTTTAAGGTCCACGTTTCGAATGCATATGTTGCTATGGGAAAAATGAACGCCCTTACCAGCCTTAGTTTTGTGTGTATTGTTATACTAAAATCTTTCCAAATTGCTACCAGTTTCATCATATCTGTTCTAGCAATAGTCAACTTTCTACGTATCTCTCTGTTACATACTCCGTCATTTGTTATTAGGGACTCCAGGTATATGAAACTATTTACTACTTCAAAGCCCCCAATTTCTTTAATATGTTGAAGATTATTCCGAGCTCTGTCTACTATCATGATCTTTGTCTTACTCCTATTTAGCTGTAGTCCACATGTTTTGCTTTTTTCCTCCATACCTCTCATTATGTCTTCCATTTCTTCTTGATTTGCCGCGATTATTAAAGTGTCATCTGCATATCTCAAGTTATTGATTTTTTGACCTACTACTGATATTCCTCCCTTCCATTCGTCTAGTACTTTCGCATAATATGTTCTCTGTAGGTAGATATTAAACAGAGTTGACGAGATTATGCATCCTTGCCTGACACCTGCCTCTGTTCTGAAATGATTGGAATGGGTGTTGTTTATTTTTACTGTGCACTTATTATTTTCATATAGACTTCTGATTAGTTAAATTAAGTGGTGGAGTGTTCCCATTTCCGCTAGTATGAACCATAGCTGCTGCCATTTGACTTTATCGAAGGCCATTGTTTAATCCACAAAGCACATAAGCATAGGAGTATTAAATTCACGAGTTTTTTTATTAGCTGTCTGACATTAAGGATGTGTTCTCTTGTGCCTTTTCCTGGGACTAATCCCGCTTGTTCTTCTGATATATGAGGCAATAGAAAAGCTTTTAGTCTTTCATATATTTCATGAAGTAGAACCTTGCTTGCATGGGATATTAGGGTTACCGTTCTGTAGTTGCTGCAATCTAGCGAAGTTCCTTTTTTGAATATAGGGATGAAAGTGGATATTTTCCAGTCGTTGGGCCA
Organism: Diabrotica undecimpunctata; assembly: GCF_040954645.1. Taxonomy (NCBI): domain Eukaryota; kingdom Metazoa; phylum Arthropoda; class Insecta; order Coleoptera; family Chrysomelidae; genus Diabrotica; species Diabrotica undecimpunctata. The sequence continues at coordinate 24,553,593 of NC_092813.1, read as the reverse complement.
CTCTCCGGTTTCCCAAATCTTTTTGCAGATCATATGCATAACATTTACTCCGACATTTCCAGTCTCTTTTAAAACTTCTAAATATACATACTGAATTCTAAATACACTTACATTATTGCCTCGAACCTCTTAAAGCTGATTTCTTGTTTGCACCGCTGTTAAATGACGATCCCGCAAACGCTGAGCAACGGCTTTCTCACAATATTCGACACTAAGAACCATAATCAATCATGGGTTAACAAAATGTAAGTGTCAATATGACATAATGATAACAGTCACCAAAGCCACCTCGTCGTATTACAACATAACTCCAAAATAATCATAATTAAAAAAGTCCTAAATTGTGGGTGGCAAATTCATTTGGCTGTAAAAAATTAACCAGGCATATTTTGACAAGAAACAAAAAACACAATGCTTAGGAGAGATGGTTGCAACCGAAAAATAAGGTTTTGCCAAAGTTCACAAACATAATTATTTTACAGGATGTTTCAAAATTAGGAAAAAAAAACCACGTTTTAATTATTAACCCTGTACAATAAGTCAAATATAAAATTTTATCAAAAAACTGACTATATCAAATTCTTCTTCTTCTTCTTGTTCTTTTTTTGGGCTATGTACTAGACAAGTTACCCAGTTTACTTCGAGGGTAGACACTTTTTGTCTTGCTTCAGCAATCAGTGTCTACCTACACTTATATTCTTCCTTTGTTTGTTTTAGGTTATTCTACATGTATACTGCCCTACTAAGAAAGAACCCCGTATCTCCAAAATTTGAAAAATTGAGATATTTGCACCATATGAATAGTTATGATTTATATAACATATTCACATAGAGAAAAACCCGTATTTTACATTTCTAAACATTTTATGAAGGAAAATAGTTTCCCCGTAAACGCCAAAAATGACCATTATGCTTAGTATAAACCTGGCATTACCCGCTACGTAGTAAAAACCTGGTATATGCTCAGCAGATACGGGTTTTTAACGTAGGATAAAACAATATGCGAGGTTTTTTCTAAGGAATAGAGCAACGCCGTTAATAGCGCCGTCAGTACAATGTTTTATCTAAGCATATTGACGCAAAATTGGCATTTTATTATCTTGTTTCGACTTGTTAAGACGTTGTGTAGTTGTTAGTGTTGTTATTAACGGCAAAAGGCGGAAAATAATTCGTTTGGTAAGTTTACATTTTTATAATACTTTTTTATTATATTAGAGGTAACCTAAATCCTCTTTTTAATTTCAAATGTTTAAATTCTTTAACAATGGTTTTGTTAGTAAAATCACAAAAAATATTTTTTTGTAATTAACGTATGTTGTGTGTTTATAATATGTACTACAGTGTGTTTAATTAACAATTGGTAATATTTTATGTGTAGAATCTTGAGCTCTTAACATTAAAATTTAACACAAATCACTTAGATAAAATATGGCTCGTTACTGACTTACAGGGTATTTTGCTTGTAGGTTGTTCGTTTTTGATATGTTTATTTTTATATACATATAGGCCTTTATATAAATATTTATATAGAACTATTATTTATTAGATATATCTTCGAGGGCAAAGAAAATTATTGCAATGGCGCAACAGATAACTGAATTGGACCCAACGTCGGATTCCTATATTTACACAGAAGATGATATTCAGCTAAGTGGAGATAATTATCTAAGGATAAGATAATTATCTTATCCTTTAACTTCTTTCACAGAAGAAATAGACAGGGTTGAACCAAATAACACCGACGGGTGTTTTATTAAAATATCGCCTAACATTGATGGTTTTTGTATTCAGTCAAGTACTACTGAAAATGATAATGTGGAATTAACCATGTTTACCAATAATATAGATCTTGGCATAAATGATAATGAAAACTTTTTAGATAAACCTACTAGTATTAAAATTAACGATAATATTTTAATAACAACAGACCAGCCTATTACAAGTAACGGTAAGTCTGCAAGCGATTACTTAAATTCTATATAAAACGGTTATACATTTATAGGTCCACAAGAAGTAAACCAATTAAATCATTCAACAACAGACAACACTATCGAAACTAGTCAAAAAACACCAAATTATGTAGAAAATGAGCCACCAATAGATGTAGATCAAGGTTTGTGTAATTTCTCTATAACTCATGATTTTTTTTCCAATATTATATTTTTTTAGGTGGACCAAGTTTAACAAAAAAAGGAAAAATTAGAGAAAGGAAGAATTTTGACCTATCGTGAGATGAAAGAAAAAAGATAAACTGTTTGGAAATAAAAGAAAAACATAAGGTTCAAATACCATGTAACGCCAGCAAATGTAATACAAAATGCTCTGAGAAGATCGATCAAGATAGACGAATAGCAATAAATAAAATGTATTGGGATCTAAATTGGATGGGGAAGAAAACATACGTTCTTAATTGTATCAACAGGTCTCCGGTAAAAAGAAGAAGATCAGCATCTTCAACAAAACAGAACAGCTTTAAGTACTTTTTGAAGGATTCAGATGGTCAAACACAAAATGTGTGCAAGATATTTTTTCTGACGACTCTTGGGTATAAAAAAAACAATGATTGGGCGATCCAAGGTTTTGTACAAAAAGATGTTTTTAAAAAACTAGAAATCGCCCCCCTTCCCGATAAACGTGGTAGACATGCATCTAAGTTTAAAATTTCTGAAAAAGTTATAGAAGAACACATAGAGTTATTTAACCCAGTAATTTCACATTACAGACGGGAACATGCTCCAAATCGCCGCTACTTGCCAAGTGATCGAAGCATTAATGCAATGTACAAAAACTTTCTAGAAACTCATCCTGATATGAAATGTTCATACAAAGTTTATAGAAAGGTAATTAAAAGTAAAAACATCTCATTTACAAAATTGGGGCACGAGGAATGTGAGCTTTGTGAAGGATTTCAATTACACGACAACTCACATAAAATTGATACAACTTTAGACAAAAATTGTGAAGTATGCCAGAAATGGGAAATACACATTAAAAGAGCAAACAGGTCTAGAGAATTATATAGACAAGATTGTGAAGCAGTTCCTGAACCAAGTACGGTAAGAGTTTCAGCAGATCTCGAAAAAGTAATAATGCTTCCTCGCATTGATATGTTTAAAAAGGATTTATTCACCCAAAGAATAGTGGTGTATAACGAAAGTTTTGTACCATTGGGAACATTGGGAAAAAATAAGCCCTTTGCAGCATTATGGCATGAAGCAACATCAGGTAGAAGCAAGGAAGCGATTATTAGTACTTTTTATTCATTTCTGTTGCACTATCGAGATGCAGAGCATTTTGTATTCTGGGTAGATAACTGTTCCTCACAGAACAAAAATTGGGCATTTTTTTCTTTTTTAATATATATAATAAATTCCAATAAAATTGTAGCTCAGGATATAACTATAAATTATTTTGAACCGGGCCATACATTTATGTCCGCCGATAGTTTCCACCACCAAGTGGAACTATCGTTAAAGAAAAAGAAGAAAGTTTATGATTATCATGATTTCGTCGAGGCCGTTAAAACGTGTAATTTGAATCGTGTGGTGGTGAAAGAAATGGGGGTTTCCGATTTTTTTATCTGGAAAGACTTATCATCACCGTCAAAATTAAAAAAAACAGAGTCACGCATTTACCTATCAAAAATTGTTAAAGTAATTGTGAAGAGAGAGAGCAAGATTTTACTTGTTAAGATTGACGAGAGCGAGGAGTTGATAGAGATGGACTTTTTGCAAGCCAAAGTGTTAAAATCTGGGATAAAGGACCCCACACCTGTGATGAAACCTTCTGGGATTGCTAAGAAGAGAAAAGAACAAATATTAAAAAACTTAGGTCAAATTATACCGGCGAACCGCCATCAATTTTGGGAAGAATTGCCAACTTCCGATTAATAATAATTTTAATTTTGTATTTTTAAATAAACATTTTTCGTAAATACTTAAGTTTTATTTAGCAAATGTTTATAAAAAATATTATTAAAATATTTAAATGTTTTGTCTTTCGAGACAGTCATATAAATTTTATAATAATTACATAGTTAAAACCAAGCTTAAGACCAATTTGGATAATACGTGGTTTTAGCTAAGTAAACTTGACATAATTCTTTGCTTTGTTAGCCCGTATGTCGCATAACTAATGTCGATATGTTAATTTTGCAATTTTTTTTTTGAAAAAAGTTAACTACGATACTACACACCCTACCCTAAATGATTTTGTGTTATTATTGTACTAAAAGCACAAGGGATTAAACAAAAATCTTTAATCGCGTTTTTCTCAAAACTCGCTATAGTGGAGATACGGGGTTCTTTTTTAATAGGGCAGTATACTTGTGCTGTTTTTTTTTTCTTCACAGGCTAAAATATTAGTAAGACAACACAACAAAGGTATAAACTTTTCTCGCTCGGGGGTAGCCTCCAAGCTTTGCACACACCAGAAATGCTACCGACGGATAAAATAGAAGTACTCAGGACTAAAAGAAGGAATATCATAGTTTATAATTTAATAAGGTAGAAATAAAGTTACATAAGGTGTTTATTGTATTTTCGGTAATATTTTTGAGGATTGTACAAATATTTATGGGGGTGGGAAGTTTAGTTTTAGCTAATTCGGCATACAAGTCGAAGTGTGGGTTTTGATTTAAGCGACATTCTAATAAATTATGGTTAATCCTCCCACTTGGCCACATTCGCAATAAGGATTATCTTTTACTCCAAATCTAAATAGATGAACAGGGAATGAGCAATGACCCATTCTCATACGGATGATTGTAGTTAAATGTCTCCTACTGATATATGCGAATTTATTGAACCATGGTAGTGTGTGGATTCGTTTAATATTTTTGGCATAGAATGAACTTGTGCCATATCCTTCGTAACATTCATCTGCCCAGTTAGACCAAATCTCTCTTTTCAAGTAGAGTGTAAAATTTGAAAACTCTAGCTTGATATTCATGGGAATATTCAGAGAACGACCTATATTGGCAAGTTGGTCAGTCTTGTAGTTTCCAGTAATACCTGTGTGTCCTGGGATCCATGCTAGTAAGATTTTGATATTATTGTTCCTTGCTAGGATAATTCCTCTTTTCGTTAAATACGATGTATGTTTTGTGTCTTTAGAAAACCCTGTTTTTTTGATTTTTTGTTGTGCACTTTTGGAGTCAGAAAGGATAATGTCTTCTGTGTTATTTTGTTCCCGTATAATTTGGACTGCATGATTGATCGCGGTTACCTCTGCAGTACAGTTTAGATGAAAATCAATAGTTTATATCTGGGGAAAAACATCAAATCCCGCATTTCCCATTGTGTCCGTTGAGCCATCTGTAAAAAATTTTTTGTATGAATGAAATTTTTTAACTAAGTTTACAAAATTCATAATTAAGATTGAATTCATTTTTTGTAATGTTTTCATTCAGAATTCCTAATGATTGAAGTTGTAGTTCCAGTTCATATTCATGGCAAGGAAGAAGTTTACTGGAAACTGGAATATAGGTTCTGCAAATAAGGTTGGATTTTTCTAATAATTGCTATCAATATGGATTTTTCCTTATTTCTTTAGTATTTATTGTCCGTATTACAAAGTGCTTTTAATTCAACGATTGATTGAATGATAGGGTTGTTTTTAACGCTTAGCTTTTTTAGCAAAAATTTTGTTGTGAGCCATTCTCTTCTGTATTTTTTGGCAGTTCTCCAGACTCTGATAATAAGGCTTGGATTGGAGTTGACTTTATGCATCCTGTGATAATCCGAATGCTTTGGTCGTGCATCTGATCTAGATATATATTTAGGGTATGTAGATAGGAATTGAACCCCATAGTTCAAATGACTTAAGATAAGTGCTTCATGGATCAGTTTTAATATTTTTGGGCCACTGCCCCACCATGTTCCACACAAGGCACGCATTACATTCAGTGCTTTACCAATTTTGACTTCCAGCTGGTTAATATGTGCCTTCCATTTAAGGTTCTTCTGTAAAACTATTACTAGGTATTTATTAACTGATATTTCCAGGCATTATTTTGGTATTACCCTTTGTAAACAGGATAGCTTTAGATTTGCCCACAGAGATGTTCAAATTATGATTGTCCAGCCAGGCCTCAAGATTGGCTAAATATTTGTTTATTTTTAATATTATATTTTTAACATTTACTCCCTTGACTAGAATTACAAAATCGTCAGCATACTGTATGACTTTAGCATTTGTGGGGAACACATCGTGTAATGAGTAGGTATATATATGTTGAATAGCATTGGACTTAATGATGATCCTTGTGTGAGTCCAGTGCTAGTAGTATTTGGGCCATATATTAACCCAGAGTTATCTTTGACAAACAGTTCTCTGCATTTTAAAAAGTCATATATAAGGTTAGGTAAACCATGTGGTATATCCAAATGTATTAAAGTAGAGTACGGTTTGTCAATACTAACACTATCATATGCTAAATGGATATCCAAGAATATTCCTATTATACATTCATTATTACTAAATTATTTTTGAATTTTAGATGTCAAAAAGGATAGACATTCTGAACATCCTTTACCCCTTCTAAAACCTAGCCTCAATGGTCTGAGGATTCCCTTATTTTTTATAAGCCATTCCAACCTATTTTTGATCATTGATTCTAAAACTTTACCTACACAAGAGGTGAGGGCAATAGGCCTATAGTTAGTTGCAGTGACTTTATCTTTCATAGGTTTTAGGTTTGGAATTATTAATGACTGTTTCCATTAAATCGGGATGGTCCCTGTACTTAAGCATTTGTTAAAAATTTGTAACAATAGTAATGATCCTGAATGAGGTAGATTTCTAATCATAGAGTATAAACTTAAGTCAAGTCCCGTAGCAGATTCCTTTTTAGAGTTTATTATGAATGTGTATTCATTTAAGGTAAAAGGGGAACTTGTATTGTTAGCTTGTATACTTTGTTGATGTAAATGTACACTGGGAGGAGCCAACGAATTCAGTATCTCTTGTGCCATATTAGGATCAGGAAGGATGCCCTTCTTTTATCTTTAAGGAATCTTCTAGCTATATCACATTTGTTTTTTACTATTAAATAATTTTGTAAGTTGGGTGTTGATTGGAATTACTTATCATATCCCACCATGGGATATGATACTGTTTATTAACATTTGATTTGTACAATGGGATGGACAAATGTGCAGCTTTATTTAATAAATCTGCAAATGATCAGTAGTTCTCACCTGGAAATGATGTAAATGATGACTCTAATACTGAGGTCTATTGGTCTTAATTAGCTTTTTTGAAGTTTCTGTTATTCCTTGGTGGCATGTGGATGGTAATCTTTTGGACACCAATTTTGCACATTGTGGGTAGATGATCACTAAATCCTAAGTCAGGAATTATTTGCCATGATGATCTGGTAGAAATATCCTTAGATGTTATTGTTAGATCCACCACTGATGATCATTTTGGTGGTGGTTCTATTCTGGTATATGAACCATCATTTAAAAAAACTAGTTCCAGCTCATCTAATGTTGGGGAGATGTTTCTCCCATTGAAATTATTACAGGAGCTACCCCAAGCCTCATGATTGGCGTTCAGGTCTTCCATTATTATTACTGGTTTGTTGATTTCCTGGATCAGTTCTATCCATTTTTGTTTAGATATGGTATTTGCATTAGGGACATATGCATTAAGTAGTTTGGAATTTAGGTAGGAAGGTTGAAACAATTTGTATAACATATTTCATAAAATTTTATTTCATTCCTAATAAGGATGGCTATACCACTATACGAATCATCTCTATCATTTCTAATTACTTGATAGTCCTTGCATCTGATTATATGGTTATTATTTAACCATGTTTCATTTAGCAATAATATGTCAGGATTGTATTCTTTGATCATTATTTTTAAGTTATCCACGTTAGCATTAAATGATTTCATATTCCATTGTATTATCATCAAAGGAGTGAAAGCTTTATTTTTGTTTTTTTTTAGTTTGGGCTTAATATTCTGAAGCATCAGATACTGTCCCATCTTCCATTAAATCATAGGTTATGTTATTTGTTGAGCTGCTTTCAATTGTTTTATATTGTGATACATTAGATGAGTTAGGGGATAAGTTTCTTAGCAAGTTGTTTACAAAAGATAGTACCATCTCTTTATGTTGTGGTGTAATAGTAGTAATGGCATTGTTTTTTATCATATGCTGTCATGTTTGGTTTCCTTCTTTTGGTGGGTTGAGATTTGACGATTTGGTTATATTTTAGTATATTTGTGTCATTCTTTATGGCTTCTATTCTTCTTTCTCTGATATCTGATATCTATCATATTATTAGGCTTGGATTCTGTATGCAAGACAGGAAAATTCTCTTCATTCAAAGAGTATTCCCTGTTTTCATTTTTTGGTATTTGCATGTTTGCTTCGTAATATGAGATATTAGAGAAAGACATTAGGGCTTTTATTTCTTTTTGTCGTTGGAGTTCTTTACATTTTTTATCTTTAGAGATATGATCATGATTTTTGCAGTGTATGCAGTATGTTTCACAATTCAAGGCCTCTCTGTGTTGGTTTTTCCCACAGTTCTGGCACTTTGGGTTCCCTGTGCATTGATTATTGCTGTGACCATATAACAGGCAGTTTCCACACATTAGGACTGGGCTGACATTATAGAATAATCCCCATGGGCAATTCATACACAAGCAGCTACCTGGGCAGTGCTTTTTCTGTAAATGTTACGCATTTGGTGGTTGTTGGTACATAGTTTTGTTCTTTTCCCCCTTCAAAAATATTTCTATTTAGTCTATTTATGTCAATTACTTTACAGGAGACCAATTTTGTTTCAATTGCATTTTTAATTTGCACTTCAGATATTTCTTTACATAAATTCCTTATTATACCCTTACATGTGACATTGTGATTTGGGATAAATACACCATATTGTAAACTTTCCCATCTCTTATCATTCACAAATAGATTTGCTGATTTAAAATCTTTAAAAACAACACCTAACCGGTTTTTCCCTTTACGGTTAAATTTAATAATTTGCTGTAGGTTTAGATTAAATATTGTTTTAGCAATACTCAATATGAGAAAATTTCCTATATTTTTGTCTTTTCCCTGTACATATACTTCGAACGGACCGGAATCATATATATTATTTTGGTTATTAATTTTTTCGCACTTAAATCTGGCAGGGGTCAGGAGGTTTATCAGGATCAAGGTTAATGGTTTCCATTTTTGGTTGGAGGAACTGTGTCGTGTACTTTATTACTTGTTACTATTAGGTATGTATGCGATGGGATCGGGTTACAAACAAAGGATTATTAGTAATAGCCTTATTATCTATAAATACCTTGAGTTTTTCTGCAATAGATGTTATCACAACAACGTTTGAGCACAGAATCCCAACACCAACTATACCAAATTCAAATTTATAAATTTATATACAGTATGCTAAAAAAATCATCAAAATAGGGCTAAAACCAAAAAAATTTAAATACTTTGAATTTGTCCAAAATTGTCTCCGTTGCGTTTTTACTAACTAATTCTAAGCTGAATAAGATCAAAAATAATGTTTCTCAATGGATTCCATCATCGTTAAACAGGCGTGAACAAATTGTGCTTGCGCGTCTACGTCTAGGATATAGGTACCAAGTTAACACACTCTTACCTTTTCACAAAGAATAATCCACCCATATGTCATCAGTGTTACGTTCGATTAACATTTGAACACTTTTTAATAAATTGTTGAAATATAATAAAGAAAGACATCCTTACAATATCTCGAACTCTCTAGCAGAAGCTCTAGGTCAAGAGTATTCCCATGATAATATAATTAAATATCTAATATCTATAAACGTTTTCCATGATTTGTAGTTCTTCTATTTTGTCATTTATATTTTGTTTCGTCGCTAATAACCTTTTGGTGCATGCGATTTTTTCTAATGAAAAAAAAAACTATTTTCAATAATTTCGTAGAGTTTATTCAGTTATAATAATTATTATTTTATGTTCCATACCTATTGGATCCTCCATTTTGGATGTGTATATTTTAGTATCAAATTTGGAATCTGAAACTCCAAAAACCCTATATTAGTATATAATTTTAGAAATATAAACAAAATTAACTTTATTTTCTGGGATTTTCTGCCCCTTTTTCAGGATTATACAGGATTATATCCCACTATGCAAAATAGCAAAAAAATATTTACTAAACAAACTTGGGCGATAAACAAAAAAGTTATCAAAATGTCTTAGCATTTCATTTTTTATGAAACTGCATTAACAATTTAAATAAAAGCATTAATCTTAATTGTTTGTACAAAATATTAATAATCAAAGAAATACAGTTAAGATTTGATTTCAATTTTAATTGAATTTGATTTTGGTATAGTGCCTATGTATATTCGCTTATACGTATTTTATCCTAAAAGGAGTCATCAGAGCGCCTATTTACCGAAGCTCTGAATATGACGAGATATGCTGTGGAATGCAATTTTAGATTTCCATTTCTCTCTTTACATCTTTAGCAACGTCTGTTTTGGCTTGTAATAGAAGGCACAGATTAAAGCAAAAATCTAAATTTTATTTTCGTCAATACAAATCTTTGGATTTTTACTTTCGTTATTTATTAATAATAACATCAATTAATATTATATTTTTTTTAATGATGATAAAGATCTTGATAGTTATTAACTCTTAAATTAATTTTTATTTTTTTTACACCACTAAAAAATTATGCCAATTTTACTTTTACATTTTAGGATATAATAACTTATACCTAGAATAAGCGGCAGCGTCATTTTGACGGCATTACTCAAATAAATTCCTGGTAACTCGAATAGTTGTCGAATCATTACAGTAAAGTAGCTTTATTTTGCACATTTGTTTCATTCCAAATTCGGACTTAAATAGTTTTGTTTTGTTTGAATTTATTTTCTATTTTAATACGAGTTCGCGTAAATTTTTTTAAAAATATATCAGGTGACGAAAGTGATAATAAAAATAACACGGTTTTCCATGATGACTCCCTTGTCCCATGATGACGAGATATTGATTTTGTATCGGAGAAGTTGCGCTCTTCGTTGAGTGAATCAGAGTCAGATAAATCTTTGCTTGAATTACCCGTCTCAAGCACATCCACTGCCTCATCCACTGTCTCATCCACTGAACATAATCTGAATCAACAAGTTATTATGCGAGGTTCTGACAAACGTGGTAGAATGTCTAGACGAGTTGGCCGATCTACACGTAGCGGACAACAATTTACTCCATACAATTTAGTTCCTGCTTTCGGTGATCTCCTTATTTCTAGTGAAGGAACAGAGTGGACTTTATTGATTCCAATGGACTAAGACGTCGCAATCAACAAAGTCTTTTAAGAGAATCTTCGGGTTCAACAGCTTTTGTTAAACGATATGTTCAAGAGAATAATGTGCTAACATCTTGGCGATTATTTATCAAAGATTCAATGCTACTTCACATAAAGATCCACACAGAGACTGAAACCCACCAACAATCGTCTAATGAAACATGGAGCATTTTTCTTACAGAACTAGAAGCTTTTATTGCTTTGCGTTATGCTCGTGTTGCCTCTAACTTGGATATTGATCTCTTGTGGTTCAATGTTTGGGGACCACCAATTTTCAAACAAACTATGAGCAAGAATAGGCTCTAGGACATAATGAAGTACCTACGATTTGACTTGAAAAACACTTGATCCTTGATAATTACCACAGATAAGTTTGCGTCATGGCATCAGAAGTTTGAAACGAATTTTTTGAAAATTGCTAAATGTGCTTACTATATTCCAAATGCAAACTTGACCGGTAACGAGCAGCTATTTCTTTCTATAACTCACTGTCTATTTTTTCAATACATTGCAAATAAACCTCATAAATTTTGGCTCTTAGTGGACGTTGACAGCAAATACCTTTGTAATAGATTTCCGTATTTGGGAAAAGATTACGAACGCAAAACTCAGTCAATACCAGAACACGTTCTGGTTCTAAAACTGCTTCGGTCATTTGTATAAAAAAGGGAGAAATATAACTACCGACAACTTTTTTACATCTTTGTCATTGGCAAAAAAGGTAAAGGGCCAAAATACTAGTATCGTCGGTACGATACGTCGTTCAAGAAAACATAGACCTTATTTATACAAAACGAGTCGAACTCATCTTTATGAGCCATTTATTTTAACCACACAAACCTTACTGTCTACTAAGAAAAACCGAAAAAAAATATACTAATCTTTAGTACAATGCATCCACAAGTTGAAATTGACAAAGATGCTAAAAGCTCCATGAAACGATTGCTTATATATTATATATTATAACGCAACAAAATTTGGTGTTATTATAGTCGATCAAATAGCACCCAAATATACAATGAGAGCTGGTAGCCGAAGGTGACCTGTGCATGTGTTCTATAACGTGTTAGATTTGGCAGCAATTAATTCCTGGATAGGATATGCGAAGGATTGGAAAAGACCCAGAAATTTTGTCAACGATCAAACGAAGAAAACTCAAATATTTGGGTCACCTGATGAGAGAACTAAATATGCATTACTTCAAAATATAATGCAAGGAAAAATAGAAGGAAAACGGAATCCAGGCCGTAGAAGAATGTCATGGTTGCGTAATTTGAGAGAGTGGTTTGGCTGTTCCAATAATGAACTCTTTAGGTCAGCTGTAAACAAGGTCAGGATAGCCTTAATGATATGCAATCTCCGATAGGAGACGCACAAGAAGAAGAAGAAGAATTCGTGGATTACATTTAAAGAAATAACAAAAAAAAAACAAATAGCTCCCCGATTTTATTCTACAAACGATTGGCGAGATTCGAGCAAAATATGTGAAACGGAAAGCGGACTCCAGTAGTATTTAAATTTCTTAAGCACCTGAACATTAGACAGTAGATGAAAGTGCTGTAAATAGAGAAAAACTAAAGTAAAGTAAAAAAGTAAATAAAGAGAAAGCAGTGTCAAATAAACATTAATTGCAAAAAAGATCGAACATGTTAATCATGTAATACTTGTAGAAAATACTTATGTGGCAAATGTACTATTGTTTAATTTAGATATTTAATTATAGGTATTATTATTGTTATACTTTTAGTAAATATAGTTTTCTTTTATAATTTGCAGTTAACTTGAATTAAAGTAAGGAAAAAGTGCTTTTTAAGTCCTACGTCAAAATGATGGCTGCAGAACTTCTAGGTATGCGTCAAGCGCCGGCCCTTCTAGTGTTAAAGCAATTTAATTTAAATAATAAATAACTTAATTGTTTCTAACCTTTTCTTCTGCCATATCGGGTGCGAATGATTTCTTAATTGGACTTTTGGTGGAATAACATTTCTTGGTTTTACTCTCTTTTCTGGCAGTGCTGTCTTTCCTGTCACTGCTGCTACTCTCTGAGTCCTTTTTTATCATTGCTGTTGTAGAACTGTCATTTGGGTATTTCTGTGATGCTTTAACCTCAGATTTATCTACAAATGATGATGAAACTCGTTGCTTACTCGAAATTTTCTTGAGTAAGCCTTTAGATTTTTCTTTGGGAGAGTGTCTTGAGTCCAGAGAACAACTACTAAAAAGATGTGAGGTAGTACCTTATTAGTATATAAATAGAAAGTTTAAGTACTTTAATAAAACCTATACTTAGCATGTGCTCTGCACATTCTCAATAATAATTACGCATATTTACTGTAAAACTGTAAATACAAGTAAAAAAGATCGCATCAAATACTAAGTCAGAAAACTCCCACTTTTTGAAATCATTGACGAAAATATGTAAATGATATTGGAATAAACTTTTACATTCGTTATATCATTGCACATTATGCACATAGTAGCCCACAGACAAGAAACTGGGAAAACCGATTTTCATTCCTATTTTTATGAGTTAGAGACTACAAAATTCAGTTTTTGCTCTCTTTGGGTATCGTACAGGAAAATACATATCAGATGTTTACATGTCATGATTTGACTACAAATTAAAAGTGAGAAAATTATTTTCAATAATTTACAAAAAATAAAAAACTAGTTTTATCTATGGATATATTTATAATAAATTTCAAAAAACAACATACCTAGTCTTTTTTGATTTCTCTCTTTTCGTGAGAATTAGATCTTTCCTTATTTTTTCTGCTTCTTCCTTTATAACTAAAAAAAAAACTGGTAACTTTTATATACTTACAAAAGTATCGTACTTACAATTAGCATTGTTTAAATAGGAATAGTTAGCCAACGCAATGTATAAATTTGTTTGATTCTAATTGAGACAGTCACTAGATGTCACCACTCTTTCTGTCTCAATATATTTTAATATACCATTGTTTGTTTGATATACATTATACTAGATGGTGCTATGTGAAAAAGTTAAGGACTAAACTAAACGTCCATTTTTGATCCACTGAATTAAATTCACCAGCGTTGCAATATTTCACTGACATAGTAGCAACATGTTTACTTACAAATAAAAATGTTTCAAAAAACAGACCATGAATCACAACGTATTCGTTTAAAATAGAGTTATTACTATCAACTAGTAAATATCGTGTCAACTAAAATTGTACATAAACGTACTGTGGCTTCTAAATCTTCCTGTATCTAAATAAGTTTAAAGAATTTAAATATTTTATTTTATTTGGAAGTGTATTACAAAAATTTGGTCCGAGGTAAGTAAAAAATTTTAATTATATGTGTTTAAAACATAAAAAAACATTGTATGAGAAATGAACAAATTAGTTATTCAAAAATAAATTTTACCGGATAATACATACATTCGATAATATTTGAAAAAAGTAATTTTAAACTAAAATAATGTTACTTCCATAATAAATAAATGGTTTTTACAGATGGCCGGAAATATTTGTTGTTATTACAAATGTGGTTTATCACCATACAAAATTCATGGATTAAGAATGTTCAGATTTCCGACAAAAATCCTTCGGCTTGCCAAAGATGGATATTACACTCTGGTAAGTAAATAGAAATTTTTTTTATATCTTATTTTACACCGTTTCCGTTACGCAATTAATTTGAAAAAATGTTTATTTTTTTATTCATTCATCATTTTTTATTATCGCCAGGGTGCACGCGTCATATTCGAGATGCATTAATTTGAATTTTACGTTTTCGTTGGTATTATAATTATGATATAATAAATTTCGGAAAAACAAATTAGTGAATAAATATCAAGTTAATAAACATAAACAAAGTATTAGATATTTAAATATGTATTTCTTTAGCTATTTTTATTTATTGTATTGAAAAGTAGAAAAGTTCATCTTTATCGGAGAACTAATTTATACAAAGGTCCATCTGGGAAAAAATTATTGGTTTCACGTAAAAATTTTATACAGATATTTGAAGGTTCTAAAAGATATATGAGGGTTAGTTAATAATAAATCTGTGAAGATATACAGGTGATTTTGGCTATAAACGTTTTTTATCCAGTTTAGAGAAAAATAGTTAAAATAAAAATTGTAGATTCAAAAATTTCTTCCATTTGTGAGTTTCTCAATTAAAATATATAAAGAATTTACGAAAATAGTTGCAAAAAACCCTTGATTTTGCAGAAATTTATAAATTTTAATAACTTTGTTTTTTCATAATGATATGTAATGTAACCAATAAAAATAGTGACGATTTGTTTATCGTAGAAAGCGATTATGTAAACAACTTTTTGTTGAGCTATCCCAGTTTAAAAAAAATTTATGTTTTACGTGCCACAGAAGCCAAGATATTGCCAATTTTGCAACCGCGCTTCATTGTGAAAAAGTTCAAATCTAAAACAAAACCGAGCTCAAATGGTTCTCCATTCTAGTTTTCCGAAGCGGTATTTTACAAATACCATCATTTTAACGGGTTATAAATTTTTACTTCTTTACCGCATATGCCATATGTAAGTTGGAACGCACAATTCAGATCTTCATTTAGTGTCCCTTCAATTTTCAGCTCTTACTGTTGATAGACAATGGAAGTATGATTTTAGGAATAAAATGCTTTGGTTTTAAATATAAAATGCTCTCTTGCCTAGTAAGGGTCATAGAAGATTCTGTTTTTTTTTAGAAAGTATGTTTTTCACCAGTTTTTCATAAGCCTCTAAATAAGTTTGTGGCATAAACGATATCAACGTTATTATAAATGTAAAAGATATAATCTTTTAGCGAAAGCCGCTATCGCTTTATTAAATTAAATGGCCAAATATATGGCCTAGGAGGACAAATTCGTTAAACTTCCCGTGCTCGAATCGGTATCAATAAAGTGTTATGATCATTTCGGCCTAGCCCAGCCTCATCAGACACTTTGGGCTGATACAAATTCAAACTCGGAAAGTCCAACGAATGTCTCCCAAAACTTCACTACAACAGTAGTTAGCTACAAAGGCGCCACCTGCT
Organism: Diabrotica undecimpunctata; assembly: GCF_040954645.1. Taxonomy (NCBI): domain Eukaryota; kingdom Metazoa; phylum Arthropoda; class Insecta; order Coleoptera; family Chrysomelidae; genus Diabrotica; species Diabrotica undecimpunctata. The sequence goes on along the minus strand of NC_092813.1, from coordinate 24,537,228 downwards.
TTGGCGGCCGTGAACGAAAACGATATGATAATATCGTTTTCTGTATCCTCTGTAACACTCTATAACACTTTATTGATACCGATTCGAGCACGGAAAGTTTAACGAATTTGTCCTCCTAGGCCATATATTTGGCCATTTAATTTAATAAAGCGATAGCGGCTTCCGCTAAAAGATTATATCTTTTACACATTTCGCATAGCGCAGAGGATACAGAAAACGATATTATCATATCGTTTTCGTTCACGGCCGCCAAAGCAGGTGGCGCCTTTGTAGCTAACTACTGTTGTAGTGAAGTTTTGGGAGACATTCGTTGGACGAATGATGGACTGATGAAGCTGGGCTAGGCCGAAATGATCATAACACTTTATTGATACCGATTCGAGCACGGGAAGTTTAACGAATTTGTCCTCCTAGGCCATATATTTGGCCATTTAAGTTATTATAAATGTTTATAAACAGATTAAATAACCTATAAGCTATTTGCTCTGATTGATATTTAGCGCACTTTAATAACTTATTCATTTACATAATTTCAAGGAGCTATGTTACATGTCTTTGCGCAAAAAAGAGTTATTATAATTTATAAATAACTGCAAAAATAAGGTTTTTTTGCCACTATTTCGGTTAATAGTTTCATGTATTTTAATTTGGATACTCTCAAAAATTACGTAACTTTTTATGGTCTACAACTCAAAAAAGCTGAAAAAATCTTAAACAGATATTTAAAGTCTCTAAAAGGTATATGAGGGGTAGCTGATGACAATTATGTGAAGACTACAGCTAATTTTGCTTTGCTTTTTTATTAAACAATCGTAAAAAGTGAAAAAAGTTTATGCGCATAAAACGTTACTTATTCATGTTAGAGAAATATGATTAAAATAAAAGTTATAGATCATAACATGTTCTCTAATATTGAGATTTTTATAATTAAAATACATAAAGAATTGACCGAGATAATTTAAAAACCCTTATTATTAAAGTAAAATTTATAAATGTTAATATAAATATAAATAATATAAATATAAATAACTTTCTTTTTTGCATAACGATATGTAATACAACTATTTAAAATTATGGCAGTTAATGAGTTTTTAAAGTGTGCTAAATATCATACAGAACGACCATACAGTTTCTGAGTTATTCAATTTGTTTATCCAGGAGACCGATTATTTAAACAACTGTACTTGTCCAAACAGTCACTCTAGGGTTATTTTGTAAATAGAAATCGATTTTTATGGCTTTGTTTTAAATTATTAAAAACAAATATCAAGATTATATTAAATTTGTTTTTAAAAATCAGTTTGAAGAATAACAAATTTTTAGCATATAAAAATTTCTAATAACTCTGACTTTTTTATGTGATACACTTGTATCTAGGCTCAATATAAAGTTAATAAAAAAAACATTTAAAAAAAACCAAAACCTACTGCCCAGAGGAAATCAAATAGCATTTATTTTTCTTGTTTAAGAAATTGCAAATATTTTCATTGTTTATTAACATTAAGAGCTGAAAATTGAACACATTGTGAAAGAATATCTAAATTGTATAATTCGATTTATAAATGGCATACACAGTAAAGAAGTAAATTAGTTTTGAAACATTAAAATAATGGTACTCGTAAAATATCGCCACAGAAAAATGCAAGGGAGATCTATCCGCTGCAATATCTCAGCTTGTTTCTTGTTATTGGTTATGGAAATTTCTGTTTTTTTTAAATTGTGCTTTTACACCAGCTTTTCATTGAGCCTACGTACAGCCATATGATACGAAAAATATCAAAAGTAGTAGAAGCTAAAAAGCACTTTTTCAAACTGTTTTTTTAATAAAATGTTGAAGTTTACAAATAAAGCTTCAAATATTCGATTCAAAAAACGTCAAATAACTGTCAAAGGTTAAACCCTTTTTACAGTTCCTCACGGATTTTAAAGATTTAAACAGGGTTAAACAGATAAAGTAATTCATCGACTAGTTAACAATACGAAGCGAAGTTCTTTAATCACAATGTGATAAGAAAATGAGTATCAAATTTGGTTTTATATTTCAATAGTCGAATTTAATTGGGGCTATATTGGTGTAATTAAAGAAAACCAGTGGAAATCCCAAGAAATAGGTGAGATCCTTTTTTCTTTCTTTCCAGTTTGGGAGAGGGTCTATTAGGTACTCACATTTAGGTATTGTGTTACGGTCTGGGTAACCAGGACTACAAATCATGAACAGCAATTAAATATTTACATTTACACAAAACAACTTCAATTCCAACCCAAAATCATATGTCGTTGCCGCAGTCTCTAGACCTTCCCCGTTCGTTTTCTAAAAGGGAACAAGTTATTGTCATGCACTCCATTTTGAATACTGTTTTATTTAAATATATTAAAGAAATTGGTGAAATAGTTTATCCAAAAAATATTACTTTTACATCTCGCATTTTGAATAATCGAATCTGCGTTTTCCTCACTTCTACCAACATCGTTGATCAACTAATACACCGAACGTCATAATTAATTCCACCGTCATCTTTATCTGCAGGCTTCTTTCTGCGACCAAAAGAATCCTTATTTCAAATGTATCTCCTTCCATCCCGCATTCACTAATCGAGCTGTCCCTAAAAAATACGGAACATCAGATGATCAATAGGCATATATCAGGAGTTTTTCTAGGGTAACATTTGTAATTCCTGACAAGGTGAACTTCGAAGTGCAATCTTCTCTGTTAATTAACCATGAAAATACATCCTTTAAAATATTTTTATTCTCTGAAAGACTATAGTGTTTTCTTTGTAAGCTTACGGGTCGTACCGTGGGGTCTGATTGCAAAGTCTCCAGTTGACCAGATCACACACTCATTGCAGCTAATGCTCCTCCCTCTTCTCCAATTTTAGCTGACTCTAAGGAGTCCTTAATCCTAAATCCTTAACTTCATCAAAAGAATTTCTATCTTCGGAAATTGAGTCCATCTCCGTTAACTATATACCCATCCTGGCTGCCATTATGGATTTATCCATCCCTCGTCGTACTTATTCAATGCCCATGTTGGCAGTAGGACAAAAAAGGGGACACTTCAATGACAGTCCTCCTGATACTCCTACCATTCTATCTTCGTCCGGTATTCTTGCTCTATTAAGTTCTTTTCCTCCTTCGGCATTTTCGATGCCACCCAAACCAGCCAAAAAATGTCCAAATCTAATCTTTGATTGGATTACTCGATGAAACCTTATTATATTTCCGCTATAGAAATGATTTACAAAGATAATCCGACTAATTTTACACTCAATTCCACGCAACTTATTACACTTCTTGAGATCTCTTTTGTATGTATCACCCCACTACAAGAAGCTTAAAAATCCTCCAACATAGATGGTATTCAAAAGGACTTATTGCAGCTCTACATAGGTACAAGGAAAAGATCACTAAAAAATCGTATCATTAGAATCTTAAAAAAGTTAAAAGAACAGCCTACCTCCGACTTACAAGAGTATATATAAGTGCATCCTCTGATAAATCTTCTGATGTCAAATCTAATCACAGCATACATGATAAATAGAATTTCTCTCTTTCTCTCGTATTTATTCATTTTTTCTGCTCTTTGTATATTTTTACTTCATCTTTTGCCAAATTTAGACATGATATTTAATTAAGTAAGAAAACTTTATGTACTTCAAATACTAGCCCAAGTCTAGTGTGGAAAAAAAATTGTTAATAAAAAATAACCTTAAAATATCCAATCTCTATTTTAATCGAAAGGTTATCCTTACCAATTAAGAGACAGCCAAGATTCTGGCAGAAAATTTAAAATAAAAGTTTTGCAACAAATCTGTACCTAACCATGTATACTCTTTTCTTCCTTCGCCCTTTAATTATTCATCCTCAGTTTCACAAGATACCAATTATCCGAACTCTCGTATAAACTATTTCGAACTAAAAGCTGCACTCAAATCCTATAAAAACACAAAAATTAGGGTTTTCTAGAATGATCTTGAAAAATTTATCGAAAATTCTTTAGGCACCAACGACCCTCTAAATGAAGCCAGTAAATTTACCACTGACATACCGCTGACAATCGTTAATGAAAGATCTTTCCCTAATCTATACTAAGATAAAAGAAAGATCATTACAAAATACAAACGAACACAAACGGGTTATGTCATGAAGACAAATCGTTTTCGGAATCCATATTCCATCATCAGGTGTACATTATTTGAGCCACTAAATATCTGGGTAAAAACCCGTTAAAAGTTATATGTTACAATTTAGTTTACATTATTTAGTCTTATATATTAGGATGTTAAAGTTACCTGTGGATATGATAACTCCACTCTCATTTATAAAAAAAAACTGTTTCACAAATCCAAGGCAATAAAACTAACCTTCATCCTATGAATTTAGTCATCCTTCATTCCTATATCCTAACTATTTCTCCTATCATCTTCAACAACACAGTTATCTCTGACAGTCAATTTATTTCCGACACACTCGCTAATGGGGTTGAAGACAGATTCAATAAAAGTAATAATGGCTTTTACTCCCAGTTCTTTACGCGCTCAATCTTTCTCCACCATCTCGTCAACTCCACACGATGTCACGTTTATGAACGCCTTGTTTACCGTAAATAAACTAAAATTTACCTTGTTTTCATGTACAAAATCTGCTGATGATCCCGATGATTTCTTTTATTTATTTTTAAAAAATCTCTCTAATACATCTCTCTCCAAACTTCTCGAAATTTTTATAACCTTATCTAGAACACACAAAAATTCCCAGATGTTTGGCGCAATTCTATAATCATTCCAATTAAAAAACCTGACCAACCATCTATAACTCCAATATCTTTCGTCTGATTTCTCTTACTTGTATTACCTGCAAACTTCTTGAAACAATGATCAATGAAATACTCACTTGGTTCGTTAAACAGTATAATATTATTCCCGACGCTCAATCCGGCTTCCGACGTAATCGGTCTACTATTGATAACTTTTTTATTTTTCAAACACACATTTCTTAAGCAATCTATAATTATTAACAAGTTGTCGTAGCAACTGTACTTAACGTTGAAGGGGCATTTTATTCAATCTCCAGAAAAGCAATCATTGACAAAATCTCCCACTATAATTTAAATGGTAATATTTTCTCATTTGTAAAAAAATTGAAAGAATCTTTAAAGTCCTTGCCAAGGGTAAACTTTTTTAATCTCTTCCTCAAAATTAAGGTGTCCCTTTAGAATCTGCATTAAGTTTAACTTTATTCATTCTTGCCATCAACGAAATTTGCCTCCCATCAAATATGTTCAATACGCTGATGACCTAATCATTTACTGCCATGTTAAATCTGTCCCAACCTCATATAAACTTATACAAAGCCAAGTTAATAAAATTTTCCATGGAGATTTCCACTCCCTTACCCCAAATTTTATTTAACAATTCTCTACTTTCTGTTGTTAATTATTGTAAAATTCTCGGTTTTATGTTTGACTCCAGATTAAATTGAAAAAATCAAATCTCTGAACTTAAAATCAATTGTTTTAAAAGGTTGAACATTTTTAAAACCCTCAGTCATCTTCAATGGGGTGCCAATAAAACTACTTCTAGGTCTGAGCGCTTTTCGCTTTAGTCCTATTGAGAGTGTATACCGTGAATCTAATGAACTTTCTCCTACCCAAGACGATAATCACTTCTACTTTCGTATGCTGCATCAACATCCGCAAATCCATTTAATCCCGTTCATTCCCTAATTGCCACAATGCCGTCTTCTTCCACTAACAATAACCAACACCTTATCATAAAACCTCTACCTCAATTAATTTGTCCACTACTTAAAAATATTGACCTTTTTCTGACTAGTTCATTTCCTCTACCTTTACTTCCCCTCTGGGCTAAAGATCTCCCTTCAATATATACCTGACTCACTATGGTTAACAAACTTGAATCTTCTAACCTTCTTATAAAGAAATCATCATCATCCAGCCTCAAGAGTCCACTGCTGAACATAGGCCTCTTCCTCATGTTTCCAACCCCGTCTATCTTGCGCCGCTCTCATCCAGTTTTTATTGAGTCTTCTTAAATCGTCAGTTCATCTTGTAGGTGGTCGACCGACGCTTCTCTTGTCTTCCCTTGGCCTCCATTCCAATAACCTCTTTGTCCATCGCCCATCTGTCATTCTGGCTATGTGTCCTGCCCATCTCCATTTTAGTGATCTCCTTTATAAAGAAAGCATTTTTAGAATTTAATTCTCTATACAGATGCTTCTAAAACTACCACTGGTATTGGATGTGCAGTAGCCACTAAACATGAACTTGTAAGATCATCTTAGTTACCCTTAATATGCAACGTTTGCACAGGTGAACTATATAGTATTGTGTTGGCTTTTAAATGCATCTCACATCAAGACAGACATATTGTCAATTATTCAGATTAACGCTTATATATCCATTTAGTCAATACAATTTTCACTGAGCACCTATTAGTTCAAAACATTCATGACATAATACCAAAATCTCTCTGCTTACGATGCAACAGTCTCTCTCATATGGCTGCCTTCTCACACCGGAAAAACTGGTAATAAAACAGCAGATCATTTTGCCAAAGAAGCTACCAACCATGGGGTGACTGAAGTCACTCCAATTCAACTAGCTAACGAATCTCGAAATTCGATTTTAAAAAGTCAGTAGAGCATACTTGACAAAACTTAGAACAAAAGAGCAAAACAACTTTTCATAAACTTCAATCTTTTATTGGTCATCTCTCCCTAGACTTCATAACTAGAAGAGAAGCATCGACTATTACAAGACTACAAATCAACCATACCAAACTTACCAACCGCAAACAATTCACCAACCTGTATAAAGCACTGGACTTGAAACCTACTCTAAGGAACTAAAGAATTGTCTACCTCTTTCTCAACTGTAAATTGTATATGTTGATTATGATACTTGAAAATGTTGACTATTTCAATAATTTTGTGTTTAGAAAGTGCCAAAACTAAATCATCTACATATCTTTAAAAAAAGGAATGAAAAAAGTGCAATTGTTGATACAATCACTGATAACATCATCCATGACATAGCTACTTTCCTATCTAAAAAATATCTTTTTTCTTACTCTTATACATACATATATATATATATATATATATATATATATATATATATATATATATATATATCTACGGCATAAAGTGGACTCCGCCCATGTTAAAATGCAGGTTCAATTGAGCTCCGTGGTCAAGTGGATACCGATATACGGAGCTCACTTGACCATTCCATAATATTGGTTCTGTCGATTCATCAACATGTAGAGTTTAATAATTTGTAAACATTTTTTGGAGCCCGTAAATACCCCTGTATCATAAATGTATATCGTTTAGTTCACGTGTATATATTATAGGGGTCGTTCAGATCTTCTTCATTGTATATTTCAACCATACGTTTATCGGTTTAAGTAAGCTCTGAGAGTTTGGCAACTGTGCGATTATACCGTATATTTTCAACATATACCATGAACAGTATATATGGGCTCCTTATTTTTATCTACTGTTTGCAGACAGTGTAATGTCATACGCATTACACTGTGTAACAGAGGATATCGTATTACCTGGTATAACTACTTACTAAAAGGTAACTGGTTCTTTAAAAAACAGGTATATAGATACAAAAGGATTTGGGCTTATTATTTAATGAAATGTTCGCTTGCATAGAAAATTTTATTTTTTCTGCATTTTTAAAAATAATGTTGTTTTTTTATTTTAAATAATTTTATTAGTTCAATGCTGAACTCGATGTTTTTTTTACAGAAATTTCGTAATATATTTTGTTTACGTGAGTATGTCTTTGTACGTTTTATGTAAGCATCCGATTAATAAAAACTACTTTTATTTTATCCAATCTTCTGCAATATCTTGTATAAAGCTTTTTTATTATTTTAGTTTTGCTCTTATTTGTGTACTAAATATGATATCTCGATAGAAGGTTATCTCAAAATAAATATGTTATACAGTGTAGGTGCCTTTATGCTACCCCAAGCGAGACTGTTCTTCAACTGCTATTCTTACCATTATGTGATACAAAAAATTTTCTCTTGTGTAGGTATACGGAGACAATATAAGTGAGTTTTGTTATGTAAGGGGATATCATATAGTTTTTGGAAAAATATTCTGTAATTTAAGGTGTCGTAAGCGGCATTTATAGTGAAAAATACCACCCCTGACACCCGATATTTTTCGTAATGGTCTTTGATTTAGTATTTGTGATGTACATAATCTTCTCTATCTATAGCCACTTTTGCCTTTTAATTTAAGTTTTTCTTCTAATATCGGTGATATCATATTAACGATCTGGTGCAAAAGTATTTTGAATAGCTGACAAAATAAAGATATTGGCCGATAGTTTTTGTAGTCGTTGGAGTTTTTGCCAGGTTAACAAGTTAACAACTTTGGCTTGTCTCTAGACTTTGGGTATCTCCATAATTTGAATACAGTTGTTCATCATCCGGATCAGCCATTGTAGTGTTTTTGGTCCAGATTTCGTAATAACCTTTGTGCTCAGATCCTCAATGTCGGTATTTGTATTATTTTTCATTAAATATGTAGATGGTGGATTCAAGCTCAACATCGTTAAAAGGTTCTCTCAGCTGACTGGTTTTGTCCTTTCTTACTCTACAATATAAGAATAACTCTCTTTTTAGAGTTATTCTTTGCTTCTTTTTCGACAGAAATAGCATGTCTATATCTATAATGTGGTTTTAACGATCAGCTGTTTACCAAATACCCTAGGTTAGGCCCTATATGTGTTTCCTGCACTAGAAATAAGTCAGATTCGTGTTTAGCTCATATATCTGATAAAAAATAAAAGTAAAGTTTCCTGATCTTTAAAAATTCCCTTAACAGTTATAGACATATGTTATTAGAATAGTTGGTCCTAAAAAGGACCAATTTGACAAAATCATATTAAAGGGGTGACTGAAGAATTAGCCAATTAATTAATTAATCATTACCCGGGGTATGCCCGATTGCGGGCATACCCCGGGTAATGGGGTAATTCGTAAAGGCTCGTTCTTTGAACCACAGAAGTAATGCCTAATCTTTTACTTTTTATTAAAAATTTAAATTTTACCTGCCGTGTATTACGTTTTGACGATATTTTTTTAACGACCTGTGTTATTTTTTCAATTGGGTACTTGTCCAAAGCTATGACAAATCCTCTGTCCTCTGCTATTCTATATTAATATGACTGATTCATTATTTTCTCTAAACACTCTGTCCTCTGCTATTCTACATTAATATGATTGATTTATTTTATCTTTCTTGCATCTATTTTAATGATTATCCTGTGTATCTTCTTCTTATTTTTTTTATATAGACATGACTCTGTCTGTTTTTCAATGTGCCTCCAGTAAGTTGCCGTTCCATCGTTTTCGTGGTCTTCCTACTGATCATTTTTCTATGGGTTAACCGTCTCTTACCGTCTGTACTACTCTATTTGTTGTCATTCGGCTTATATGATTATTCCATTCTACTCTTCTATTTCTTAACCAGTTCTTGATGTTCTTTACCTTGCATCTACGTCGTATATCTGTACTTCTAGCTCTCTAGCACTCTCCCATAGTGTCTTACCATCAATTTTTCTAAGTGTTTTCATCTCTGCTGTTTCTAACACCATTTTTGTCCTCTCTGTGTCAGGTCTTGTTTCTGCCGCGTATGTCAATATTGGTCTGATGACTGTTTTGTAAATTCTGCCTTTCGTTTCTTTCCCGATATTTTTATTTCTTCGTATTGTTTCATTTAGGCAGCCTGGGACTCTGTTTGCTCAATTCACTGGATCTTCCACTTCAGTTTCGAGCTTTCCGTAGCTAGATAATGTGATGCCTAGATATTTAAATTCCATCACTTGTTCTATTATCTGACCTTTCAGCTCCAATTAACATCTTAGTAAATTCGCTGTTGTAACCATGCATTTTGTCTCTTTTGGGGAAATTAACATGTTAAATTTTTTATGAAATTGGTGCAGGATACGTTGTAAATCATCTTCACTTTGAAAGAGTAGTATTGCAGATTATTTTAATTTGTTTTTCTTCCATTTAGTATGCTTTTTAAGTTCTTACTTTTTTATTATTTCATCCATAATCAGGTTGAACAATAAATGACTCAGGGAATATCCCTGTCTTATCCCATTGTCAGTTTCAATAGGGTCGGTTAGTTCTTCGTCTACTTTTACTTTTATTGTGTTGTTTTGGTATATATTTTCGATCGTTTTGAGTTTTTCTAGAGGTATCTCTCTTGCGTCCAATAAGTGGATAAAGTTTTTTAATTTATATATCTTCTGTATATCATTATTTCTTCTGTGTATTAAAAGTTAAATTTTGGTTATTATTAAGATTCTCTTAACGTGTTTATTGTCTTGTTTCTGCGGTACGAATATATGTGTATCATAATAGATTGTAATGCATATTTCATTTAATATAATTAAAGTGCTCTTTGCGTTTGCCAATTACTTTCTCACTTCCTCAGCGATAGGTCTTTTTGTTCTCATCAATAACCTTATCCTCGCTCGATACAGCTATTCTAAGATATTCATATTTCACTTTATGCTCTATTATTTGGTTTTTATCTCAAATTTGTACCTATGAAATTTATAATATCTAATATCTGGTGCTTTCATATGAAACTGAAATAAAACACCTGGTAGATAATGTTTATTTGTTTTGAGTACACTTTTTTTAGAACCTAGTACATTAAAGAATAAATATTTGTCTGTTCAGTGTTTTCCAAGTCTGTAAAACTTAAACAGGCTTAAATATTAGATTATACATTTATTAAGAATGTTCAATATCTAAATTGAAGATTTTATATCTTAAAATATGAATAGGTTTTTACATTTTGTTTGACGTTTTAATCTTCGAATCGGAGTTCATTTTTCGAAAAACTATAAAATTGTGAGAACAAATTGCTATATAAAAGTACGAGGCAATATTCTCATGCTGTGAGCTTTGCTGCTCTGGTACTTTTATAACGCTTAAGATATTTTTAATTTATTGTCAACATTTTTGAGGTGTGTTTCCTTAAATGACCATGTCTAAGGTTAGTACGTTTGATTAAATGAAATTGACATTAATTTGATAGTTTCTATTTTATTAGTACTGATTATGCTAGTCATATTAGGTATAATATGACTAGCATCTGTTGATTTTTATATAAATATAAATACTAAATTTAAACAACAAGATGTCACACAGAACTATGAAAGAGAAATAACACAAACACTGACAGCACTAGGTACCGAAGAACATTGGGAAGAAATCAAAACAAAAGTTATTGACGCAGCAAGAAAAATCATAGACAAGAATAACAAAAATAAAAAAAGGGAATGGTTCAATGACTAGTGTAATAAGGCCATACAGAAAAGAAATGAAGAACACAAGAAATATATGGAAAGAAGAACCAGAGAAAGAAGGGCAAGTTACCAAGATTCAAGACGGAGGGCAGATAAAATATGCCGAACAAAGAAAAGAAAATACAAAAACGGAATATACAGAAAATGGAAAAAAATGTTCAGAGCAACAATATAAGACAGGCGTACAGATATCCACGCAATTTAAGAGAAGGATATAAACCCCGAACAAATCTATGCAGAAATCAAGAAGGGCAAATAACCAGTGATCCAAAAGAAGTAAAATCAGTCTGGAAAACCTATTTCCAAACTCTTTTAGGGACACCAGAAAATGAAGATCATATTGACATGCATCACAATGAGGGAGACACCGAAAATATAGAACCCCCAACGATGGAAGACGTAAAACAGGCAATACGAGCACGAAAGATCAATAAGGCTCCAGGTATTCACAACGTCCCACCTGAGCTATATAAATTAGGTGGCGATCACCTAGTACGACAAATGCATGTGCTCATGAACAAGATTTGGAATGATGAAAAGATCCCTAATGATTGGAAAACCGGGATTATATGCCCAATTTATAAAAAAGGGGATAAACTAAAATGCGAAAATTATCGCGGCATAACCCTCTTATGCACGGCGTACAAAATTTTTACTTACATACTAAACAAACGACCGGTTTCCGAGAAGGAAGATCTACAACTGACCAACTATTCACAGTGAAACAAATCTTAAACAAATCGTGGGAATACGACATTGACGTCCACAACATATTCATAGATTTCAAACAAGCCTACTACTTAATTAATAGGAACAAGTTATATCAAATATTACAGAGCTTTAATATCCCCCAAAAATACATCCGACTGGTAAAAACAACAATGGATTCGCCAATAGCAACTGTCAGAGTCCAAAATTAGCTCACTGAAAATTTTAACGATAGCCCAAAGATTAAAGCAAGGAGACGGGCTTGCACCGACACTATTCAACCTGACCTTGGAATATGTGATAAGACAGCTGATTATTGGAAGAGGTAATCTCCTAACAAATAAATCAATACAGATTGCCCTATGCCGCTGATATCAGCATCATGTCTTGCAAAACAGAAGAGGCGGCAGAAATATATTCACAATTAAAATCAAAGGCAAAAGAGACCGGACTAGAAATAAATATTCAAAAGACAAAAAAGTTAACACAGGCAAGAGCTAGGGGAAACAGACGCACAGTTAAATTAGAGGACGATATTGAAACGGTAGAAAGTTTCATATATTTAGGAGTTACATTAAACAAGGATGGAACAGAAGAGCCAGAAATCCAAAGAAGAATAGTAAAGGGAAACAAAGCTTATTTTTTACTTGATCATGTGTTTCGCTCCAACAACACACACTGGAGATCGAAAATCAGGGTCTACAAAACTATTATCAGACCAATAGTATGTTATGGATGCGAGACATGGGTGATGACAGAAGAGACAAAAAGAAAACTGGAAGTCTTCGAAAGAAAAGTCCTAAGAAAGATATTTGGACCTATTAACGAAAACGGAATATGAAGATCCAGGTATAACCATGAACTCTACCAACTGTTCAAAGAGACACCGATCTCAGAATTCGTTAAACTTCAGAGACTTCCCTGGGCTGGTCATGTAGTAAGAATGGAGACAGAAAGATTGCCGAAGAGAGCCCTTGATAGTAAAATGCAGGGCGCAAGACCAAAAGGAAGGCTACGGAGAAGATGGGAGGATGAAGTGGCAGCGGACGCGCAAAATTTGCTAGACGTGAGAACCTGGAGAAGATCGGCGCGAGACCGACAAGGTTGGAGGCATAGTTTGGAGGAGACCAAGGCCCGATTTGGGCTGTAGCGCTATTAAAGAGAGAGAGATGTAGATGGTGGATCCAAGCTCAACATCGTTGAAAAGTTCTCTCAGCTGACTGGTTTTTTCCTCTCTCACTTTGAGTTTTTCTTTGCTTCTTTCCGGCAAAGATAACACTTTTCTATTTATCGCATGGTTTTATCTGCACTAGAAATACGTTACATTTGTGTTAGACACATGTCTTACCTATGAGTTTTAGTGAAGTAAAGTTTCTTTATCTCTAGATATGCCCTCAATTTTTATAAACATAATTAGAATAAGTTGTCCTAAAAGGTTCGATTTGACAAAATCATATTGCACGGGTGATTGAATAATTAGCCAATTAATTAGTTAATCATTCTCCAGGGTACGTCCGATTGCAATGGTCTCATTAGTACTTTAATCTTCGTGAAGCCTCCTTCTTTTGACCCCTTAAGTAATGGCTTATCATTTACTTTTTATGAAAAATTTAATTTTTATATACAGACTATTACTATTCGACGATATTTCGAATCAGATTTGTGTACTAACAACTGTAGGTAATAAAGAATCTCTTTATGCAGAGTAAATAAGTTTGTAATTTCAGTCACAAGTCGTTTATATGGATAATAAACAGTTAAAATAAGTGTTCAAAATTAACTACCTATATCGGCGCTATTGATCTTGACAATGGCTACTTAGACATAGTATTTTTTAGTATGTAATATATTCTGGATTATATTACATACGTGCCAATATGCTGTACTAATACTGTTGAGCGATATTGATATATTTAATGTATGGAGGATATATTGTTCCCATTCCTATTTACTATGCACGTGTTTAAAAATAATATTTGAAAAAAATATATTGAAGGGAAGTACTTTTACCTATGGTAGCGACAATCAAATTTATTTCTTACACTTTAACGTTTCGTGGTAAAAATGATTTTGTGTGAAAATAATGGTATTAAATAGGTGCTTTGGAATATTTATTGAGTTCAATCTAACTGCAAGATTGGTATAATAAATTATTTATCCCTACAATATGTGATGAATTTATTTCTATTGTATTGAAATATCTGCAACTCATAAGAGTGAACAAATTACAGAAAGCGAAATTTTACTCTCTAATTATTGATTCAACACCTGATATAGATCAGCGTACCGTCATTCTTCACTATGTTCTTTTAAGTGGTATAAAAGAGGGATTTTTGAGACTTGAGACTCATCAAACTGATGGTTCGGTAGTCACTACATCTTTTTGCATTTGCTTTTTTAGGTATCGTCACAAAAATCGACAGCCGCCAATCCGTTGGTATATAGCCAGTTTCATAAATTTTATTAAACAGATGAAGGAGAGATATTTTACCTGAACTTTGGAAGCACTTTATTATTTTACTCGGTATTTCATCTGGTCCCGTCGCTTTTCGGGTCTTTGCTAATCGTATTGCTTGTTCAATTTCGTCCATAGTTATGTCAGGTCCTGTAACTACTTCGTTAATTTTAAGCTCGGGCCTTTTATCACTAAACAGTTCCTCAATATACTCTTTCCATCTGTCTATTTTATGCGAATTAGTGATAGTCAGTTTTCCGTCTCTATCAACGTTGTTATTTGCCTGTTTTTTGTTCTGACCTGTCAGTTGTTTTATTTTTTTATACATATTAAATGAATCATGTTTTCCCTGTAATTCTTCAATTTCTGAACATTTGTTTTCGAAGTATGTTTGTTTTGCAGATTTTATTTTAGTCCTTATCTCTTTATTAATTACTTTATACATTTCTACGTTTTGGTTCTTAAAATTGCGTCTTTTTTCGATCAAATTCAAAATCTCATCGTTTATCCACTGTTGCTTTTTTTGACTGTTCTCTTTTAAGTTTGGAGTTGAGTTGCTTATAATCGTTTTGATTTGGTTCCAATGATCCTCGATGGATTCTTGTTGTTCATAATTATCAAAATTGCTCTCTAAATTGTTTGCAATCATCTGGCTATTGTTTCTAATAAAATCCATATACAGTTTGTTATAGGATCGTTGTTGCTTTATCCGTTTAAGTTTTAATTTTATTTTTGCTAACAACAGATTGTCATCAGATGGAACATCGGCATCAGGAAGGGTTTTTACAGACTTTACTGCATTTCTGTAACGCTCACTGACAGTTATGTAGTCAATTTGATTTCTGACGATATTACGGGGAGTGTTTTCTGGAGATTTCCATGTAAATAATCTCCGTTTAGGTAGTTTGAAAAAGGTGTTCTTTATACATAGGTTATATTCTTTGCGGAGCACAGAGCCACCTTCTCTGTCGCTCACGTGGGTAACTCCAATCTGGCGCGTCCATGTCGCGGGGATTGGCATCTATCATTTCAGTAGGCCGGAGTGAATACATGGCCAAGTCCAGATCGGGACCCAGTTCTGTGGGGTATAACACTGACCCCTACCTAGGGATACAGGTGAAGACCACAACGGTAGGCACGGCGGAGAAGAAGATCTTCGGTAGGACGTGGATGGCGGAAGTGGCATCCCTGGATTTTAGGGATGGTATAAAATCAAACCGATAGCGTCTGACCCATATTGGGCGGTTGTCAATAGCGTCTGTACCCATAATGGGCGGCTAAATAACCTAAACGAAGAAATAGTAGATACATTAACACAAGCTCAGGAAAAATCTGGCCCTAAACATGGAAAAGAACAAAAAATTAGTAAAGAAACGAAACAAAAAATGGAAGACCGTAGAATGCTCAGAAGTCAAGGAAATGTTGACTCACAAGATATAAACAGCATCAATAAAGAAATCTCTAAAGCCATCAGACGGAATATTAGAAAATACAACAACAAGAAAATTATAAAAACTATAGAAGACAACAAAAGCATGAAAGCATTGAGGAGAAAAATGGAAAATGGCAAAAAAGAAATCTTCCAACTTAAAGACAAAAATTGAAATATTATCTCAGATAGACCAAGCATATTACATATAGTAGAAAGTTTGTATGAAACATTATATAAAAGTCAAGTTATTCCAGAGCTCATCGAACAACCAATACAAAAGGTACATTATGTAGGATCAGAGGATATACCAGATATATCACGAGAGGAAATTCAACATGCCCTCAAAAATATGAAAAATAATAGAGCTCCGGGGGAAGATGGTGTAGTCATTGAGACAATTAAACTAGGAGGTCCACTTTTGATGTCCCGAATCCAAACACTTTTTAATCTATGTCTGCATAGTGAAGACATTCCAAGTACATGGAAGAATGTGGTTACAATCCTCCTCCACAAAAAAGGGGATAAATCAGATCTCAAAAACTATAGGCCAACTAGTTTGCTTAACCACCTATACAAGCTCTTTACTCGAACACTGACAAACAGATTACAAGCAAAACTCGATTTCTATCAATCAGAAGAACAGGCAGGATTTCGAGCGGGACACAGAACAAACAACCATTTGCAATGCCTTAAAACTCTAGTTGAAAAGTCTATCGAATATAACAGACCCCTTGCTCTTATCTTTGTCGACTTACACAAAGGATTTGACACAGTCGAAACAGTTGCTATCTTAAAAGCACTATCAGAATGCAGAATAGATCACAGGTATGTAAATATTATTCGAAATATATACGAAACAACAACCGTTAACCTCCACTGCATAACTGAGAAGATAAAAATTGCCAGAGGGGTACGTCAGGGAGATACCTTGTCACCAAAACTATTTATAGCAGTTGTGGAGTACGCATTTAAACGGCTAGAGTGGGAATCAAAGGGTATTAGCATCGATGGATAGATATTCAATCATCTCAGATATGCCGATGATATTGTTCTCATAACAGACAACTTAGGAGAAGCCAGAGTTATGCTACAATAACTACAGCAAGTAACCCAGAAAGTCGATTTAAAAATAAACTATGGAAAAACAAAAATTATGACCAATCTCGTCCCCAATGAGCTAATAGAAATCGAAAAGTCGCCCATAGAACTTGTGGAAAAATATGTGTATTTGGGTCACGAAATAAGATTAACGCGAGATAACCAAACATGCAAGCTACTTAGAAGAATAAGTCTGGGTTGGGCTGCATTCGGAAAAATGAGAGACGTATTTAAAACAAATATACCGATCCATTTAAAAAGAAAAGCTTTTAACCAGTGCGTTCTACCAATCCTCACATACGGAGCAGAAACCTTAACTCTCACAAAAACATTAGCTGAAAAATTGAGAAGGACACAACGAAAGATGGAGAGATCAATGCTTGGAATAAGCTTAAGAAATAGAATAAGAAACGAGGAAGTTCGTAGACGAACCGGAGTGGAAGACATTATCGAACATATTACAAGGCAAAAATGGAGATGTGCAGGACATGTTGCAAGAATGAAAGACGACAGTTTGACAAAAAAATTGCTTGAGTGAAGACCACGGACTGACAAGCGAAGCCGAGGAAGACCCCCAACGCGATGGACCGACGACCTCAAAAGAATCGTGACCAATTGGATAGCAGAAGTGCAGAACAGAAGCAGATGGAAAAGTCTAGAGGAGGCCTATGTTCAACAAAGGACAACTCAGGAATGATTGATAATGATGATGATGTTCTTTGCAAAATCTGAGAAATAATCTCCTCTTTCATTTCTATCGCCCCCAGTCCATATCCAATAATGTTACTTTGTCTGCCTTTTCCTATCTTAGCATTAAGGTCACCCATCAGAATAGTAAGATCTCTAGTCTTGAGTTGCTCAGTGACGGTCTTTACATCGGCGTAGAACTTTTCAAGTTCTTCCAGTTCACTTTTAGCTGTCGGTGCATACACTTGTATTAAATTTATATTTCTGGGTTTCGCGTTCAACTGAATTATTATGACCCGTTCAGATACCTGGCATATCGCCCTGTCACATTTGCTAACATCCTTTGTGACTATGAATTCTACACCATTACGATGATAATTACTGTCTTCTCCCGCATAATACACTTCATGATCATCCACATGGCATTGGCCAGATCGGGGCCATCGCATTTCACTAATACCCAGAATTGATATTTGCAGTCTTCTCATCTCATTTATGGCATTCTGTGTTTTTCCGGGTTCATATAAAATCCGCACATTCCATGTGCCTATTCTACAGCTTTTTTCGATATCAAATTTGGCCAAGCCGGACCCATTTTTCGCACCCCTACCTTATTTAAGAGGCGCCCGTACTCGGGGCCATCGTTTAATTCCTCAGCTATATTGATAAACCTCGGAAAAATAGTGTAGTAGTCATTCCCTTGGATTTCTAAACCGCTGTGTATATGCTGTTTAAGTGGGTACCACCGCACCGGGCACTGTTATGTTTTGACCGTTCTGGCCTACATGACTTCCGCTTAATACAAATACTGAAAGACCAACTACCGCTTTCCAGGTTTGATTTTATATAAACCCTAAAACCATTGGGCTGCCACTTCCGCCCTCCAGACCGTTGTAAAGACCTTCTTCTCCGCCCTGGATGCCGTTGTAGTCTTCATCCATAACCCTGGAGAAGGGACCCTTAACAGGTACTAGTTTCCCGGGCCTGGAAACACCTGGAACCTGCAGAAGGCAGGGATTGACTCACTTTCCCTGATAGGACTGTCCAAAAAGGAGTTCCTACCCGCTATCCGCGAATCTCTATATACAGCAGTTTTAATATATTAAAATGAGTGAGTTTATTATCTAAGGGGATGTCATATAGTTTTTAGAGAAATTCCCTTTAATTTAAGATGTCGTAAGCGGTATTTAGATTTACAAATACCACCCCTGATGCCTGATATCTTTCGTACTCGTTGTTACTTTTTGCACTCACGATGACCTCTATTAACATAAGTGACCAATTTAAAAAGTGATTTATAAATTATTGTAATTTAAATTTTATTAATTTATGAAACAAATATTGCACGTCATAAACTGTAGCAATTAGAAAGTTACTAAGATCTCCCTGCTGTACAGAGTTTTCTACAATTTTATGTGGTAATAAATATTAGAGTACTACTACTTTCTTAAACTGTTACACGAAAACTCCACTCGATATACGTACATTTATATGATAAATGTTTCAGTCCGATGCATTAAAAGAAAATACTAATGCATAAAAATGGAAACTTTCCAAGTTTATAATAGACGCTTACTTAAGTTTAAAAATAATTAAAGCAAGTAATATAAATTACTACCTTGCCTATTAAACATAAAAGTAATATAAATTTATATGTCGGTTAACAATTTATATTATAAAAATTTTAACTACGTTAGCCAAGTATCTATGAAATTCCTCGATGCCGAAATTGATGAATATTAATATAAATTTCACAATAAATCCCACAATATACCTGCTGTAAAATTTCAAAATCTACGACTAATAAAATTATTGGCAACATTGCAGGAGCTTAGTTTTGTACCAGACAAGGTGTATACGGATCCCAAAAATGTTTTAACGTATTACGGAGCCTACTTGATCCCATGCGTTGGTCGGAGTCTACATAAAGCGCTACTTAGATAATAATATACTCGGTGTATATTCTCCTAGAGTTCGTATAACACCGTTTTAGTACGGAGCCCACATTAACCGCTAGATCTATATATATATATATATATATATATATATATATATATATATAATATATATATATATAATATATATATATATATATATATATATATATATATATATATATATATATATATATATATATATATATATAAACATATATTGGCATAACTGCCAAGTTATTTATATTTTGAATACAGAACTTAAATTGTTTTTTTACTTTATTGTGCAGAAAGTTGCTTTTTTTTCAGTTGTGTTAATAATAATATTGTTGTAGGTAATGCTTCATTGGAAAGTCTGGAGCTACCCGATTTAAAAAAAAAATTTCTATGCAGTAAGCATTTTGTCCAAAAATATCTAAATGCAAACCAAAAAAATATAGTGAGGTAGAAGAGGAAGGGAACAGGTAAAAATATACTCGAATAGAATCCTGCAAAGAATTAAGTTTCTGTTAATAGTTTTTTAAATTTATGACTAGAGGCCGCCACATAACGGCAGACTAAAAGTCAAACGTTTGTTCCATAAGGATTGTCTAACTAGTCCTATTTAAACAATGCAATTAGACTATTAAATAATGGCGATATGTATTTCAATAATAAAGAAATCAGTCTCGCCTAAAATGAGATTTAAGGATTTCGTTGAATTAAAAGGGTGCTTTAATAATTTTGTGACTAGTTAAATATATTAACATCCACTGAGTGATACTATCTTACTTAATTGTCACTTCTCTGGCAACTTAGATTCGAGATAGTTGATCTGTATCATAAGATGTATCAGATAGTGGTGACACATGAAAATGATCATGTATTTATATATAGTGAAATAAAAAAAACAAGAGAGCAGCGGCAGTGGTGGGATGAATAGTGCACACCTAGTCCAGGGAAACCTGATCATAAAGAACACTATTAGTTGAGATGAAAGAAAAAAGCCAAAATTTAAAAACGATAATAAATGTATTTAGCCCAAACGATGACGACTCAAGTTATAATAAGGATAAATTCAAGGAAGAATTAGCGTTGGTAACATAACAAGAAAAAGAGAATATATATATTTAGTAGGCGACTTTAATAGCAAAATAGACGTAAATAACCAGGAATATAAAGAGGCATTAGGAAAATATGAAGAAACAGCACGAAATGAAAGTGGCATAATAATGCTAAACTTCTGTATGATTCACAATTTAGTAATAACTAATATATTTTTTGAAGACAAAAATATCCACAAGTACACAAGAGAAGTTAAACGTAGATAAGAGAAATTAAAAATGGAATACATGCTAGTAAAAAAAAATAACATAAGAAAAGTAATAGACACAAAAGTTAGAAGGGGTCTAGAAATAGAAAGTCACCACTATTGTATTTAGTGTTATTGAAAATAAAACAAAATGAGTCAGATAATAATAACAATAATACAGTGCAAGAAAAGAAACAAGAATATGAAACTATTAAGTTATATAAATTTAGAAATAAAAAAAATACTGAGAAGTACCAGATGGCCATAAATCAAAAGCTAGGAGTACTTACTAAAGAAAAGTGTCGAAACGTAGAACAACTATGGAACTACTTCAAAGAGGTTTTAATAAATACAGCGACATAAGTACGTGCAACAAGTAAGAAGAGCAATAAAAGAAAGCAAGCTGCGTAGTGGAATGAAGACGTGAAACAACAAATTGAAAGAAAGAAAAATGCTTGGAAATAAATTTACAAAATGAAACATGCTCAGATTACTCCAGTCGTCAAAGACAAAATGCCACTGAACCTCTAAAAATCATACTGACAAGCCAAATTTTGCCGAGTATATTAATTTTGGGACATTAAAAAAGATGCAAAAACAGTTACCACTTTCACGCTCAAACTTCCCCTAAAACCGCCCTCGCAGGGGAGTAAAAACGCAAAAAAATCAATTTATCAAGAATATGTACACTGTAGAAAAATATGTTTCAAATAAAAAGTGTAGCTGAGATAATTTCCAATAAAAATTTTTATAAGCATTTTTTGTGTAGAATGAACCGTTCTTTTAGAAACAATGCTTGAAACGACCATCGATTTTGCATGTCAGTTACGCGAATTATGAATGTTCTTGGGACAAACACTTTTTTAAAAACTGAACTTCACAATTAAAACTTTTATTTCGACTTACAAAGATTTTAGTAACAACAATAATAATTTAAATCAGACTATAATTTTAAATCAGACTTTTAATTAATCAGACTGAGAAATATTGATTTTAACATGGTGTTTTATAATTTATTAATTGCTGATCTTGCTGTTCAATACGTCGCAATTTAGTCCAGAATGTTCAAGCGGTAGCCCCGTGTTGGAATCCACGTGGTGGAACTTACTGGATGGTAGCGGTCATTGTACTGTAACTACTCCATCCCCTGAAGAAGTTTTGTGAGGGACGAACAGAACTGTTGAGTTGGCCTCTTCTGGAGTTTCGTCGCTAGGTTTTTTCGTTATTTGTTTTATACCTGTAACATATATAGAGGCAGATTATTGTAATAAAGATATATAAAGGAGTCATCCAAAAATGGTTATGGCTATGGTTCCATAATTTCGGATTAATTGTCTCTAGATGTTCATCTTCCTTAGAGAATTGATGATTCAAATCCTTAATGATTTGAATTTAATCGCTGTTTGAATATCTATGGTCCTTATTTTGGGAAGCATTAGCGGTTGCTCTGGGATGGTTGTCCTTGAATTTATGTAACTCTGAATTGGGGTTTTGAATTTGTATCTGGGCGGAAGATTGATGAGATAAGTTTGGACGGATAAGTTAAGATTAATAAGATAGGACAAGAAAATGAAGGATAAATATAATACACGAAAAAGGTAATGGCTAAGTCCATTTTGAACTGCTGTGGTCTTTGCGTCGTACTGGTTTCAATTCTGTCAAATTCTTCTTTTATTGGTAGTAGTTTGAAAAAGTATATGAAATCGTGAGTACTAGTATGAATCTTTGCTTGTCCCAGGTTGAGGGGAATTAATCCTGGGTTGTCTTTCAGGTCCTTGATCTTCTCTTCTTCTCTCATCGTCAGGGTGATCCTGTGCGGACGGTTTAGAATTAGTTTTTGATTTAGGTTGATGTTTTATGTTTTTCTTGTGAACTGTAGTTTTTGATGTTTTTACAGTCACTTCGTTATTTCTTTTTATATGTTTTGCGGAATATCGCGGAAGTAATTTATTTCTGGTAACTGTTTTTCGTGTATAGATTTTTGTACTTGGTTTATACGTAATAGGGTCTTGTCTCGATTTATTTCTATTTTCAATGACTTTATTTTTATTCTCTTGTATTTGTTGGTTTACTTCCTTATATAATTCCTTTGTTATCTCTCTATGATTTTGGATATAATTGTTCAGTATTACTTTCTGTATGTCAACGTCAAAGGGATCTTTTGCGTCGATATGTCCGTTTAATATGTCGATGGGTCTTAACTTCGTTGCTGAATGTATGGAATTATTGTACCCAATTATAGCGTATGGCATTTGTTCTTTAATCGAGAGCTTTGCTTTGGTGTTCCTTAGGATTCGAAGATGTTCGATTAACGTAGAATGAAATCTCTCAATCATCCCGTTGGATTTCGGATTCTCTGGTGTTGTATAGTGGATTGAGATTTTATGAGAGTCTACAAATTCTTGTATTACTCCATTTTTAAATTCCGTACCATTATCGGCTACTATCATTGTTGGGAGTCCATGATGTGTTATAAAAATCAATAGGGCGTTGAATACATTGATTGCATTTCCTCCATTTATTGGGTAGGCTTGCCCATACTTCGAAAATGCGTCTATTATGGTTAGAAACTTCTGTCCATCAGCCTGGAATAAATCAATGTGAACTATTTCCAGTGGTTTAGTGGGAGTTGGTGTAACCATAAATTTTGGTTTGGGAGGAAGTCTGTCGTATTTATTTTCTTGACATATATCGCAAAAGTTTATGATATCTTCTATGTCCTTCTTCATATTAGGCCAGTAATATCGTTTCCTTATTTGACTTTCTGTTTCAGCTATTCCTCTATGGTTCGTTTTTCCTTCATGATAGTTTTTTATAATCTCTTTTTGTTGTTCTTCTAGGTTAACATCTTCTAATAAAAGATTGCACTTTACTAAGTCATATGCGTTGTTTTTAAAAGTTTTCCTGATAATTTCGCAAATTTCTGCAAAATTTTCTTCTTCTGCTTCAAATAAAATTGCATATCTCTTTTTCGGGTTGAGGTGTTCCTTAAAAATTTTTATGGTATCAGCTTTTAACTGATCTTTCGACAGCTGGATATGATAACGTCTTTTATTCGGAAAGGTTTGTATAATTGCTGGAGGTCGTGGATTGTAGTTGACGATTTTGACTATAATTTGGTTATTGTAGAAGTTAAGTGGTTTTTCCGAAATAGGTATACCAAGAATTGGGTTTTCTACTGCTGTATGTATTGTTTCATTTCCGTCTTCGTCCATGTTTTGATCTTCGTTTTCAACAGTATCTTCTGGGATGCTTTCTGGAATTAATTCTGTTGCTTTTTCTTCTACAATCTCGTCGATTATGCGATCTGCATCTGGATTATTAGTCGTTGACCATCCATCGTCTTCCATGTCTACTAAATCATCAAAGACTTCCTTAATTTGTGAATCGATGTCCTTAGTTTCCTTTGTGTGTATTTCGATTCGAGAGAGTGCGTCCGCATTTGTATTAGCTTTGCCTTTTTCGTAAATTACTTCGTAGTCAAATTCTTGTAATTTTAATCTCCAACGTACTAGTTTGGAGTTGGGTTCCTTTAGGGAGAATAGATATTGCCAAGGACGGTGGTCTGAAAGTATTTTAAATTTTCTTCCAAATAGGTAAGGTCGAAAATACTTAGTTGCCCACACCATTGCTAACATTTCCTTTTCTATTGTGGAGTACTTGGTTTCGGTTTCATTTAGTGTCCTGGAAGCAAAGGCAATTGGTTTATCACTGCCAACTGATCCTTGAGAAAGTACTGCACCGATAGCGAAGTTACTGGCATCTGTTGTGAGGTTAAACGGTTTGGAAAAATCTGGATATTGCAATAATGGCTCATTCATTAATAGTTTCCTGCAAGTTTCAAAGCATTCTACGAATTCGGGTGTATGTTCGATCTTTGCATTCTTCTTTAAGCATCTTGTTAGAGGTTTTGTGATTTTTGCGAAGTCTCGAATAAACTTCCTGTAATATCCCAGTAGTCCAAGAAATCCTCTTATTTCTTTCGCTGTTTTCGGTATTGGATATTTTTCTATTGCTTCAATTTTCGCTGGATTCGGTTTTATGCCTTCTTGTGTGACTACGTGTCCTAGAAAATTAACTTGTTTTTTTAAGAATTCGCATTTGTCGACTTGGATTTTTAGTCGGGCTTCTCTTAGTCGTTGAAATACTTTTGTGAGATTTACTATGTGTTCCTGTAGTGATGTTGAATATACTATTACGTCGTCCATATAGACGAGGCATATTTCTCCTTGAAGTCCCTTCAATACGTTGTCCATCATACGTTGGAACGTGGACGGAGCGTTCTTAAGTCCAAAAGGCATTCTTAAATATTCATAGTGTCCATTTTCCACATTAAATGCTGTTTTGGGAATGTCTTCTTCAGCCATCTCGATTTGGTGAAATCCGCTTGCTAAGTCGAGGGTCGTAAAATATTGACATCTTCCCAATTTGTCCAAAATATCGCTAATGTGAGGAATTCTGTATCGGTCGTCAATTGTCTTCTCGTTGACCTTTCTATAATCTACTACTATTCTCCACTTTATTTTACCGGATGAATCTGGTTTCTTTGCCACGACCCAAATAGGCGAGGACCATGGCGATTGACTTGGTCGAATGATCCCTTGCTCTAACATTGAAGAGATTTGTTTCTTTACTTCTTCCTTGTGCACATACGGATACCGGTATGATTTCGTATATACAGGCTCCTCATCCTTGGTTCTGATGTGGTGTTTAACTTCGTTAGTAAAGCTGAGAGGAGTGTCTGGTTGGTGAAATATATCGGAGAATTTTCGGCATAGGTGGCGAACTTGTTCCTCTTCTTCTTTGTTAAGATGTTCGGTTTTAATTAAGTCGTCGATATCTTGTCTGTAGTCTGGTCCGGAGGTTGTTTCCATGGAATATATATGGAAATCTTGGATGTCTATTTGATTGCTTTCGAGTGGTTCCATAAGAGAAAGATGAATGGGGTCTGACGTGAAGTTGGCAATTTCGGTCCAGGCAAGGTGGTTCTCGGCGTTAGTAAGGGCTTCTCGTACTACAACGCCTTGTACTTTTTGGGTAGGAATAATGATGGTTCCTTTTTCTTCTTTGACAGGAATTTTCACTTGGTTAATAGAATTTGCTTCCAAATGAATGGAATAAAATTGTGTTTTATTTGTTTCGTAATATTTAATGGGGATTGTAGAATCTTTTGTAACTAGAAGCGATTTAGGGAAGTTTAATTGGGCTTCGAAGAGTTTTAGATTGTCGAGGCCAATAAGACCATCGAAAGTTTTGTGAAACTTAAAGAGGTAAAATTTCATTTTGCTGTCAGAATTAAATTCTGAAAATGATGGAATTTCGGCACAATATTTTTGGGAATAGTTTTGAAAAATTGATGTGACGACAAAGGGTTCATGTTTTATGTAACTTGGAAAATATGAAGAAGCTATTTCTGGGTTAAGAAATGACTTTGTGGATCCTGTATCGATTAAAAGTCGTAAAGAAGGCTTAGAGATTTCGATGTAGGGTAGCTCCTTCTTGTCGGGAAATGAATGAAGTTCAATTACGTTCCGATTGCTTCTGGTGGGTCCTCTCGAAAATTTACGTTTTCTTCGTATTCGGTTGGTTGATTTTCGTATGTATCTTGTAGAAAATTGTCGTATTCAGGTTCGTAGTAATCATTGTAGTTGGCATTCTCTTCTTGCTCATCTCCGTGGCATTGTATATTGTAAAGTTCTTCTACGGTAAATTTTGGCTGTGCTCGGTAATTTGGTGTAAAATTTGGACGGCCTCTGGTTGTGGTTTCTGATATTCCACTCATAGGTGTTGGTCTAGACTGTTTTGACTGTCCAGGTTTGGGTGCCCATACATTTGACTGGTTCTGGGTCCTGAATGCTGGAGGGTTTGAATTTTGTCTAAATTGATCGAAGTTTTGTTGCCGATGTGGTTGCTGAAATTGATTCTGCGGATAGAATTGTCTCATTGGTTGCTGCCATCGTGGAGGTGCAAAATTTGTCTGTTGGTACAATGGTTTTTGGATCTGTACAGGCATCTGCTGTCTCTGAGGTCGGCGTTCTTGATAATTTTCACTTCTTCCTGATGTTGAAGGTTGACTTATTTGATTTTTTTGAAGATATCGAACATTATTTTCTTCCTGTACGTACTGTATTGCCGTGGCTAAACTTCCTGGTCTCATTGCTCTGATAACAGAGCCCATTGGTTCTCGTAGGCCTGCTAGGAATGTTGTAAGAGCTTGTTGACGGAAAAATTCTTGTTTGCTCCTTTTAATATCGGCATTTATCGTATGTAATTCTAGGTAGTTATTAATACAGCTTAAAAGTCCCATGATTTTTTCGTAAAAATGCATAATAGATTCTGTTGAGCCTTGTCTTAAATTTACTAGATCCCTTGTAAGCGAATTTTCGTCTCTCTGGTCTCCAAAATTTTGAATTAATGCGTTTTTTATTTCGTCCCAACTTTCGCATCCATATACAGATATAACTTCCTTGGCTCTACCTGTTAATTTACTGATAATACCATGAAGCAAAAATTTGTTTTGTATATTAGCTGCATTAAGTCTGTCATAATAATGGTTTAGAAGTATTGTAGAAACTTTAATAAATTCATGTAATTCATTTGGATTTCCGTCAAAATTTGGAAGAATGCATAAATTTTTAACGTCAAATTGTGGAACTGCCATATTTTAAAAATTTTCAATATAATATATAGTCAATAGTCAAATCGGTATAGTAATTTTCAATAATCAATATATAAATATATAAATCTTAATCTACTTATTTTCTATCTATTAATCTCTATGTTTATTAATATATAGTATTTATTAAGCTATTCAATTTTGTCTAAATCTGACTCTAAAGTCAATCTAAGGACTTAGAGGAGATATTTTTAAATTACTTTAATCTTTGTTAATCTATTCAATCTTTGTTTTATTTATCTTCTAATTTAGCTCTGATTCAATCTAAGGACTCAGAGGAGTCTGATTTATTAAAAATTCTTTCAAAATCTAATCTTCTTAATTCTAAGTAATAATAAAATCGCTTACAGGATAAAGACGATGCCGATGTGCATTCCTTTGCTCCTGAAGACTTCTTCTAAATTCTAATTCTCTAATTCCCTCGGGTGAACTCTGCAGACGGTTTCCCTGGGGCTGGTTCTTGGAACAGTGGACAAACACTTAAAAGTGACGAGGATCTATAAAGACTCTTCCACTTCCGTACTGACTCTGCGCCAATTATGAATGTTCTTGGGACAAAAATTTTTTTAGAAACTGAACTTCACAATTAAAACTTTTATTTCGACTTACAAAGATTTTAGTAACAACAATAATAATTTAAATCAGACTATAATTTTAAATCAGACTTTTAATTAATCAGACTGAGAAATATTGATTTTAACATGGTGTTTTATAATTTATTAATTGCTGATCTTGCTGTTCAATACGTCGCAATTTAGTCCAGAATGTTCAAGCGGTAGCCCCGTGTTGGAATCCACGTGGTGGAACTTACTGGATGGTAGCGGTCATTGTACTGTAACTCGCGCTCGATTACTTGATTAATCAATGTTCATTAAAATTTATATCAGCTCGACGGTAAAAATTCGATATATTTTGATTCAAGCGACCTTTATTACTTTAAAGGTAAAGAGTTCAGCTTGTGTTTGAAGTTTTTGTAGTTTGACGCAAATAAACTCGATTTTATACAGGTGTTAAATAAATAAACGTGGCGCGATTTTTCCATTTTTTCTGATTCTCACGAGATCAATACAATCGATTCCTTTTATTGACTGGTCACTATAAATTTTCGATTACTACAGCCTTTAAAACCTATAGCATGAAATTTTAGTTTTAAGTTTAGGCAACAAATGTGAAGCATTCGAAATAAGCTTAAAAAACGCTGGAACTTTCACACAACAAGCGATCTAAAACATTTAAAACTTTTTTTTTTCAATTACACTATAATACGTACTATAATTATAGTACGTTTTTCAAAAGAACAAAACTTCTGTAATCAACTACACCCAAAACCGTCTTCTTAATTGCATTTCCCGTGACGTATGATTGTTTGTAATGTAAAACATTAAATTCTGCGGTTTTTATTCATATTTCATTTCAATTACCACAACTCAAAATTGAAATTTTATGTCATAAGTTCTAAAGATTGATCTCTAAAAATGGAAATTTTACTACAACTGGTCAATGAAAGTGATCAATTTTATTGATCTTACGAGAATCGTAAAAAATGCCAAAAATCCTAGTCTTTAAAATGCGTCTTGAGTTTTGTTGATAGGACATTTGGAACAAAAGATATCGAATGTTTACCGTTGAGCTGATACAAATTTTATTGAACATTGATTTCTGGCGCGTAACTGACATGCAAAATCGACGGTCGCTTCAAGTGTTGTTTCTTAGAGAACGGTTCATTCTACAAAAAATGCTTATCAATATTTTTGTTTAAAATTATCCCAGCTACATATTTTATTCGAAACATTTTTTTCTACGGTGTACAGATTCTTGGTAAATCGATTCTTTTTTTTTTTTTGTTTTTACCCCCCTGCGAAGGGAGTTTTAGGGGGAAGCCCGGAGGTCAAAGTGGTAAACGTTTTTGCATATTCTTTAGGGTCCCAAATTTAATATTCTGTGCAAAATTCAGCTTGTTCCTATTATTTTTAGGGGTCAACTCTCGGACGAATTGGCAGAGAAAGCTATTAAAAAAATATAGAAGATTAGTATACGAATTTGTTACAAAAGCAAGAAACCACAAGTGGACATATTTGGACAAAAGATGGAAATAAACAGTAAAAATAAACAGAAATTGTTCTATAGAGTATTTAAATCAATGAAAAAAGGACAAATTCAAGACATAAAAAATAAAGTACAAAACTGGCGAACTTCTCACAAACCAAAATATAATAATAAACAGATATAGAGAATATTTCTAATAGATGCTACAAATACACTTCTATCAAAAATTAAATATTCTGTTGAATCAAAGAATAGCAGATAATACTGTAGATCCAATAACCATAAAGGAGCTGCGAAACGCTATCTCAGAAATGAAAAATGAGAAGGCACCGGGGTATCATAGACTAACTAGTGAAATGATTTTGATGAGTTACTAAAGATACTGAAGATACTAAAGACACTAAAGACACTAAAGACACTAAAGATGAATCCAAAAGATATTTAATACCATAATCGAGAGAAGAACAGATACAAATTAACTGGCAGAAGGTTCAGAGATTACCGATTTATCAAAAAAGGGGATAGAACGTATTGTAACATTACAGAGAAAAAAAAACTCTTAAGTACTGCCAATAAAAATATAGGAAAAAATATTTAACACAAGAATAACCGAAAAACTTGACAGCACACTTGATGAATCACAAAGCGGAGTCAGAAAAGGCAGAAGCACCCATGATCATATATTTACCATCAAGCAAATATTATAAAAATATCAGCAACATAAAAAAGATGAATGTATCGTATATAGACCTTAAAAAGGCTTTTGACATGATACCAAGACAACAATTATGGGACATATTAGAAGAGAGAGGTATTAATAACAAAATGATAAGGGTAATTAAGAATAACTACGATAGCAATATCAACTATCTCATAAGTCAAAACAGAACATCAAAACCATTTACTACAAACCAGAGTCTGACACAAGAACAAGGATGAAGTCCAACGCTATTTATAATATACATTGATAAGATAATTATGGCATGTAACGTAAAAGTGAAAAAAATTCAAGTGAGTTATAAAAATTTAAGAAGAGTAGAATATACCAAAAGGAGCATTCGCTGACGAAGTTGTCATATTAGCCGAAAATGATAAACAACTACAAAGAAATATAGAAATATGGAACGAAGTACTAAAAAAATATAGAATGCCAATTAATAAAAATAAAACAAGAGTTATATTGAGAGGAGAAAATGAAGAAGAAGAAAGGATAAATATCAAAATAGAAGAAGTAAATAGAGAACAAGCACGAAACTTTTAATACTAAGGAGTAGAATTAAAAGACAATGGAAAACAGGAAACAGATATTAATAATAGAATTTAGAAAACGATGAACCTATACTATGACATGAGAAATAAATTCATAAATAGGTCTTAAATTACAAGAATATATAAAAAGAAGGCAACTCAGTTGGTGGGATCATCTTCAGAGAATGGAGAATACAAAAGAAATTTGGCAGACAAAAACACAAAGAGGAAGGAAGAAAGGTAGACCACGACAAACATAAAATAGAACCCAAGAAAATATTATCGAAAAAAGGGAAACAACATGGACAGATGCAAGGACGCTGCCTAGAAATAAGAGGCAATGGGTCAAATTTGTACATAATGAAAATATACAGTAAAATATAGACTACAAGGCCATGGGACATTTTCATGGGGTCATTTGACCAAGCATGAAGCATATACAGTGAGGAGTGTCTTACCACCCGGCAAAATAGCGGAAAGGATAGAAGACAGATTAAGTTGTGAGATAGTACGAGATAAAGCTATTTCTTGACGTGGCTATTTGACTTCGGTCATAATTATACGGATGACCTCGAAAATACTTTATTTTAATAATTTCTGATGTTAGAATAAATGATTGAATAAATTAAGATATATTATAGTAAAAAACATTAATTAGTAGCGATTTTAAATTATAAATCTTTAAGTTTATTTAATAATAAAAATAACTCAACTGAAATATTTGACTTAACTAAAGGTAGGTATGTTCTGTCCGAAAACAATTATTGTATGTGGAATTGGTGTAATAGTTAGAGACGTGATCTATTGTCAAGATGATTGGGGTTCAATTCACACCAAGGATAAAATTTTTGTTTTACTCAATGAAAAAATAATAGAAAATATGATACATATTAGGTAACAAGTTTTCGAAAAACTTATTATTTACAATTTATTCTTATTCCAATGTTATAAAATAGAAATACAAAATAATTCAAATTCAATTCCAGTTTTACAGTCTTCAGTTGTGAAAGCAAAATAATCCGGTGAAGACTGTTTAATGTCAAATCCATTACTAAATTCTCAGTGTTAATATCAATTCCTCTATATAGGTAATGATTTTCAAAACAATTGACAACATTGGAATGGATTATCAGACATGATTAGACAACAATTTATAAATATGTTTCCAAATAGGCCGGCTCCAGCACTATCAACAATTCGGTCTATTATACGTATTTCTTTTTATATATGGATCCGTGTTCGCTCCAAGAAGAGTTCGTAGACGAAAGGAGGTAAATCCAGATTTGGAACTAAGGGACACTTTGGTTTGTGCAAGTATTGAGCAAAACCCTACCCAATCAACATCTCGTCTCGGAGAACAATATGGAATTTCAAGATTTAGAGTAGGTAAAATTTTGAAAAGACATGGATATCGTCCCCATAAACTTCATAAATCCAACGAACAATTCCCTGGGGATCAATATAGACGTTTAGAATTTTGTCAAACTGCAATGGAAATGCCACATGAAGATGAACATTTTTTAGAGAACGTTTTGTTCACCGATGAAGGTACGTTTTCATTGCATGGCCGTCACAATTCAATGAATGCTCGGTATTGGTCTCGAGGAAATCCTCGTCAGATTTATGTCGCTCGTACCCCGCGTCCTCGAAAAGTAAATGTTTGTGGAGGCATAATAGGGAATCATGTCATTGGTCCATTTTTTATAGACGGTATGTTGACTGGAACTTCTGCAAAATCAAATTGTCCCAGCCCTTCGTAATTTACCAATAACTTTCGATTCCATATGGTTTCAACACGATGGTTGTCCTGCACATAATTCTCGCATCGTCAGTGAATATGTCAGTGCGACTTTTTCTAATCGATTGATTAGTGGCCAGGGAGATATTTTTTGGCCTGCAAGATCACCTGATCTTGCACCTTGTGATTTTTTTATGTGGGGTTATATCAAATCCAAACTATATGGAACTGAAGACGATAGGCCTAATTCTCTCCAAGAATTAAGAGAAAAGATCTCTGATTGAATGAGAGGTATTAGTCCAGAAACATTAACTAATGTTACACGAAACTTTTATAATAGATTGAGTTATTGTTCTGTTGCTAATGCAGGCTTATTTGAACATATTGTAAATACATTTATTTACAATATTTTTTTTATTTTTGTAGAATTTCTACTTATTTAAACATTCTTTAAACGTTCTTTTAATTTTGAAGAATTTTTACTTTATTTTCGAAAGTAGACGATACTGTTTTTTCAATAAGATATTTATGTTTAACTTTAAACACTTCTAATACTAGTAACGACTGACATAAATGTTTAGTGATTCAAAGCAAAACGATCTCTGCATAATTTCAAATTATCAAAAAAAAAAATAAAGAAAACTACATGTGGGTTTTGAACTCTAATCGTCTGCGACGTCTGTGTCGCAGTGTCGAATTCTTACCTCTAATCCACGAAGGATTGATAATTATTCCGTGACAAGAGTGTATGAAACTCCTCAAATCATAGTAGAAATTATTCTTGGTTAATAATTTAAAACTTTAGATTAAATAATCACTATTAATTAAATTATTTTATTTACATTTTTGCTGTATTGTGTGATGTCCTCTCGTGGGAGTCACTATCCGGGTAGTTTTTAGACAGTCAGAGACAGAGTTCAAAATAAAAATAAAACTTTATTGTCTTCCTTAAATTAAATTGACAAAAATCTTATGTACATATTTACAATTTGGTTTAGTCTTCTCAGTACCTGGCCTATTTATCCAAATTAAGTTTGACCTTGTCATATGAAATTAGTCTTATCGGCAAGCGAGTGTGTATTTGAAATTTTACGGGAACGTTGTATCGATTTAATAACAGCAGACGATAGGTACAAAGAAAGGAAAGGAACTCAACACGTCCCTTAAGTGATTCGGGTTAATAGGACACTCCTCGACAGTCTCAACACGACTGCTTCAGAGTACGGGTAGTGAAGAGCTCAACACGCTCTTCGGGTAACGGCGGTATGGGACGGAACAACTTGTGAACTCAATACGTCCACAAGCCAGGGTAGGGAAGAAGAGAACCTTCAGTCAACACCTGTCGATTCTCTCTCTATGAGGAAATGTTGCGGTTTATATAGCGGAGTGTCGTCTCCGGTGTAATTAATAAACGTATGAAAAACTGATTGCAACTTGGTGCAAGTTTCCATGTTTATTAATTTGTCCAACTATTGCGCAATATGGTGTAATATTGCGTAGTTGGCCGGTACGCTCTTATTGTGGCATTATCTTGAAAAGACAATGCCATTATGGTTTTATTAGGTGGTGGAAATAAAACACATTCTTTCTAAGAAGAAAAAAACTCAGCTTCAGAGTCTTAGAAAGATTCGGAGCCCTTCGAGCAAAGTGCTCTAGGGAGCTACCCTACACGGGTAAAACCATGAGTTAGACACTACTATCACAACTGACTTGATATCCGAAAATGTTCCATATTTAAAGATAAATTAACTTTTATATGAAACTTTTTCATTTCTCAACCAATTAAATTTAATTATAAGTTCCAGAAGGAATCGCGATGAACATCGAAGTGCGTGATTGGTGGCACTTGATGACAGGAGCTTGGTAATTAGTTTTGCCCTTTCTACTGTCGATACATTCCTACTTCATGGGTTGGTTCGCGCGCACGCTGGTTTAACGGTGATGGCTTGGACTCATCGTTACACCCCCTCTTGCTGGAAAAAAAAATTTTGGAACAAAATTTTTTATTTTTATTCCTTGCCAGGTACTTGGTTACCCTAAAAAAAATTACAATACATCGAAATAAAAAATGTCCGCCCTAAAAAAAAATAAATATCGTCTTCTTAAAAAAAAATCGTCTTCCTCTCTCTTAAAAAAAACGTCTTCCTTCGTGGGGCTTCAATTATTGGTTTTTATCCTCAGCACCCGGTTCGGGAGTCTCAGTCTGTATTTTTTTCCTTTATGCTGCGGCGGAATTAGTGAGAGCAGCGGGATTGACACTGGAATTGACTGGACTTTCTGAATTTTTGTGATGCCCATGGTTGGTTCATCGAAAAGGTTTTTAAATTTGGAAATAGCCTTTATCAGGGGCTCGCAGCCTTTGCCCGGGGTGTTAGGTTTTGATGTGTTCCCCAATGGTGATATTAATTCTGGAACGGTGTATGGTGGCGGCGTAACTGTGCCGTCCATTTCTATGTCACTGTAATATATTTCTAACGTGTCTGACATTATATTTGAAGGTTACTGGTAAACTGTATTAAAATATACTGTCACTACTTGGTGTTGACTGTAAGTGCTTGGACTGATTAAGGAGTAGGGAAATCGGTAAATGCGGGTTTTGGGTCTTTGATATGAGCTGTTATTGTACGGTTTTTATCGTCGTGTTTTAATTTGAATATTACATTAGAACACACTTTTGTTATAGTATATGGGCCTGAAAATTTCGGTGCTAATTTGGCGTTAAAATTTTTGGCGGCATTTGAGAGTTGGTATTCCCTTTTCATGACTTTGTCGTTTATTGTGGGTTTCCACTCTCTTCGTCGTAAGTTGTAGTAATGGCTTTGAGTTGTAAAAGCTTTTGCCAGGTTTGTACGTACTAGTTCAAATGTTTCTCGTAGTTTATGCCATTTTATGTTTTGATCGGTATGTTGTGTGTCGTTTGGGGTTTTTACGACTTTACTTGGAATTTCTAGTTCGTGTCCAAAGTTCAGGAAGGCTGGGGAGAAACCCGTTGAATCGTGTTTAGCTGTATTATATGCGAATAGTAGTTCTGGAACGCTCGTGTCCCATTTCTTATGGTTATTATCGCAGAACTGAGCTATCATTGTTTTGATTACTCTGTTTGTTCTTTCTACTGGATTATTCTGGGGTGAATATGGCGAAATGTTTCTTTTAGAAATCTGGAATTCGTCTAGCAACTTTCGTACTTCCCTGTTATCGTATGTTCTTGCGTTGTCTGATATTAGCTCTTTGGGTGATCCGAATCTCATAATGATTTTATCTTTTAAGTTCTGACAGACTGATTTTGCCGTTGCTGTTCTGATCTGTATGGCTTCGACCCATTTTGAAAAGGTGTCCTGGAATGTCATTATATATTTGTTTCCTTTGCTGGATGTTGGAAGGGGTCCTATGATGTCGGTTGAAACGGTGTGCCATGGATGTGGCGGAATTTGTGTAGATTGCATGCGGCCTGGAGTTAAGCTTTGTTGCGGCTTAAATTTCTGACAGTTCTTGCAGTTCCTGACGAACTTTGCGGCGTCTTTAAACATCCCTGGCCAGTAGTATTTTCTAGCTAGGCGGGTTATTGTTTTGGCTATTCCTAGATGTCCTGCGGTCGGTTGCTCGTGGTTTTCTGCCAGGAGTTGTTGTCTCTTGTGGTTTGGGATGCATAGTTTCCAGGGGTTGGATACCTCTGTCTCTTTTAAATCGTATTTGTCCCAGAAGTGTCGATAGAGAAGTCCATCTTTGATAGAGTAGTCTGGAAATAGTTGCGGATTTGTCTGGATTTTATTTAAAGCTTTATTGTACCATTCGTCGGGTTCTACATCTTCTACGTTTATTATGCAAACCAGATCTACTGGTTCTCTAGAGAGCGCGTCGGCCAGGACGTTCTGGGAGCCCTTTCTGTAAATGACATCGAAGTCAAATTGTTGCAGCAGCATTGCCCATCTAGCTATTCTACCTGTAGGGTTTTCCATTGTTTGTAAGTATCGTAGACTTTGATGATCTGTGATAATTGAAAATGGGTATCCTTCGATGTAGGGTTTCATCTTTTCTACACCGAAGATGATCGCTAGTAGTTCTTTTTCTGTCACGCTGTAATTTTTTTCGGCATTTGTTAGGGTTCGACTTGCGTAAGCGATGACTTGTTCCTGTCCTTCGTCGTTTGTTTGTACTAAAGCTACTCCTAAACCGTGGTTCGAAGCGTCCGATTGTAAAAACAATCTTTTCTGGAAGTCCGGGCAGATCAGTATTGGAGCTTGTGTCAGTAGTAATTTTATTTTGTTAAATGCTTCCTCTTGGTCTCTGTCCCAAGTCCAATGTTGTTTTTTCTTTAGTAGCTTTGTTAAAGGGGCTGTAGTTCGTGAAAAATCTTTTATAAATCTCCTATACCATGAGATGATGCCCAAAAATCGGCGTAGTTGTTTAACGGTTTTTGGCGCGGGATATTCGACTATAGCTTTTGTCTTGTTGTCGTCCACTTTTATTCCCGTTTTGTTTACTACATGGCCTAAATAATTTATCTCTTCTTTGGAGAATTTACATTTGTCTATATTAATTCGTAGTTTGGCCTGTTGTAGTCTGTAAAGTACTTCTTTTAAGTTTTCCATATGTTCCTCAAACGGTTTCCCCAGTACTATTATGTCGTCTAAATAGGCGAATGCATGTGGTTCCATTTCTGGGCCGATTATTGTATCTAGTAATCGTTGAAAAGTAGCGGAGGCGGCGTGTAATCCGAATGGAAGTACTTTGAACTGGAATAGTCCTTTTCCTGGTGCTATGAAAGCGGTCAAGGGTTTGCTTGCTTCGGAAAGTGGTACTTGCCAATATCCATTTTTTAGATCTAACGTGGTAAAATATTTTGCAGATTTTACCTTTTCTAGGATATGATTGATGTACGGTAATGGGTAGGCATCTTTTTCTGAGATGTCGTTGATTTTCCTAAAATCGATGCAAAATCTGTATCCGTTGTTATCCTTCTTTTTTACTAGGACGATGGGGGAACTGTACGGGCTATTAGATTTTTCTATCACGTTCTCTTCTAGCATCTTATCTATCTCATCGTTTATGATCTTCTGCATTGCCGGGTTTCGGGGCCTGTATCTTTGTTTGATCGGTGTATTATGTTTGAGTTTTATTGTATGTTCGGTTAGATGTGTTGTTCCTTTAATTTGTTTAAATTTCTCCAATTCTGTTAGTAACAATTCCTGTAATTGTTTTTTTTTCGGTATTGTTTAGTGTAGTACTGATGTCGAGCTGCTCTCGTTTCGGTCTGTTCGTGAATTCCGGTATGTATGACGGAATATCTTCGATCTGGTCGTCGGCCGCGGTATCGGTCGGTAGTTCGGTATATCTTCGGTCTGGTTGTCGACCGCGGTATCGGTCGGTAGTCGGTATATTTTCGGTCTGGTCTTCGACCGCGGTATCGGTCGGTAGTCGGTAGGCCGTTTTGTTATATATTTTGCTTCTCTGTTGGAGCGGATATCTTGCGGTTGGTGTTTCGTTGACCCTGGAATTGGTCGGTATTCGGTTATTGTCTGCATTGTACGATCTGGATTCGTGTTCTGTCCTGGTTGGGTATTGTTCTCTCCTTCTTACGCGATTTCTATTTAAGATGTTTGATAAATCAAGGCCCCATCTTGTTATTTCATGCATTCCCAGTACTACTTCTGAAGCTAGGTTTGGTAAAAAATGTAGCTTGGCTTTTCTCCAAACGTTGTCTATGGAACATTTTGCTGTAAAACAGATTTCTATGTTGCTGGTTTTTCCATCTGCCAGCGTGATCTTTAAAGCTTTTCTGTCGCTTTTTGTTCCACATTGTTCCAATATTTTTTTACCTTTTTGTTCTATAAACGAATTTTGGGCTCCTGTGTCTATTAGTGCTCTTAACTTTTTACCGTTGCTGAACGTTATCGTTGTGTGGGGTCGTTGATCTGTATAGTGTGGGTAGCTGGAGGTTGTTAGGGAGGACTCTAAATGCTGACTGGGTTGCCTCCTTCTTGTCCAGTCCTGTTGGAGTTTTCCGGTCGGCTTCTACATTGGCAGTTATTGGAAGTTGTTCCTCGGGTTTCGCAATGGCTGCAGAAGAGTACAGCGATAGCTCTGCAGTTTCTTCTATTGTGGCCTCTGCGGCCGCATCTCCAACAACAAGTCTGTCTGTCGAAATTCTGTATTTTGTTATTACGACTAGTTGCCTGTGTCCAGTCACACCTTGTATTGTTTCTGTTATATATTTCTTTTTGGACCATATCATATTCTTCCGCTAGTCTGATGATGTCATGTGTTGACGATACTTCTTGCCTCTTTATATACAACTTGTATTTCGGGTTCATATTGGTGTATATCCTGTTTAGTTCTTCTTGGTGATTGAATTCACCATGTCTTCTGATCATTGTTTAAATATCAATGATGTAGTCTTTTACACCTTCGTTGTTTCGTTGGAGTCGGTTCCGGATTTGAGCTTCCAGAGATTGCGTGAGAACGGAGGAAACGAAGAAATTGCGGAAATCTTTTTCAAAGTCTTTTAATTCGTTCCAATATTTATTATTGTTTCTGTACCATAGTAATGCTTTTCCGTTTAATGTTTCTGGTAGAGCTTGTAAAACGTGGGTGTCTTGTAGGCCGTAAGCTGTCTGGAGTTCTTTCAACCGTTCTATGAATTCTATTGGGTCTCTTGAACCGCCAAAGTGTAACCCCCATTTGCGTACTATTTCCATCTTTCTTTGTCTGTCTTCCATCTGGTTTTCTTCTATTTCCTCTGGGTTTTGGCCTTTTTGAGTTGGTGCCTTGATGATCGCAACTAATCTCGCTCTTAGCTCGCTGAAATTCCCTTCCGCCGGCTGTTCTCTGTTGGTTAATTCGGCTATAAGTTCGTCTTTCTTTAATAGGTACACCCAACTAACCTTCGACGTTTCCGGAGCGTCTGTCATTTTTGAACTGTGAATCACCCTGTATTTGATTAAAATTTGAAATGTAGTACTGTCTCATGAAAATAAAATTCGGAATTCGGTCGGTATTATTGTTTAAAACGTATTTTTCTGCTCGGGCGCCATTTGTGATGTCCTCTCGTGGGAGTCACTATCCGGGTAGTTTTTAGACAGTCAGAGACAGAGTTCAAAATAAAAATAAAACTTTATTGTCTTTCTTAAATTAAATTGACAAAAATCTGATGTACATATTTACAATTTGGTTTAGTCTTCTCAGTACCTGGCCTATTTATCCAAATTAAGTTTGACCTTGTCATATGAAATTAGTCTTATCGGCAAGCGAGTGTATATTTGAAATTTTACGGGAACGTTGTATCGATTTAATAACAGCGGACGATAGGTACAAAGAAAGGAAAGGAACTCAACACGTCCCTTGAGTGATTCGGGTTAATAGGACACTCCTCGACAGTCTCAACACGAATGCTTCAGAGTACGGATAGTGAAGAGCTCAACACGCTCTTCGGGTAACGGCGGTATGGGACGGAACAACTTGTGAACTCAACACGTCCACAAGCCGGGGTAGGGAAGAAGAGAACCTTCAGTCAACACCTGTCGATTCTCTCTCTATGAGGAAATGTTGCGGTTTATATAGCGGAGCTTGGTAATTAGTTTTGCCCTTTCTACTGTCGATACATTCCTACTTCATGGGTTGGTTCGCGCGCACGCTGGTTTAACGGTGATGGCTTGGACTCATCGTTACAATTGTGGTCAATCAGTTTTTACTTTATGCGAAATTAAAAAATGGAAATACGTCATACATACGACGTTACACATAATAATTATGACCGAGATAATTTAACTCGAAGCTAACGTCTAAAGGTGTGAGACTATCGATAGGTAGTGGTAATGTAATGTAATGTAAATTATAGGTTTCTATCGATTATTTCTCACCTCTACGAGTTTCACCTCTTTTTATTTCACAAAATAACTGTGTTTTCTATCTCTTATGTTAAAAAGCCCGGTGCTAAGGCACTCATCATTGTATAAATCAATACTACAATATGTAATAATACTTCAGAAATTATGCCTTCAATTTGTATTGCTACAGATGGCTACACTAGGGGGGGGGGTAATTTGGTTAAACATTTTATTAAAATCTTAAAATCAAACTTAATCTTATTTGTAAACTAAATAGTCTACAAGCTCATGGGATATTTTTAATGGGTCGGTCATTGCATGAAGGTCGTAGCACGAATCACATATAAATCCATATTACAATAGGTAATAACAACTTTGGAAATTATGCCGTCAACTTTTATTGGTATTTTGTACGGCATTTATAACTTATGTAGGTAATACACAAATAATGACCGGTGACCTAATGCCGTACAAAAATATTGGTACCAGTAGCAGGGACAATCTTTGATTTGCGGAAAATTTTGACCTCATTTTCTGTAATTTCATACAGTACGGCATTCGTACACATAGTTTCGTATCGGTATTTATATTACTTTTTTTGCAGTGCCCTACATATCGGGTAGTACGGGGGTGGGAAATCTGGGGCACAAGCCTTGTTTTTTAAGTAGTACAAATAAAGTCATTTGAACCAATATGAAACTTACCGATTTCAATTTAGTTGCATAAAATAATAAAATTTTTAGATATGCCGTACATTTTTCACAGTACATTTGCTTATGAGAGGAAAATTAATTTTCTCCTGATAAGTGGGCAATTACGATCAAAAATTTATGTACGGCATTGATATATTTTGTTAATATTAATATTAATTATGAACAAAAAACAAATACCGTACAAAAAAAGGGTCTAAATGGCTTTAAAAGTGTTATAGTCCAGGTTGCGAGGCCGCTTCCGCAGGAAAAATATTTCTGATTCGGTTTGTTTACTGATTTCTGTTTAAACGTGCCGCCTTTGAACAAATCAGTAGGGTGCCAGGCAAAATTTTTAGGCATAAATATTTTAAATAATTTTTTTTAACAAATTCCAAAAATAACCGGTTTTTGCAACAAAAAACATTTTTTAGATTTCTTATCTTAAATAAAAAAAGTATTTTCATTTTTCTCTAAAGTTAATAGTTTTCAAGTTTTTTTTTATTTAGCTTTACGTGTCTCGACAGCGTAGGTCACTGACACAGGTACAATTTTATTACATTACATTACAAGAATATACAGTAACATTACAATTAATAAAGAAATACATTAAATATTGGTACTATTATTAATTATCAAATTCTAAACTACGTTTCTTCTTCTAAATATCCTGGTAAAGCTTGGTTTCATAGAGGAAATTAGTAAGGTTTTGGAATTGATCTGGCGAACTGAGAATATTTTGTAGGTTTTGACTCAAAAGATTATTTTTTCTTTCGTTGTTAAAGTGGGGACAGTCTACGAGAATATGTTTAACAGATAGAATATTACCATACTGTGTGCATGAAGGTGGATCTTGGGAAGTCATTAAATGTTTATGAGTTAGTCTTGTATGGCCGATTCTAAGTCGGCGAATTAAGATTTTGTTTTTTCGTGTCATGTAAGGAAACTCAAGCTTTTTAACGCTGGGATGGATGTCACGAAGCTTGGAAGGGATTTTATTCCAGTGATCTTGCCAAGACATTTGGATAATATTTTTAAAATGCGACTGCAAATCTGTATGAAGTTGTATGTTTTCAGTCTCCATATTAGAAGACGACGCTTGTTTTGCAAAGAGGTCGGCTAGTTCGTTACCTGGGATTCCTACATGAGAAGGAATCCAGATCATGGTTATGGATACTCCCGTTGAGATTAAACTGTCGAAAGAGTTTTGAATAGCTTGAACCAAAGGATGTACCGTGTACATACTTTTGAGAGAATAGATAGACGCTAAAGAGTCTGGACATATTGCTACTTTTTTATATTTTGGAGATAATAAGTTTGTAGCTTGGAGAATAGAGAATAATTTAGCAATATGTATGCAGCAGAAGAGCGGAAGATTACAAGATGTGATTAAATCGGTGTTTGAAGTTACAGCACATCCAACAGCTGTAGAACTCTTAGAAGCATCTGTGTATAAAATTTGGTCAAATCTGTTGTTAGCAATTAATTCTTTAAAGGTTTGCCTTAGAAATTGTCGATTTGTCTGATGCTTGTCATAATTAGTTAACGAGAGATTAAAATCGGCTATCGATTTATTCCAGGGAGGTTAATATTGGAGTTGTGACTGAAAAATCGATATTATTCAGATGTGGTGAGAGATACTGTGACATAGACTGAAGTTTAATAGGAGAAGGAGAGTTTAAAAGTTCATTACTTAATAATTTATAAGCTGGGTTTTCGGTATTAGCTAAGATTCGAGACGAATATTTTAAAAGGAGTTGCCGGCGATGTAGCCAGAGGGGAAGTTCATTAGCCTCTCTGTATAAACTCTCTGCAGGGCTCGACCTAAAAGCTCCAAGGCATATTCGGAGTGCAGTGTTGTGTACAGAATTAAGAAGTTTTAAATCTGATGGGCTAGCTGACATATAAATGAAACTGCAGTAGTCTATTTTAGAACGAATAAGACATCTATAAATCTGAAGCAATGAGTCTTCGTCTGCACCCCAATGATGATTGGACAGAGTTTTTAATAAGTTAAGATTTGTCATGCACTTAGTTTTCAGTTATTTTAAATGGCATTTCCAAGTAAGTTTACTGTCGAATGTGAGTCCTAAAATCCGCATACTCTTTACTGTAGGTAGACAAGTAACATTTATGGTAATTTTAGGATCTATAGTACTGGCTGTCTTGCGAGAAAACTTAATGGTTTTTGTCTTTTCAACAGAAAAGTTAAATCCACTTACTGAAGTCCATTCAAGCAATTGGTCAGTAGCATTCTAAAGTAGTTTGCAAGTGGCAACAGTGTCTTTGCCTCGGCAGAAAATTATTAAATCATCTGCGTAGAGTGCGAACTTGACCGGAAGCTCAATTTTATTACATATATCGTATAAACAATTTAAAATCTCAAAAAAGCAAAATTACACACTTTCGAGGTTGAAAAACTCATATGAAACTTATTATTTTTTAGGTTAGGAAGTGACTAGATTAAAGAAAAGTTTTGAGATAGTTTATTAAATATGTTTTGTTCTTTAAATTAACAAGAAATTTATCCTTAGATAATTAATAATAATAAGTTTTGTGGTGACGGAAATGGTCGATAATAAATTAAGAATAAAATAGAAATAATGCTAAGAAAACAATAAATTAATTTAAAATGATATTAATTAAAGAATAATAATAAGAAACTAAGTCTAACAATTCATTTTTATAGTATTCTTAAAAATTTAATTATAATTTCGAATTGTTTATAGGGCCCTGCGTCCGATCCTTCTCAATCAACGATGATAAAATAAAATGTT
Organism: Diabrotica undecimpunctata; assembly: GCF_040954645.1. Taxonomy (NCBI): domain Eukaryota; kingdom Metazoa; phylum Arthropoda; class Insecta; order Coleoptera; family Chrysomelidae; genus Diabrotica; species Diabrotica undecimpunctata. The sequence goes on along the minus strand of NC_092813.1, from coordinate 24,493,249 downwards.
AAAGTCGTGGAGTAAAATATAGTTTTATTAAAAGCTACTGAATGATTACACTATAGTTGTTGTTAAGGTAAAAATTTGTAATAGACTGCGTCTCAAACATACACACAATCACGCTAAGCGATCAACCCAACCTCTAGGAACATGTGTATACCATACTAAGCATGGGATCCACATGTCCGAAGATCAAACCGGTCACACTTCGCTAGTCGAAGTGGTACCTATCTGACCCCCAGGTTTTTCCACCACCCCTCCTCATCGTGTGACATACGTGAGGAGGCTTATGATCTTGAAAGTTACTAGAGTTGCCTTGGGTAATGAGACAACTCCCGTTTTTAATTATTGTGGTTATGCCACCTAACTGTAGGGGTAGCCACATCTAGGCTTTTCTCCCTAATTACTTTACTGATTCTATAGATTTTACTCTAACTGCACTTCGGGACTTGAGTCCCTAAAACAAAAAAGAAAAAGTAGCGTGTGTGTTCCGTCCATGGAGTCGACAGTCTGAGCTGTCGACTTCATGTTCGGAAAGAGTGTGTGCTCGATCACTCAGCCGCCGATTTGGCAAAATAAATTTTGTTCTCCTCGCCGGCTGGGTGTCCGATGTGGGTCCGGCCACTGAGCCCATGTTTGCCGCACATGACCTCAGTGCTCGGGTGTCGCGAGAGGATCAGTATCACTCGATCCGCCTTAAGGGCCTATTCCGCATCAGCGGTATATAGAAGGCCTGAAGGGTCTTCTATATGGAGGAATTAAAGTGACTTTACGTTAAAACGTTTAATGATTAAAATTGATTAAAAACTAACTGAATTTAAAAGAAAACAACCGATTTTTTTTTTTTTTTTTTTTTTTGTGGGGTCTTCCTTGGCGTTGGGACTTTAAAATGCCGGCACAATTCTTACCCTTTTATTTCTTACATGCTAAATTGTGTGGGTGGGTTGGGGTGTGCATTGCAGGGTGTATACGGCCTCCACACACCCCGGTGTATAGTGTCCTTAACTAAGTGCCTTGGCACCTGTATCCTCTCGCCAGAGTCCTAAAAGAGAAGGATTTTTTTGGGTGGTTGTTTTCTGATGACTGCATTCTTTTATTTAGACGTCCTTGCGACCATCTCATTCTTCATTTATTGGTTTGGGACCCTATATCCGGCTATTTGCTGTTTAGGTCTTCTGTGTACCGTCCTGGTGTTTGCGTTGTAGTTTGTCAGCTCTCTCAACATGCTACTTGGGTGGTTATTTAGTCCATTGAAAAGTTCGTATGCCTTTTTGTCCATTGTGTGTAGGATCCTGGTTTGTCCTGAGTCTCTGTATAAATTTCTCAGAGGTACATATCTTGGCAGATTTAGGGCGTCTCTTATTATTTGACTTTGCGCTGTTTGTATTTTCTTCCTGTTAGTTTTACAGGTGTGTCCCCACGCAGCGGAGGCATATGAGAGGACTGGTAGGATAATGCTATTCGCCATCCTAATTTTGGTTTTGAACCTTAATTTGCTTCTTCTGCCAATTAGCGATGAGAGCTGACTTTTCAGCGCTTTGGCTCTATACGTTTGCTGGTTTATGTGCTGCGTAAATGTAAGCTTTTTGTCGAGTAACACTCCTAGGTATTTGGCCTCATTTGTCCATTGTACTGGGGTGTTTCCAATTGTTAGTTCTTGGTTCGGTACACTTTTTCTGTGACTAAACATTACAGCCTGTGTTTTATCTGGGTTTATGGCTATTTTCCATTTGATGCACCATCTTATGAATCTGTTGAGTGCTCTCTGCAGATGATTAGCTGCATGGTTTGGATTTCTCCAGCTAACAGCTATTGCCGTATCGTCAGCGTAAAGACTTAACAGGGATCCTGGTTCTTTTGGCGTGTCGGCCGTATAGATGGTGTACAAGTAAGGCGACAAAACAGCTCCCTGAGGCACACCTGCCTTTAGGGTCCCGACCTCGGACAGGGTTGCCCCTGTCCGAACTCTGAACCTTCTGTTGGCTAGGTATGATCCAAGGAGGCATGTCATCGCCTCGCTGTATCCCATGGTGTTCATTTTATAGATGAGTCCATCATGCCAGACCCTGTCAAATGCTTTACTGACGTCCAGAAAAGCTGTTGCCGTGTACATTTTTTCGTTATATCCTTTAGTTGTGAATTCTGTGAAACGTAGAACTTGTAGTTCGCATGAGTGTTCGCTTCTGAATCCAAATTGAGCTTCTGGTATGGTGCCTAATGCTTCCGATTCTTCATTGAGTCTTTTTAGTATAACTCTTTCCGCTATCTTGCTTATTGATGATAATAAGCTGATAGGTCTATAATTTTGCGGAAAGGTGCCATCTTTCCCTGGTTTTTTGATCATAATTATATGTGCCTCCTTCCATCTGTCTGGGAAATATCTTAATTTGAGCATGTTGTTTACTATGTTCGTTATGTAGACAATAGCTTTGTTGGGTAGGTTTTTGAGTGCCCTGTTTGTGATGTTGTCAGGTCCTGGGGCTTTTTTGGCATTAGAGAGTTTAATTAGCTCTTTAATTTCATCAGGAGATGTATGAGTTATTCCTATTCTACCCTTTCTTCTCTTTAATCTTCTAGCTGTTCTTTCTACCTCTTCTTCGAAGTCTATGTCTTCATTGGGATTTTCGTTGTTTCTGCATGCTCTTTCTAGTTCGTCCTTTAGGACTTCAGCTTTATCTCTCTCCGTATGAACAATCCCGTTTTCTCCGTGTAAGGGAGGTATGGGTTTCTTGTCCTGTCGGAGTATTTTCGATAGTTTCCAGAAGGCGGATTTGTTTGGGTCTAATTCTTGGATATAGTTGTCCCAGTTTTCGCTTCTATGTTCTCGTAGTTGTCTTTTAACTTCCCTGTCTAGCTCATTTGCAATCCTTTTATCTTCTAGAGTTCTAGTACGGTAGGCTCTTCTTCTTTTTCTATTTTTTTCCTTTATTAGGTTTTGTAGTTCGAGACTAATATCTCCGAATCTTCCTTGTTGTCTGGTAGTGTTTTCGATTTTTGAGCTGGCATCGATAGCATTATTTATGGTTGTTTCTAGTTTAGTTACACTGTCTTCTAGTTCTGTGATGTTGTTTATTGTTGGGATGCTACCGATGTTTTCGCTAAAAACCCTTCTGAAGTTTGACCAGTTTGTAATCTTCTTTTGGTGGGGCTGCAAATAGTTTAGTTCTATTGCACCCAGGGTCAGGACGATTAGATTGTGCGTTGAATCGCCTTCATTTAGAGATTGTATCTCGTGTTGTTGACCCACGTTGTGTAGGATTGCAATGTCTAGATGTGTTGGGAGTTGTCCGTGAAAACAGGTCGGTCCTGTTGGTCCGATCACGTAGGTGTTAGGTCTGTTTTCGAGATGGCCGCAAAGTCGTCTCCCGTTGTTATTGGTTGCTCTGTCGAACCATAGGGGAGATCTCGCATTGAGGTCTCCTATAATCACTGTGGGCTCTTCTGTATCGAGGATTAGGCTCAAGTCTTCATCGAATATCAAATCGTTAGGTCTGACATAAGCTGACACTATTTTTAGTGTTTCGTTGTTGGCCTTTAATCTGACTAGCGTGGCTTCCATTGTCACCAGTCCATCTGGTGTGGGTATGTGTTCATGTTCTAAGCCTTTTTTAACTAGTATGGCTGTTCCTCCTGATATCGCTCTATGGTCAGTTCTGTAGATATCGTAGCCTGGAAATTTGGTTTTCTTCCTTTCCACTAATTTGGTTTCTTGAAGGGCTACGATATCGAGCTCTAATCTGTTGATCATCTCATCCAAGAGGTTGAGTTTTTTGAAAATTCCACCGGAATTCCAGGACCCTATGCGTAGATCCTCCGTACGGTTCGCTAGCATTGTCGGTGTATTTCTCCGAATGCAGTCATCATTTTAGTAGCACGGTCCATCATGGACATCATCTCCATCATCTTCCTATTGTACTCCGTATGAAACGAAGCAATAAGTGTGGCATCATCTTGCATGGTAGGAGCTGCTTCTTCTGTAGTTGTTTTGGCAGCTTGAGCATAGCTGAAGCCCGTTGTTGTTGTTGCTAGAGTGATCGGTTTGCTCGCCGGTTTTACGGGGGCAGGGATCTTCTTCTTGGGAGCTTTGGAGCATCCTCTGTAGTTGGCTGTGTGTGCTTGGTCACAGTTGGCACATTTTGGGGCTGTTTCCTTGCTCTTTTCACAATCATTGCTTAGATGGTTTCCACCACACTTTACGCATCTGGAGACGCAGTGGCAGGCCTTAGAACTATGATAGTAGCCCTGGCAGTTAAAACACTGTAGGGTGTCCTTTGTTGTTTTGAATTCATCTTCAAGACGAACTCTCATGAAGCACAAATTTGTGACTCCGCGTATTTTTTGTATGTCATCCTCTTTGAGGGTGATCAGGAAGAAAGGCAAGATCTGTTTTCCTTCTTTTTTAGAGTACATGTTGCTGACTCTTGTTACGTCAACATTTTTTTCTTTTAGTTCGTTGAGAATTACATCTGTTTTAGTATTTGCAGATAGCCCTTTTAATATGACCCTCTTTAATTTTTCATTGTCAATTGGGTAGGCAATATACTCTACCTTAGGTGTGTGTTCTTCTAGTATTTTGACTACTCCTAGGTAGTCTTCCCTTGACTTTGTATTTATTACAATGGTTCTACCAGATCTGGCGAACTTATTGTCTGATATAATACCTGCTTTTGCCGCTTTTTGCAGGATTGCTTGATGTTCTGCGACCGTCTTTAGGATGATCGCAGGAGGTTTCGGTTTTCTTACGTTAACCTCGGCAGGTTTTTGAGGGGTTTCGTCGTTCTCTTTCTCTACTTGGGTTTCTTTTGGAGTCTCCAAGTTTTTGTGGGCTTTTTGCTCACTTCTTTTTTTCAGATCTTTGGCGGCTTTTGTGAGCGCTTCGTCGTTCCTTTCTTGGATCTTTTGAGTTTGTTTTTCTGCAACACTCAAAGATTTTTTTGGTTTCTCGTTACTGTTTGTAGGTTTCTCAGTAACGGTGCCTTTCTTTGCCTTTTCTTTTTTTTGGACTTTTGTCCATCCTGCTTCGTTTTTCTCCGTTTCTTTTTCTTGTGTTTTCCGTTGTTCTTTCGGCTTTACTGCGCCTCCAGACGCGGAAGGAGTGGCTTTTTCCGTCTTGCGTGGAGTTTCTTCTCTAGGCTTGTGAGTTTCCCACAAGGCCTTATCCCTTTCTTTTTCTTCCTGTACCAGCTTTTCATTTCGCTCGGTCAGGGCCATTATATGGCCGATCAGTTTCTTGATTTCTTGGTCCTTCTCTTGATTCTCCTTCCTTAACTCAGTCATCTGAGTTAGGAGATCCTGGATTTGGGCCTGCGTCTCAAACTAGTCCCGAAGCTATATTTATAATCTCACTAAGATGCTACGATTCATCAAATTAGTGTATTGCCCTCTTCATAGAACAAAAATCTTTAACTTTTGAAAGCTAGCAAATATAATTTGAACCGAGCTTAATACCTATTACGCACTCTATATAGTTTGCAGGAAGTTAAACAAATTGTAATTAAGCTACTAATCGATATCTTTTACAATTATACCTACACGTTGAAACTATAAAAATTCAGGCAAGATAATTGTAAGATTACCAGTTAATGGACTAATTTGTGATTAAACATAGTGGCCAATCCTTAAGAACCAGATGACAATACAAAATGTCTAGATACATAAAATATAAAATAATATTAATAGTTTAAAATATTTACAACACTTCATCATATTATAAAACTAATTTACTCGACAAGGAATCTAAGTTCCTGTAGTTGGCTGTATACCATATATAACAAAAATTTTATCAAAAATTCTTTATAAAAGGATTTAAAAATTAATTTAAAAAACCCAATCGGGCTATATCATAAAACGTTTTCGCAATCCATAGTCCATATAGTGCACTAGGTGGGTATACATGTATTGGTTTACATTATATGGTGGTAAATATTTATAACGTCATAATATTTACCACCATATAATGTAAACTAAATTTAAAAAAACAATTTTTAACGGGTTTTTACCCATATATTTAGTGGCTCAATACATGTATACCCACCTAATGCACTGATGATGGAATATGGATTTCGAAAACGTTTTGTGATATAGCCCGATTGGGTTTTTTAAATTATATACCTTTTATAAAGGATTTTTAATAATTTTTTTTTTAATTTACTCGGTTTTTAAATTATTATCTCACCCGAGCAGTGCTACCTATAACCTGAATATTTAGAATTTATAATTCAGTTATACTATCCAATTCAAATCTAAGTTTATTAAGTGAAACTGATCTAGATGGGGCCGTCCTGAAAGTACTACGAAAATTTGGTTGTGATATCATATGTCCTTGAGGGGCTGGATGAAGTTCGATGCAGGAACCTTGATGACTTTGTTTTTTGGCTCTCTTGAAGTTTCGAAGATATCTGACTACCTTCCACATAATGACAATCACATAACAAAGAATATAGTCTATCATGTTCTGTGGTTAAATGAGGAATCCACTGATGGTTGGCAATGGCTTTCCACGTGTGTTAGGATATGTCTTATTCCAACTGCTCTGCCTCAAGTACTATATTTGGCAACTTACCTCCCCGAATGTCTATACTATGTCTGGGAATAATGATCTGTTTTATTCTTGGTCTCTGCATGAACTCTTTAATGGGCCTGACAGGAGTCTTTAAGTAACTTCCAGTTGCTGTTTCCAATCCATCACTGGATGTGAGAAATGTTATATTCCGGGCTTACTATTATATGTTTAGATCGAGAACTATCGCACAATATAGCTAAATTTATAGCGTATGGTGGAATAACTAGCCAGAGGTCTGGTGTGCTCATTTTCAACTAACTGGTTTCCTTTATCATGTACTTTACTATATTGCAGGCGGTGTTAGACGTTCTATCATATAATTCATTTAATATGCAGTTTGGCTGGGTATCCATATTAATGATTGTTATATCTGAACATTTAACTCTCCTTTGTTTAATTCTATACACCTTTCTTTATCTTCATATGTTACTTCAAAATAGTGTAAATTATTATATTCTACTGCAAGTAGATTCCTTGGGACCAATAACGAGCGAACAACGCCACTTGTCACCAACGATGGAAGAGCTGTGACTCTCAGTAGGTTGCATCTAGTGTTGGCAATTATTAGGAAATAGCCAATAATGACGATGTCTCCTTCTTTATTTTGTACAACCGTATCTATTATTATTATTAAGGTTTAATATTTTTTTGCATGTGTTCGTACATTCTCTTGCATGTTCCATTGCACGGTCATAGGCCGCTTCCATTTTCAGTCGTATGTACCCTTTTTCTAATGTGTCTGCTCTATATGAGACATCACTTAGGACTTTACACATTTCCTTTGTTTCTTTTGTCAGTGCTTCTCGAAACCTATTTAAATGTCCATTTATTCTTTCTCATGAAGAATTAATCTAGGCTATTGTTGGTAACATCATCTTCGTCTGATGTTTTAAATTTTTTATTATTTCCTTTGGATTTTCTCAAGAAATCGATATCCCTGTATACTTCATCATTTACTCCACATAATTATGTGGGGACTGTTCCTAGAAGTTCCTTTTCAGGCTTCTTTTAAATTCACACACACACATGAGTTCATCCCAACCCCTAGGAACATACGTGTACCACTGCTATTCAGTGGTACCCCCATGTCCGAAGATTAAACCGGTCTCGGTCCAAGGAAGTGTATCCCTTGGCTCGGTACCTATCTGACCGCCAGGTTTGTCCTCCACTCTTCCCTATGTCTGACATACGCAGAGAGGGCTTATGAACGATTACGTCGGACGATTTGGGAAAACAAAATACCCTCCGTTTTTCATGACTTGTGGTTAGGCCACCTGACTCTAGGGGTAGCTTAATGCAGCTTTTCTCCCTATTTACTTTACTGAATTTATATGTGAGTTGACTTTTGGCTCTGTGTCCCAGAAATATGTGTGTCCAATCAGGGAGTCGGCAGCGAAGCTGACGGCCCCCTGTTCGGAAGTTGTGTGCTTGGTCAAACAGTCGCCAATTTGGCAAAAACAAGTTTTGGTCTCCTTGCCGGCCGAGTAACCGATGGGTCTGGCCATCAAGCCCGTGTTTTTTTGCCTGAGAGCATGCCTGAGGGGCCTTGGCATAACGGGCTTTAAGGAATGTGGATCTGTGTCCAACTGATTTTAATGGCTTTACTAGTTTGATTGTTAGTAGAGGTTTTAGGTGAAATAATAATAGAAAGAAGGAGTTAATGGGTGGAATGTGCATTCTCAAGTGTTTAATGCTTTCACACATTCCGTGTATATGTTTTTGGGTTTTTTTTTGTAGTTTTAACTGGTTAGTGAAAATGAAAATAACTAAAATATTAAAAATAAAAATAAAAATGAGAAATGGGTTAGGGGTTAGGGGTTATTTTTATGGTGAGCTAGGCTCTTTTTTGTTTTTTTTTGCTAAATTTTTTTTTGTATTTTTGTGTTTTTTGGGGCCAAATCTGTTAAGCTGTCATTTGCAGCTTTTTATGTGGATATCCTTACTTTGCGTTCAATCAGGGTTACCCCTGTAACCAGCCAGCTGTTGTTTAGGCCGTCTTAGTACTGTCCTTAGATTTGGATCGTAGTTTGTCAACTCTCTTAGGAAACGGTTGGGATGGTTTCTGAGATTATTAAAGAACACATATGCATATTCGTCTATCATGTTCAGGACTCTCTTTTGCTGCAAATTCCTATATACGTACCTTAAAGGTACATACCTAGGGATTTCAAGAGCCTCCCTAATCATGAAGTTCTCGACTGTTTAAATTTTCTTTCTGTTTGTTTTACATGCATGTCCCCATGCCGCTGAGGCATATGTGAGGGATGGCAGTATGATGGTGTTGGCCATTCTAATCTTAGTTTTGAATCTTAGTGTACTTTTTCTCCCTATTACCGAGGAGAGTTGACTGTTAAGGATTTTTGCCTTGTGTACCGCTTGATTTATGTGGTCTGTAAAGGTAATATACCTATCTAGCGTTACTCCGAGATATTTAGCATGGTTTGTCCATTCGACCGGAGTACTGAAGATAGTTAGCTCCCTGTTTGGGAGTCCTTCACGTCTTTTGTACATGAAAGCCTGTATTTTGTCCGGGTTGACGGCAATTTTCCACGTACCACACCAAGATTGCAGACAGTTTAGGGCCGCTTGCAAGCATCTAGTGGCCAGATCAGGGTTGCTACTGCTAGTAGCTATAGCAGTGTTGTCAGCGTACAGACTGAGCATAGTCCGATGATCACTGGGGGTGTCTGAACTGTATATGGTATACAGATAAGGAGATAGCACGGCTCCCTGTTGCACTCCTGCCTCCATAGTTCCGACTTCGGATAGGGTGGACCCTATTTAAACTCTGAACCTTCTGTTGGCTAGGTAGGAGGAGACAAAGCATGTCATCGCTTCACTATATCCAAGTTCGTTCATTTTATACATCAAACCGTCATGCCATACTCTGCCAAAGGCTTTACTGACATCTAAAAAGGCGGCTGCTGTATATTTTCTTTCATTATACCCTATTGTGATGAACTCTGTCAGTCTCAGTTCTTGCAGTTCACAGGAGTGATTGCTCCTGGATCCGAACTGCGCTTCTGGAATCGCTCCTATTATTTCAGATTCATCTCTTAATGTGGCCAAGATAACTCGTTCTGCAATTCTGCTTATTGATGGTTATAAGCTGATGATAGGTAGCTTTGTGGAAACGTTCCGTTTTTACCTGGTTTCCCTATCATTATAACTTGAACCTCCTTCCACCTGTCAGGAGCGTATCTTAATGTTATTATGTGATTTATTAGGTTCGTTAAGCGAACGATAGCTTTCACTGGCAGGTTTTTTAAGGCTCTGTTTGTGATGTTGTCTGGGCCTTGATCTTTCTTAGCATTGGTCATTTTGATAAACAACTGGATTTTCTCAGGGGTGGTGTGTCTGAGTGCTATGCCGTCTCTACTCTTTAGGAATCTGCTCCTTCTTTCCCCTTCTTCTTTAAAGTCTGGATCTTCATTTGGGTGGTGGTTGTTTCTGCATCCTCTCTCCAGTGTATGTTTCATGACCTCAGCTTTGTCCTGTTCAGAATAAACTAAGCCGTTAGCCCCATGTAATGTGGGTATTGGCTTTTTAACCTTTCTCAAGACTTTAGAAAGCAGATTTGTTAGGATCCATCTGTTGGATATAGTCGTCCCAGTTGTTATTCCTGCGAATTTACAGCTGATTTTGACCTCCCTATTCAGTTCATTAGCATTGTATTAGAGTTTTCAGTTCATTGCTGATTTCTCTGATTGTTGTTGATGGTACCGGTTTCCAGTGCATTTTGTATGGTTCTTTCAAACTTCAACACCTACTCTTCCAGTTTTCGGTTGTTATTGATGTAAGTAACTATTCCTATTGTTTCACTGACAATTCGTTTGAAGTTAGGTTAGCTTGTTTTCTTTTTCTTGTATGGCTGCACGTAGTTTGTTTCTAAGTCGCCTAAAGTTAGTACGATTAGGTTGTGGGTAGAGTCTCCTTCATTGAGTGACTGTATTTCGTATTGTTGTCCCACGTTGTGAAGAATTGCTATGTCTAAATAGGTAGGAAGTCTGTCTCCTCCAATGAAACATGTGGACTCCATAAGTCCCGTGATGACTATATAAATTTTGTTTTCGAGATATCCACATAACAATCTCCCGTTTCTGTTATTTACTCTGTCTAACCAATTAGGTGATCTTGCATTCAAGTCACCAATTATGACGGTTAGTTCGTCTGTATCAAGAATGACGTCCAGATCCTCGCTCAGGATCGGCTCATTCGGTCTGACATAGGCTGAGACAATTTTCAGCGTGTCGTTAATCGTAATGATCCGAACTATGGTGGCTTCAATAGTGACCAGACCATCTGGTATAGGAATTGATTGGTGTTCTATTCTTGTTTTCACCATGATGGCCGGACCTCCTGAACGTGATCTATGGTCGTTCCTATAGACGCTATAGTCCGGAAATTTGGTTTTTACCTTTTTTGTGAGACGAGTCTCTTGGAAGGCTATAACGTCTAAGTTAAGTCTATTGGAGAACTCATTCATATCGTTGATTTTTTGTCTCAGTCCGCCAGAATTCCATGACCCCATTTGTAGATCGTCTAATTGTACTGGCATTATTGATTTGCACCGAAACTGCTCAGAGCGCTCATGACTCCTGTAATTTTCTCAAAAATTGTTGAGAAATTGTTTACTTGCTCTTGGAAAGTAGCTATTAACCTTTCATTTAGCACAATGTTATTTGACGTTTGTTTTGGTGTCTCGTTGTTCGATGTTTGTTTGACCATTTGAGCGTAACTCATATTTTTGTTGGTCGGTGTACTTTGTACATTTCTGTTTTTTGCCTGTTGTGTTTGTGGAGGCTTACGTTTTGGAGCTTTCTTGCATCTTTTGTAATTTGCAGTGTGTGCTTCACCGCAGTTTGTGCATTTAGAAGGAGTACTTCTATCTTTTTCACAGTCTCCTGACTTGTGATTTGCTCCACATTCCACGCATCTAGAGCCACAGTGGCACGCTTTTGAGCCGTGGAAGAAGCCCTGACAATTGTAACATTGCATGCTCTCCATATTATTTTTAAATTTATCTTCCATGTACACTTTCATGTAGCATAGGAGGTAGCATAGTAGGTAGGTACTTTTATTTAATTAAATATTGTCATTTTAAGTAGGCAAAAAAGGATAAAAGTTTATGTTTCTTTAATAATCTTTTTTAAATTATCAAAAAAAAGTTTGCTAAAACTTACAGTTTTATCCCTGCGTTCACTTATGTGGCACCGGGTGGAAATGGAAAACACTGCCTCCCCGTTAGAACTGTAACTAGAACGTAAGCTGGATCCCTGGATGTCGCAAGCTTCTTCATCTTCCAACAGCTGGAACAGTAGACCCAAGGACTGCTATTCAGGTACTCTGTTGCTCTCTGATCTTCTTTTTGTATTGTCTTTCCTCCACACTTCGAATGCGATCGTCGATCTGGTACGGAACTGGCTAACAATTATTCAGGTCGCTAAGGGTCGTTTCCTTTGAAGCTCTAATCCTTAATAACACCCTTCTGTTGTTGTTTTGCTAAGGGACCAATGGAAAACTCGAATGTAATTATAATGTCGAATTGTTTCTAATGCCCTGTGTCCGATTCTTCTCGATTGACGATGATAAAATAAAATGTTGAAGTCGTTGACTAAAATATAGTTTTATTGACAGCTACTCAATTATTGCACTATAGTTGTTGTTGAGGTCCTAAACTAGTCCCAAAACTAAACTTATAATCTAAAATGCTACGATTCATCAAATAAGTGTATTGCCCTCTGCATAAATAGAATAAAAACCTTTGACTTTTAAATGCTAACAAATATAATTTGAACCGATGAAATGATTGCAATAATTTCCTTATTACCTATTAGGCAATTTATAGTTTGCAGGAAGTTGAACAAACTGTAATGTTTCACATTTATACACGATGAAACTATAAATATTCAGAAAATTAAGATTAATTTGACATTACAAGTTATTGGACTAATTTGTGATTGAACGGTAATCAAGAACTCATTCAACTTCGGAGCGCTATAAAGCCCAGAAAAAAATTAATTTTTTTATTTTTCATTTAACACTAAAAATTATTCAGAATAAAGTTGCAGACAATTTAATTTGCTACAAATAATGTGAAATAAAATTTTCTATAGGGTTGCTAGTTTACGAGATACAGCGAAAAATCATTTGTACTACTTATTCCAAGTTGGTGAGTATTCAAGAATCCTGTCAATGTCGGACAGATTTCTGGATTTATAATTTTTCACTGTAAAATCCAGAGAAATTGATGAAATTTAACAAATTTGTAGTGAAAATTATTCTTTAAAAAACCCTCTATAACATTACTTCGATGTAATTTTTTTGTAAAATTACCACAAAAAAAATTTGTTTCAAACATTTTAGTTTTTTTGTTTATAACTTATTTATTTTTCATTTTATGATAAAAAGTCATAAAATTAAAGTTATAGACCAATAAATTTGCTATAAATAATATCTAATATAATTTTCTGTATGATTGCTAGTTTATGAGATACGGCGCGAAAACCCTTTGCACCACTTTTTCCAAGATAGCGGCCGCGGGACAAGGGTGGTAACACCACAAACTTGAACGAACTTAAGCTTATATTTACTTTTCCAATACCTAAAAATAATAAAACTGCGTCCAGTAAAAAATACATGCTGAATCTTAAAAAATGTAACATTTCAATAAACTATTGTTACGATAAATATATACTGGCCTAAATATATGATGACTAATAATATTCTGTTTTGTTGTAGAAATTTGGCGGAGGTTCTAGATTCAAAATTGTGGTGAATTCTCCAACTAGATATTTCTCGATTTTTCGATGCAAGACAAAGCGATCTTTCGATGCTGTTCTAGTATATCAGGATTTCGTATATAAATACAACATTTTTATATGGAGGGCCAGTTAATTCTCAAGACCCGCGCACGCGAATTTGTCACGTACGGATATAATAAATTATTGTCAGATAAGTTAAAATAAATAAAGAAATAAATTAAATCCGTAAGTGTTATAAATATTGAACCTTTTAATAAATTCACAACAAATGGTGTCAGAACAGTGGAATACTTAGATAAATTGCGAAAATAAATTACAAGTGAATATAAAATAAATTGTGAAAATGGCTACGATTTATGAGCTGACAGTGACTAATTTAAGAAGACATCTTGAAGACAGAGAATTATCTTCCACCGGAAAAAAGGCTGAGTTAGTCCAACGACTAAAGAACGCTTTGCTAGAAGAAGGACTAGACCCAGAGACTTATATATTTGAAGACAAACATGATGCTGTCATCTCGTCGATTTCGAAATTGGAGAACAAAGTATCCGGCGACATCGCTTCTTTAGAAAGCAAAGTTTCTAACGAGATTTCTTCTCTGGAAAGCAAAGTCTCTGCTAACATCTCTTCGGAAATCTCTAAAGTCACTTCTGAGATGTCTGCCCTGGACGATAGAATATCTTCGTTAAAAAACCAAGTTGCTGCCGATAAGTTGGCCTTCGAAGAAAAGATTAAAGAGATGGAAAGGAAGATGGAAGAAACAGGGACAGCAGAGAGAGGTAACAATCCGATTACAGTGGAGATAAAAGAAGACGAGACGAAATTTAAGTTGGAGACACGGCCGAAATTTGAAGGAAGTGGAGGTTCTATTCATGTTAAAGTCCCAACTTTCGACGGAAAATCATCATGGAACAACTACATGAAACAGTTCGAATCAGCCGCAAGAGCAAATGGATGGTCTGAAAAAGAAAAGGCTGTAAACCTGACTATCGCTCTTCGAGGAGATGCCTTAGATGTGCTTCAGACCATAGCCGTAGAGGAGACCGATGATTTCGAACAACTGAAGAAGAGGTTAAATATGCGATATGGCCACGAACATTTGGAGCATGTATATCAGTCACAGCTTAAAAATCGTAGACAAAAGAAAGATGAGGCTCTTCAAGAATATGAGGTAGATATTGCCAGATTAGTACGATATGCTTATCCAACAGCTCCCGAAGACATGATGGAAAAATTGGCCGTTCAAACGTTTATTGATGGTCTTCGTGATCATGAAATGCAGAGAACACTGCGATTAGCTCGTCACAAGACGCTGGTTGATGTCCTATCCGCCGCCCTCGAATACGAGTCAGCTACGCAGGCCTCTGGCGGGTACAGTAAAGTTAGGACTGTAAAAGAGGAAGGAGACGAAGATAAACTTGACCAGCTCTTTAATTTGATGAAAAGCATGACATGCAAGAAAAAGAAGACCATAAAATCAAGAAACTCACCATCAGGAAAACCAGAACGAGTCAACCTTAGGGGGGCAGCTTCGACCCGGAACTCTTCCAAAGACCCTCTTATACTAATAGCTTCTTTGAAATGTCGTGAAGATAGTGTATATGTAGATGGAGACATAAATGGTAAAAAGCATACGTTGTTGGTGGATACCGGAGCGACCAGAACCATCATACGCCCGACAGTTATAAACAGCCGAAAGAAACTGTTACCAACGAGGTTGCGACTTCGGACCGCTACAGGTGAAAATGCCAACATTCATGGAGAAATCCAGGTACAATTGGGAATTGGAGCAGAAAAGTTCGTCCATACTGTTATAGTTGCTGACATCGAAGAGGATGTTATATTAGGAATGGACGTAATGAATATGCATGGATTCCAATTGGATTTTAAGAATAAGGTAATCAAAGTTGGCAACGAGGAGGTATTTCTCCATCCACATAATGACAACACTGTGCAAGCAGCCATTACAGAAGATACAGTCGTGCCTGCGAGAAGCGAAACGATCATAGTAGCGCGACTACAGGGAATTGTAGACGAAGGGACACCTGTTATGATGGAGCCTTGGAACCACGACGATGAGGTTGGCCGTGGAATCATAATTGGAAAGGAATTGGTGACTTCGGCTAAAGAAATTCCTGTGAGACTTATCAATGTCAACGACTACCCAGTGACCATCAAGAAAGAGACAAAAGTAGGAACTTGTGTACCTGTGACATCCATAATTCGTCAGGCGACAACATCTGATAATTCCAACGACAAATTCGACCAAATGGTTGCAGTTGCAGGACAGTCTCTAAATCAGATGGAGAAAAGGAAATTAAGGGAATTTCTTCGGCAGTATCGTGATATTTTCGTACCGAAAGGAGGAAAGACGGGAAGAACTACCGTTGTTAAGCATAAAATTGATACTGGTAATGCTAAGCCAATTCGTCAAACAGCTCGACGATTACCACAGGCGAAGAGAGAGGAAGCTGAAACGATTGTTCAGGAAATGAAGAAAGACGGGGTGATAGAACCTTCTACGAGTCCATGGGTCTCTCCGGTGGTCCTGGTTAAGAAGAAAGACGGAACGACGAGGTTCTGTGTGGATTACCGTTTGCTGAACAACGTTACCAAGAAAGATAGTTATCCTCTGCCTCGGATCGATGACACATTGGACACATTGGCTGGAAGTAAATTGTTTTCTACTTTAGATTTAAAGTCTGGATACTGGCAGGTAGAAATGGACCCAGTCGATAAAGAAAAGACAGCCTTCACCACAGGATCTGGATTGTGGCAATTCAACGTTATGCCATTTGGACTTTGTAATGCTCCTGCGACATTTGAGAGGCTTATGGAAAATGTGTTGAGAGGGTTATCTTGGAAAACATGCCTGGTTTATTTAGATGACATAATCGTCTTGGGGGAGACATTCGAAGATCATTTGAGGAATTTAGAAAACGTTTTTAATCGACTTAAAGCTGCCCAATTGATGCTAAACCCCAAGAAGTGCCAGCTATTTCAAGGTAAAGTCAATTATCTGGGTCATATAGTCAGTAAAGAAGGAGTGGCCGTGGATAAGGGAAAAATCGATTCCATTAAGGAATGGCCAAAACCAACTGACAAACATCAAGTGAGAAGTTTTCTTGGACTATGTACTTACTACCGGAGGTTTATTAAGAAGTTTGCAGATATCGCTAAGCCATTAACGCGACTTACAGAGGAAGCAAGAGAATACCGCTGGGATATAGACTGCCAAAATGCCTTTGAAACTTTGAAAAAGCATTTAATAACAGCACCAATTTTAGGGTATCCACTGCCAGAAGGAGAGTTCATCTTAGATACAGATGCAAGTAATGTGGGAATTGGAGGAGTGCTGTCTCAGATTCAAGGAGGACAGGAACGAGTCCTCGGATATTTTAGTAAAGTTCTTTCAAAACCTGAGCGGAATTATTGCGTCACGAGAAGAGAACTTCTGGCAGTAGTGAAATCAGTAGAGCACTTCTATCAATACCTCTATGGAAGAAAGTTTCTAATCCGAACCGACCATGCCGCCCTTAAGTGGTTGATGCAGTTTAAGAATCCAGAGGGTCAGATAGCCAGGTGGATCGAACGACTCCAAGAATACGATTTTAAGATTGAGCACCGGGCCGGAGTTAGCCACAGAAACGCTGATTCTCTTTCCAGAAGGCCATGCTCAGCAGAGTGTTCCCACTGCAACAAAACGGAATCCAAGGAAGCAGCAGTGCTAAGAACGACGATTGTCAACGACGACTGGACGCCTACTAAGATTAGGGAAGAACAAGAGAGAGATCCAGTTATACAGAAAATCCGAAAATGGAAAGAGGAAAACCGTCGACCACCTTGGCAGGAAATATCAAACCTATGCTCAGTAGTTAAGACGTATTGGGCCCAGTGGGACTCATTTATCATCGAAGATGGCTTGCTTAAACGAGTCCTGGAAAATGATGACGGTTCAGAGAAGAGAAGACAGTTGGTGATCCCAAAGAGCAGAATAGCCGAAGTACTTCGTCAGTTACACGACAGTCCATCGGGAGGGCATTTTGGTGTAAGGAAAACCCTTCAGCGAATTCGGGAACGGTTTTATTGGATGAACAGTTCCGACGATGTAAAAGACTGGTGTAAGAAATGTACTATTTGTGCCACGAGTAACGGGCCTTACCGAAAAAGGAGAGCTCCTATGAGACAATATAATGTTGGAAGCCCGTTTGAAAGAATAGCTTTGGACATCGCTGGGCCATTTCCAGAAAGTGAAAATGGAGGCAAGTACATGCTGGTAGTAATGGATTACTTCAGTAAGTGGGTCGAGATTTACGCACTTCCAGACCAGAAGGCCGCCACCGTTGCAGATAAGTTGATCCAAGAATATATCAGCCGATTTGGAGTGCCTTTGGAGATCCATAGTGACCAAGGCAGGAACTTCGAAAGCGATCTATTCCAAGGAATATGTGATAGACTAGGCATGAAGAAAACAAGAACTACAGCATATCATCCGCAATCTGATGGTATGGTAGAACGGATGAATAGGACAGTTGGCAAATATTTGACAAAGATGGTGTCCGATCATCAGCGAGACTGGGACCAATACCTTCCGTTCTTCACAATGGCCTACAGATCTGCTGTTAACGAATCAACAGGCCAGACACCAGCGAAAGTCCTATTCGGACGCGAAATGCGACTACCTTGTGATCTAGAGTTTGGGTGTCGACCTGGAGAAGATGTAGCAGGTGAAGATTATGTGATCGAATTACGAAGAAGAATGGACGATGTACATGAGTTGGTCCGTTCCCACCTTCAGATCGCTAGCGACCGAATGAAGAAACGGTACGATACACAAGCCGAAAAGGGTTGCTTTAAGAAGAACGACAAAGTATGGCTGTATAATCCCAAGAAGCGAAAAGGTTGTTCTCCCAAATTGCAGCAGTTTTGGGAAGGTCCATACCTCATCATGGAGAAGATCAACGATGTCATCTACCGAATAAGCAAGATTCCGAGGGGAAAGCCGATGATAGTACACCATAACCGGCTGGCGTCTTTCGAAGGTGACCACGACGTAGATGAAGAAGTGGAAGTAAACCAAGTCCAAGACGTGTCTGACCTCACGTTTGAGGAATTCATGGGTGCCTATGGAGGTACCGGTAAAGCAAGACATGGTGTTACCACTGAAGAAAAGCAAGATCTACTCGCGCTCCCCGATGACTACTCGCTGGCCCTTACCATCCCGGCCAGTATCAAAGACGCACCAGGGTTGGCATCCGTCTTTCGAAGGAAGTTTGGTCGAGTTGCAGAACTGCAATGCCAGGTGCCAGCTCCCGGTAAAACCTTGAAACTCCAAGATGCATCACGTTACCTTTTCTACCTGGTAACAAAAGACACTGCCCGTGACCAACCTACCTACCGAGATGTATGGGAAGCCTTACTTCAATTGAGAGAGCACGTACTAGAGTCCGACGTGCAAAAGTTAGCCATGCCAAAGTTGGAGTGCCGCCAATTAGATTGGAGGGTTATCCGAAATATGGTGGAGGAGATCTTCAAAGACACCGAAGTCCAGGTGTTAGTCTGTTGCAATCCGCTAAGTACCTTGTGCGGAGAGAAAACCGTCCCTTGTCATTTTTATACAACTGGAAGTTGTAAAAGAGGGTCCAGTTGCCGATACCAGCATACAGTTCCGGTTCCAGTCCCGACAAGGTTCCAGGAGGAACCATCTTTTAAGAGGGGGGCAATGTTACGATAAATATATACTGGCCTAAATATATGATGACTAATAATATTCTGTTTTGTTGTAGAAATTTGGCGGAGGTTCTAGATTCAAAATTGTGGTGAATTCTCCAACTAGATATTTCTCGATTTTTCGATGCAAGACAAAGCGATCTTTCGATGCTGTTCTAGTATATCAGGATTTCGTATATAAATACAACATTTTTATATGGAGGGCCAGTTAATTCTCAAGACCCGCGCACGCGAATTTGTCACGTACGGATATAATAAATTATTGTCAGATAAGTTAAAATAAATAAAGAAATAAATTAAATCCGTAAGTGTTATAAATATTGAACCTTTTAATAAATTCACAACACTATTATCAGCTGTGCAAAATCCATCAATTAAAAATGTACAGCAGTTTTTTTATTTATCTCCTTTTAAATAACTAATAACAGCCACGTATTTAAAATATAACATAACATACACCACAGGGTACTTTAAAAATCTGTTCAATTTTCAAATTTTTGGTTTTTGCTTTTTTTTTTTAATTATTAATTTGTATGTTTTCAATGAAAATTGACTTGTCCGTTTTTCATGTCCAACAACTATTATAATCGGCTATGAATTAGTTTCATAGTTTTTAGTTGTATTTTGTCAAAAGAGTGTTTCCAATAACCTCAAGTAATGGGGATTAAAATCAAGACTTGCGCCTTAGATTTCTCACCCCTGTACCACCCGATATGTACGGTACTGCAAAAAAAGTAATCTAAATAACGATAGAAAACAATGTGTATGACTGACTTTCTGAATGAAAGTACCTAAAATGGGGTCAAGGTTTTCCGAAAATCATAGAATGTCCCTGCTAATGTAATTGTACCACTATTTTTGTACAGCATTAGGTCGCAGGTCATTATTTTTGTATTACCTACGTAAGTTATAAATGCCGTACAAAAATAGCAATAAAAATTGACGGCATAGTTTCCGAAGTTTTTATTACATATTGTAGTATGGATTTATATGTGATTCGTGCTGCGATCTTCATGCAGTGACCCCTTAAAAATATCACATGGGTTCGTAGACTATTAAGTTTACAAATAAGATTAAGTTTGATTTTAATATTGGAATGTATTTGGATTTATATTGTACGTTGTCTTTCCCCATATATATATATATATATATATATATATATATATATATATATATATATATATATATATATATATATATATATATATATATATATATATATATATATTTTTCAAATTATTTTTTCGACCGTACTGTTTTAAATATTGATTTAGAGTATCAGCAATCGGTCAGGAAATAAAACTCTATTTGTTCAGTCTCAATATTTCGTCACGATTTTGTGACTTCTTCAGGAGAAAACTGTAAATTTATTAGAATAATTAATGATTATATGTAAACAAAATGAATATTTTAATACTTACAACTATAAGAATGAAAATTTAAATTTTTCTGGCATATCTAAATAAATGACATATTTTTGTTTGATTTTATTAAGGAGTTATGGTAACCGCAATATGTTATAGAGTGAATTCCCGTTGTACAATTTTCAGCGAGTAGGTTAAAATAAACAATTACTATGACAGTATTATTCATTTTATAAGGTGGAAAGATGGAATTAATAAAATTGAGAAAGAATCAGGAACACGATAAATTGATCTATAAAATGTAATTGATGGTATGTAGTCAGTTACTGCAATACTGATATTTAGGAATGTAATAAAATTATAGGTACAGTTACTAGAGAATTACTATAATAAGTATGTGTTTAAAGGTTAAGATCTATCATATTATATATTGTTTAGTATGTTGCAGTAGATATTGCTTAAATGATTGGTGTCTGTCTTATAATTGATAGATTCAGGAGTTTTATTAATGTGTACCATTTCAAGGAAAAGCCGATTTTTATAATTATCAACTTGTTCCAAGATTTTTACATTATTAAAGTCAAAGTTATGTCCTGTCTTCAAGTGGTGATATTGGTTATATTGGTCAAAGTCAACAGTGGCTTAAAAAACGTGTCACTCAACACAAAAGTGACTGTAACATACAAAAAAACTCTTGTGCCTTAGTGGACCACCTTAAAACTTCGTTTAAACATTCTTTTTTGTTTAGTAACAAAAAGAAGAAGATTTATTCACCCTTGACAGATGTCTGAAAGAATGTGATAGATATATGGAGAATTAAATATGACTTGATCTTTGACTTCTTTATGCAAAAATTTTATGTAGTGAAAGTAATAAATTTAAAAGGACTTTTTTGGAAATGGTTTGTATTAGCAAAAATGATAAGAGTTTAAACAAAAGGTCTGAAATTCAAAATTTAAGCAAAATTTATAATTATATTCTTTCTTTATGATTTATATATAAAGTCATATTTAATTCTCCATATATCTATCACATTCTTTCAGACATCTGTCAAGGGTGAATAAATCTTCTTCTTTTTGTTACTAAACAAAAAAGAATGTTTAAACGAAGTTTTACTTTTGGCAATATAATTGTCAAAAATAAAAATTTTATGTTGGCATTTATGACATTGAGGCTATTTGTAATTGGTTGCTATTTGAACTTATTTATAAATTCAATTATTCTTATATTAAAAAAAATGTTTTCAAAATTATAAAAAATTTTCAGAGAAACATTTATTAGATAAAACATTTTTGTATTAAATATTTTGAACATGTAAGCAGTGATTTTTACTTACCAAACTAATTTTTATTTGGTAAGTTAACAAAAATTGTTTTTTCTTTTTAGTTCAACCTTGTAAGTATTTTGTCTTTTTTAGCTCTTGATAATAATTGTAAACACAATTGAAAGCTCGAGAATAATAAAAAAATAGTTAACCAATAGCCCTATTATTGACTCCAACCCATCCAAAACAGTTATATATATATATATATATATATATATATATATATATATATATATATATATATATATATATATATATATATGTATATATATATATAATGAACCAGAAGTATTTGCTGACAACGTAAGGAAGTAAACGTTAAATAGTGGGTTTGCAGCAATAAAAATGAAATGTGTACTCTTCTAAATTTTTATTCCAAGCTTTCGGACATTGGTTATGTCCTTCATCAGGGAGCTACAAATGTGATTAAGAAATTGTTGGTGTTGGTGTAATTAATTAAAAATTGTTTCTACTTACAAACTTAACGAGGTTGTATCAACAAAGATCTATTATAATATTGATAAAATTTATCATGGTCTCTCATCTATTTTAATATATAAAAACTATTTTTATGTTTAAAATTTAAAAAAAAAATTATTACTGTAAATACAAAAACACTTAATTATTCTAAATAAATACGTGACATTATTTTGACAAAATTCTTTTAAATGTCAATTGATAAATTGTTGTTTATGTTATTATTACATTTATCTAGTAGTAACAAATAGGAGAACATTTCATTTAGATGGCCAATATTCGTTTTATGATTCATTGTATTATTATTTTGGCAAATGTAGGCCATTTCAAGAAAAAGTCTTTTGGTGATGTTACTTTCCTGTTCTACTAACATATAATAGTAGAACAGGAAAGTAACATCACCAAAAGACTTTTTCTTGAAATGGCCTACATTTGCCAAAATAATAATACAATGAATCATAAAACGAATATTGGCCATCTAAATGAAATGTTCTCCTATTTGTTACTACTAGATAAATGTAATAATAACATAAACAACAATTTATCAATTGACATTTAAAAGAATTTTGTCAAAATAATGTCACGTATTTATTTAGAATAATTAAGTGTTTTTGTATTTACAGTAATAATTTTTTTTAAAATTTTAAACATAAAAATAGTTTTTATATATTAAAATAGATGAGAGACCATGATAAATTTTATCAATATTATAATAGATCTTTGTTGATACAACCTCGTTAAGTTTGTAAGTAGAAACAATTTTTAATTAATTACACCAACACCAACAATTTCTTAATCACATTTGTAGCTCCCTGATGAAGGACATAACCAATGTCCGAAAGCTTGGAATAAAAATTTAGAAGAGTACACATTTCATTTTTATTGCTGCAAACCCACTATTTAACGTTTACTTATATATATATATATATATATATATATATATATATATATATATATATATATATATATGTATATATATATATATATATATATATATATATATACAAAACCACAAAACCACAAGTTTATTAGGGCTGCAGCCAGAAGGTTGCTTGAGATGTTAGAAAAACACTCTTTTGACTTTTTGTTGAGCTTTCGGAATGGTTTTATTGCTTTTTCAAGACACTGTAATGTATATAAAAAAATGTGTAAATATTTACAAAATATCACAATTCGTCAGTGTAACTTACTGGTCGTTGAGATTATTTAAAATAAACTTTGACACTCAACATTAAAAACACAAATTTAAAATATAATATTGGACACACACATACATTCTAAAAATTTTGGTCAGGATAGTAAAACTTAGTTTATTTCATGACATATATTAATGATATGTGTTAACTCTAATACATAGAGAACAGAAAGAAAAAACAATGTGATTAAAGTGTAATTATTTGTTCTTAATATTGTATTATTTTTTTTTTTTCGAAAAGCAAAAGGCCCATATTTGGGTAGTTTAGATTTTTAATTATTAACCTGTCTTAATGGTATGCAATCAGTTATGCATACAAGAATATTTGAACATTTATAATTATTTTATTTTTGATGATTGTTCCATTAAATAAAAATAAATGTTGCTCAATTTATCTATGTCAGACTTTTTATTAATGCAAGATATATTGGATATTATGCAAAACATTTCCAAGAAAACACGTTTTGTTTGGTTTTTTTTCTTTTGCCAAAATACAAGAATCCTCGAAATTAAACTCATGTTTCCGAGTTATTGCATGTTCTGCGAGTGCACATCCATTTATTTTGTTGGTTTTTATGTATTGTATAATGTTTTTATGTATGAAGACAGGTTATTAATTAAAAATCTAAACTACCCAAAATATGGGCTTCTTGCTTTAAAAAAAAAATAACTAAATACAATATTAAGAACAACTAATTACACTTTAATCACATTGTTTTTTCTTTCTGTTCTCTATGCAATAAAGTTAAAACATACCATCAAAATACGTCATGAAATAAACTATGTTTTACTATCCTTTACTATAATTTTACCAAAATTTTTAGAATGTATTTTCCAATATTATATTTTAAATTTGTTTTTTTAATGTTGAGTGTCAAAGTTTATTTTAAATAATCTCAACGACTAGTAAGTTGCACTGACAAATTGTGATATTTTGTAAATATTTACACATTTTTTTATATACATTAGAGTGTCTTGAAAAAGAAATAAAACCATTCCGACAAAAAAAAGGTAGACAAAAAGTCAAAAGAGTGTTTCGCTAACATCTCAGCCAACCTTCTGACTGCAGCCCTAATAAACTTGTGTTTTTGTTTATATCGACAGTCACTAATATCCTGTATTTCTTATATATATATATTTATATTTTTTTTCAAATTATTTTTTCGACCGTACTGTTTTAAATATTGATTTATAGTATCAGCAATCGGTCAGGAAATAAAACTCTATTTGTTCAGTCTCAATATGTCATTTATTTAGATATGTCAAAAAAAAATTTAAATTTTCATTCTTATAGTTGTAAGTATTAAAATATTCATTTTGTCATATAATCATTAATTCTTCTAATAAATTTACAGTTTTCTCCTGAAGAAGTCACAAAATCGTGACGAAATATTGAGACTGAACAAATAGAGTTTTATTTCCTGACCGATTGCTGATACTATAAATCAATATATATATATATATATATATATATATATATATATATATATATATATATATATATATGTATATATATTTATATATATATATATATATATATATATATATATATATATATATATATATATATATATATATATATATATACATCCCGCTATCCTTTTAAACTCTTTTCACGTTGCAGTGATTTAGCATCACCAAGAATTGCTATCATTTTCTATTTATAAATTGTGTATGTTCGTAGGCTTGGCACTGTTGTCGGTTTTTCAATATTCCGATTTTTTTTATATATTTAATTTTTTACGTCATACCTACGTTTTAACATCGAGCGGTAAAATCACTGTATTTGGCATCATTTTAGAGCCAATAGATGTTGCCGGTATTAATCCTTAAATTAATATTTTAGATACCTAAATATCGATCGCTTTGGGTTCAAGTTCAAAGAACGACATTGAAACTACCTGCTTACAAGTTGCAGTCTCAACGGGTTTTTTCTTCGTTTAGATGTTATATTTATTCAACCTAGATATTTTTGCCCAGAGAATCGTGTAGGGGAATATTTTACATAAATTTCAATTTACAACCTGTTTAGTCGAAGCTATCGATGAATAGTTTGAGATAAATATTATGGTTTTATGGTATTGAGGCCTTAATTATTGGTTGTGATCCTGTTAATGTTTGAAATTTTGATTTCCATTCCGGAAATCGTTCTCAAAAAACGTTTTTTTGTACAAAATGTGTATACACATGTTTACATAATTTGTACAATAAACAAAGTTATTGTAAAATAATAGTGGAAATCAAAACGTTAAATATTAGTTAATTAAAAATGTAATTTTCATCTCAATAACGACCAATAATTGTGGCTTAATCACATAAAAAAATAATATTTGACTTTGACCATGCCATAAGAAAGTAGTTCACGGAACCTGCTAAATAGTTTAAAAAAATCTTATACAGAAATTTAAATTCTAAATAGTATGAGGGGCAGCTGACGAAAAATTCGTAAAGACGTACACTTGATTTTGCTTTGTTTTTTTAAACAATCTTAAAAGGCAAAAAAAAATTTTTTGCTTATAAAACGTTTTGTATACATTCTAAAGAAAAATAATTCAAATAAAAGTTGTAGACCATAAAAAGTTTTTTATGTAGAGAAATACCAAATTTAAATACATAAATAATTGATATAATTTCAAAAAACCGTCAACTTTAAGATATTATGTTTGTAGTAATTTATAAATGTTAATAACTTTGTTTTTTGCCTAACGACAGGTAATATAGCTACTTGAAATTATGGCAATTGATCAGTTATTAAAGTGTGCTAAATATCAAGCAGATCAAAAAATATTTTACAATTTATTCAATTTGTTTATGACAGAAACCGATTATTTAAACCACCGTACTTGTCCAAACAGTATGACTCTACAAGTATTTTGTAACTTGCAATCGATTCTTTGCGCTTTCAGTTTTAGGGTATATTAAAAAAACTTAAACATATTATTAAATTTTTTATTAAAAACAGTTTGAATAGGGGACTTTTTAGTTTTTAGACCACTTCACGTTTTTTCAGTTTCTTTGACAAGTGAGGATTGTCTATTCGCTTATTTCTTAATATGGGCTATGAGCAATTATCTAGTCAAGTCAACACTATTATAGAAGTTACCCATACTTTTCCAGTACTCATTCAGACGGTTCATCTTAATTGTCCCCATATGGAACATAAGTCCGAGAAAAGTCTTAAATTCTGTTTGTGTTGTCTCTTTCCAAAACGCAATCCTCGATTTTTCTGAACGACTTTGTGCAAATATTTCGTCAGAGTCAATCAGAGTCACTTCCATCATTCATTTAATCTACATCGTCCTCGACAGATGCTTCTAACAATGATTGTAATTCAGCAGTGGTCAATCTACGTTTATGTTCACATCTAGCTTTTTTAGATGTCGAAGGCATATTATTTACATCCATCTTTTTATAAATACTATAACTCACTTTTACGGAGGTAATTAACAATAAAAACGTTCTACTAGAAACTATCAACTTACGACTTCCAATACTATAGGCCACTTGAGGCACAATACGTTTTTACTCAATAATAGTTCCTGTATAAGAAAAATTATTTTTTAATGTGCTTCAATGAAGCACACTAGACATATTGCAGTATTGCCATCACATTCTTCACAGTATGTTTTAACTTTCTACTAGTCATGCTTCTTCTTAAAAGTTTGTAACATCTTGTACACTTTCTTCTCTTTGTATTATCTACATCGCTTTGCCTGAGATGGTATTTTTGGGTGTAACTGGTCATGAGGGTTACAACATTTCTTTAATTGCAAATGCTTTCGCGAACTCCAGTCTGAACATAAGGATAGGTTGTCGCTTTTTTTACGTTTTCTATTATTTAGCAACTTAGCATTGACTACTACGGTATTAAATGCGGCATTAAATATTAATTCCACTGCCACTTTCCGGTACCACTTCAGAATTTTGCGTATTGGGCTTTGGTAAGAAGCCACTTGATCACTAAAATCAACACTCTTTTTCACCAAGTTATAATCGAGAATAGTTTGTGGTTTTAGTACTTGTGTATAATTTTTCTTTTCATTTGATTAAACCAAGATACAACTATTATGTTTAAATGTTGTAAGGATTAAAGCTGGTCTTTTGTCGACCCATTTTATCACTTGTAAAATCAATTATGGGGTTAAGTTTCATCGTGAGTAGCTGGTTGCAACTTTTTTAATCGAGATTTTGGTTTTACATGTTTTTATAGTAAAACATCTGCACATGAATAATTCGTTTCTTGAACAATGATTTCAATTCAACGACCAATATTCTAAAATAAGGTGTTATTACGTCGTCCGGAATATTATAAACTGGTTCTCTTTCACAAAGCATTGGAAATATGGTTTACATTCTATATTTAGAAAAATCTGTTACTGCAACTCTTGTTCGACTAAACTAAACTAAATTAATACACAAAACAAATTAATCTATTTTTTTATAGAAATGCAGATTCCTGTTGGATTTTTATCAGTGCGGCATGAGTCACTGGTGTCTCGTATATCCGGACCTCTTATCGCATTACAAACATAATTCTCAATTAGCAGTGCGGTACAAGATACATTTAGGTCGTATAATCTTAAAGCCGTAATAAGACCATAAGACCGTATGTTATAAATAAATATATTCCTATAAGAATTATCTTGAAAGATGAAAAAATACAATAAAAAAGTGCAATATTAAGTGTTATTTAAAAAATAATAAGTCATTCACGGGCGTACAGTTAAAAACAAAAGTTTTCAGTGTTCTATTGCTTGATTATTATTATCTGGTATTCTGAAAATGTTGACATTTTTTTCTGGTCTGATCTTCCTCAACTAACGTCATCTTTCTTATTTGGTGGGTTGTATTGTTCAGGTCTCTTTAAGTGTTTTTGTTGCTATCCATAGTGAATGATTTTCTTTAGACAATGTACTAATGTAGTGTTCAAATGTAGAATTGCGTGCATCATGTAGCGCTGATCTTAATTGTCTGATTATCTATCTCTTGCTCTTTATTTTTCGACTATTAGTTGTATAATATAATTCTGAGTGTTATTTGTGTTTTCTTGATTTGGAATTGTTAATCGTGTAGCTTCATATGAAATAGTAGAAGATGAAAACGACAGCATATTCATCGATAAAAAAAGGAAACGCGATAAAGATATCTGAAACAACTGTTTTATGTTTTACCAAAACAGATGAACAGAGCACTATAAAGAGGAAGTAGAATTAGCTATGAAACAGCTTGAATGGGGAAAAGAAGTAAGCTTAGACCAAATACCAGCAGGAATTATTCAACTGAGGAAAAAAATTAAATGGATATTTTACGCTAATATTTCACGTTCTGCGACGCATTCCACGTTTGACACACTGTCTTGTTTAGTTTTCTGTCATTCTATTTATTAAATCCTATCTCATTCTCATCACAGCGTCAAGGAGCAGTAAATGTGTGCACTGAACGGGAGGCATATGTCTAACAGTGAACGTTGGAGATTTTTCGAGTTTATCATATCTTCTTCTTTAAGTGCCTCTCCTATCGGAGATTGGATATCATTAGGGCGATTCTAATTTTATTTACTGTTACATGTTTTGAATAATTCGTTAGTGGTACAGCCAAACCACTCTCTTAAATTTCTCATCCAGGACATTCTTATACGGCCTGGATTTCTGCGTCCTTGGATTTTTCCTTGCATTATATTTTGTAGGAATGTGTACTTTTGTCCTCTCATCAGGTGGCCAAACTATTCAAGTTTTCTCTTTTTTATATTCAGTATAACTTTTGGATCGTTATTTATTCTGCGTATTACCTCTTCATTTGTAATTTTATCCACCCAACTTATTTTTAGTATACGGCGGTAGCACCACATCTAAAAGCTTTCAAGATTTTTAACATTCTTCTGTTTAAGAGCCCATGCCTCAACAACCGTAAAGCAAAGTACTGAATAGATACTAAGTAGTTAACTAAAAGTGGACGTATGCAAAGATATGCATGACGTAATCGTATAGTATTCGCTAATAATCCTGTCACGTAATATGTCACACACTTCTGTGCGTTAATTCGTTTTATTGCTGCCAGTTTAAGGTGTTATTACATGCCGCCATGTTTAATTTTTCTCCACCATCGTATTATCTCCGTTAAATCCTATCATTTTAGGCTCCATATGTCATGATTAGACCTATAGGACCGGAGATACGCAACTAAGGCTCTTTTGACATAACATATATAGGAGCAAAGATATATACCTAAGGTCCTTTTGGTGTTAATGTATTTGATTTCTACGTCGTAGTATTCTATTGGTTAAATTGTACCATTTGAGGTACTGTACGTCACGATTGGACTAATAGGATCAAAGATACATAACTAAGGCCCTTTTGCCAGGCTACTCTATTTAATTTTTATATCTCATTGTATTCTATTATTTAAATTCTATCATTTGAGGTACGAAACGTCACGATTGGACTAATAGGACCGCAGATACATAACTAAGGCCCTTTTGACAAGCTGATGTATTTTATTTTTCTATGTTATTGTAATCGATTGGTTAAATCCTATCATTTGAGGTACTGTACGTCACGATTGGGCCACTAAAAACGAAGATACGTAACTAAGGCCCTTTTGACGTGATGCTGTATTTGATTTCTATGTCATTGTATTCTATTGGTTAAGTGCTATCATTTGAGGTATCGTACGTCACGATTGGACTAATAGGACCGAAGATACATAACTAAGGCCATTTTGACATGCTACTCCATTTAATTTTTATACTTCATTGTATTTTATTTGTCAAATCCTTTCATTTGAGGTACTGCACATCATGATTGGACTAATAGAACTAAAGATACACAACTAAGGCCCTTTTGACATTGTTCTGCATTTGATTTTTCTATCCCATTGTATTATTTATGTTAAATCCTATCATTAGAGGTACTATACGTCACGATTGGACTAATAGGACCGAAGATACGTGACTACGGCCCTTTGGACATGTTGGTGTATTTCATTTTTTTATTTCATTGTTTTCAATTGGTTAAATCCTGTCATTTGAGATACTGTACGTCACGATTGGACTTATAGAAACGAAGATATATAATTAAGGCCTTTTTGACATGCTGCTATATTTGATTTTTCTGTCTTATTGTATTTTATTGGTTAAATCCTATCATTTGAGGGGCTGTACGTCGCAACTGGACGAATTGGAGTGAAGATACAATAGGTAGTTGCAATATATCATAACCCGTTAATTTTAACCAAACATGATTCCAAAATGATTTGTGGATGAAAAAAATATATATATATTCTTAAATTTACTATTTCGTTGTGGGCAATATTATATTCAACAGCGATGCCAAATTTCTGATGCTAAAATGATTGATAATGAAAGTGGGATATACATTTTTATGTATATAATGGCAGCGAGTAAACGGTAAAACCCTGAACTAAATATATATAATATTTTCACTGTACCATCATTTTAGACTCAAACATTTTCTGGAATAAACTTATATAACTCAGTAAGGGATAAAAAGAGAAAGCGGATATTTTAAAATACCAACACGGTATCAAAACTCTAATCAATGAGATGGTTAAAATTCTTGTAACAAGTACAGGAAAACAGTTATTGGGGTCTTGTAAAGTAGCGTCGATATACAGATGCTACTTTGCAAGACGATGCTAAATTGATGGGAAAAGCATAATGTATCGATGCGAAAATGATAGTAGGATGTATATATATATATTATATATATATATATATATATATATATATATATATATATATATATATATATATTGAAAAAGTTGTATTTTATTAATTTTATTTTTATTTATAATAAATGTTGTAATTTTTAAAATATGTGGTTCGTTGTTTAATTTAATATATACCTCCGCTAGCTCAATTATGTGTTCTAAGCAATCTGTCACTGTGTGACGTCGACTCCGTAGTCTCCTGGTAGAGTTCAAAAAGAAATTAAACCAAAATTTACTTTAGACTTTTGATAAATTAACCCAAATGAAACACGTTATTTATTAATATTGAACAAATTTAATATAAACAATAAAATTCGTCTGCAACTTGGGTTGCCTTTAAAAAATTTACAAAAATAGGAATCGTATAAATCTTAATGTGGTTTAGTGTCGTGACAATAAAAATTTATTACAAAATGTGGAGACTCTCTACAAGTACCTAAAAACTAAATAAATATTGCAACTTTATAAAGTGTTTAAATAAACTATAAAGAAAAAGAAAATGAACACTTTATTCCGCTGACTTTTAACTTGCATTCAAATATAATCAAAATTTCAAATGATCCCCAAAATTATTATCCAACCTCACTTTAAAACAGTTCTGATTTATTTAAAGAAAACTAACTACTTGCAAAATAATCGGTGAAACTGGAATATCAATCCTCTCTTCGGAAGTTAAGGTACGTACTATTCTATTTTTAATTTATTGATCATTAATATTTTCTATTTTTTTAAGGCCTATCGCAATTATGTTAATTCATGAATTTTAATTTTCTCAATTTAAATGACATTTCTGTACTCCAATAATAATTTATAAGTCAAATTGTTTCTCTTACTCTCTGGAACAAATTCTGGATATCTCTGCTGTGGAAACTGTGGAAAAACTAAAATTCTAATTAGACGAGTTAAAAAAAAAACTCCCGACCTATTCCACAGTTTCAGGGCTCCCCTTCGTCGAAAAATCCTCGTCGGCCTCTCCAAAAAACCTATCATCCGTTACTAACAGCAACCAACGTTCTTTCTCTTCTCAAACAAAATCTACAAATCTTTCACTAATTATATCAACTTCAGAATCAAATTTCCAAGTACTTTCCCAATTTCTTTACTTATTTTCCTGTACTATTTATTTCTTGTACTATTTTCGTAGAAATTCTTATAATTGTTCCCCTATGTACTATTTCATATACTATTTCAGTATCTTTATTCATTGCCGCATTATTATTTATTCTTTTTATATCCGCATATAATATTCATTTTATCATCTCTACATATAACTCTCTATATTTCATATTTCAATATTTCATATAATTCTATTTTTCATCTTATTTCCGCATATACTATTTATCATTATAATATTCTCTATTTCCCAATTTCTACAAAATATCGATTTGCCCATAGTACTTTGCTCATTTATTTATAGTTGTAACTCCTATAAATCTACTTGAAAATAAATCAACCTTTTTTGTTTATATAAATTCATCATTTTTCTGTACATCTGTTCCCAATAAATTATTTAATTATAAAATTTATCTCAAGATATGCTTATTTATTAATTATCCTTGTATTTACAAAACTTATATCTTATAATACCAAATTCGTGTCATAATATTGCCTACCCTTGTATGTTTATTCATAATACTTATAAATTCCCTCTATATTAAATATCCTTCTAATTTTATTAGTTTCTGGATGTCTTAGTTCATAACTGTTTACCCCATGTTCAGTACTAATGACATAAGGTCCTTCAAATGGCAAAAGTAATTTTCCACACAGATTTTCATCCCTTTTAGGCACCTGTAGTGACCTGATAAGTACCTTCTCCCCTTTTTCAAAAGTAACTCTTTTCTTTCTCTTCTTATTGATTCTATTTACATAACGATTAGCATTTCTTATTAAATTTTGGTTCACCTTCTTCATTACTTCTTGAATGTCCCCTGTATTACTGATTTCCCAGGGTCTTTCTGGATACTTTCCAGACATTAGAAAATATGGGCATTGTTTGGTGATTCCATGTGGTGTCTCATTTAAAAATCTTTCAACTTGTGGCAAATTTTCCTGCCATAAATAATGTTGTCTAGCACACAAAATTCTTAAGAATTTTACCACCTCTTTGATGTATCTTTCTGCAGGATTAGATGCGGGTCTTCTAATACTAATGAAATTTAATTGGATTTTCTTTTCTTCACAAACTCTTTTTAATCTTGGACTTTCAAAATATGTGGCATGATCTAAGATAATTGTTTCTGGAGTACCTACTTCCTCTATGTATTTTTCTAGATAGTATTTTACGGTTTTTACATTTGTCCTTTCGCTGGGATATAACTTTACAAATTTTGTATGTATGTCAATCATTATAAAAATATTTTTGCAGCCCTATTCACTTATGGCTAAATTACTGACAAAATCGATAGCAACTAATTTTAAAGGTCTCTCTGCAACTATGGATTTTGCTACATTAACATTGTGGAAATTCTTCTCCTTTGCTAACTGACAAATGGTACAACTTTTAGTGATGTTTTTCGCCATGGATATATCTTTTCTTGTAAAATAATTTTCCCTAAACAACATCCATAATTTTCTGCTCCCTATATGACCATATTCAGCATGTAGATCTCTCATGATTTCTTCTGCTAATTCTTTGGTTACGACATAAACTTCTATGGTTTCCAACTTCTTACACCATACTCCATTGATGTTGATTGCTCTCTTCTTTTCTGCTTTTTCCAATCTTCTCTGATCTTCCAAGATTCTTTCTAACGAATACAGCCCTTTTTCATTCTTCATTCTGTTGATTCCAATTTGATATTTTCTTCCTTCACTTCTTTGTTGTGCTTCTCTGCTTAGTACATCTGCTACAATGTTTGACTTGCCTGGAATATGTCTAATTTCGAAGTCATATTCTTGTAACAAAAGGCTCCATCTATGAATTCTGTTGTTGGCAAACCTGTTTTTAAACAAAGTTGTCAGAGCAGAATGATCCGTTTCCAATACAAAATGTGCTCCTACCAAAAATAATCTTAATTTGGTAACACAGTAGATCACACTTGCCATTTCTATTTCCGTTGCTGAATATCTTTTTTCAAAATCTTTGGTTACCCTAGATACGAAACTTATAGGAACTTTCTTTTCTTCTTGTTGTTGTAGCAACACTCCAGCTAATCTCTCACATGATGCATCCGTTCTTAGTATAAACTCCTTATCATACTGCGGATGATACACTTGCAAATTAGTTGTAAAAATTTGTTTTAATTGTAAAAAAGCTGTATTTCTTTCTGGAGTCCATTCCCATTTCTGGTTCTTCTTTAACAGTTCTATTAGTGGCACTTCCATCCTACTTAGGTCTGGAATTAATCGTTTAAAATAATTTAATATTCCTAAGAAACCTCTGAGTGTTTTGAGATTATGTGGTGTGGCAAATTCTTGAATCGTTTGTATCCTTTCTGGATCCATACTGACTCCTTGTGTATTGAGCACATATCCTAGATATTTGACTTCTTTTTGGTAAAAAAAGCATTTTTACAAATTTAATTTTAAACCTGCTGTTATTACTCCTCCATTAATGTTTTTAGGTGATCCTGATGTGACAACTCATCTTCAGAAAATACCAAGATGTCGTCTATGTAGTGGAGAATGAACCTTTCATATTTGTTCAGAATGGAATGCAAAGTTCTGACCAGTGCTGCACATGAACTCTGGAGTCCAAATGGTACCACACAGAATTGGTACACAATACCATCCACCATGAATGCTGTATAACATCTGCTTTCTTTGGCTAATGGAATAAGCCAAAAGCTATGCCGAAGGTCCAACTTTGAAAAGACTTTAGCTTTAGTGATTCTTCCAAAAATACCCTCAACATTCATTGGACTCTCATATTGTTTTCTCGTATAGCTGTTGATATTACGAGAATCCAGGCATATCCTGATTTCTCCTGATTTTTTTCTTACACATGTGATGGCACTAATATAAGGAGAATTACTTCTTTCTATTATTCCATCCCTCAGTATTTTATCCAGCTCTCGGTACACCTCATTCTTTAATTTGTACGGAATGGGATATGTCTTCATTTTATAATTGTTGATTTCTTTGTTCATTTCCAATTTATGTACATATTGTTTTGCCACACACACCTCTTGATTGAATAACCTCTGATGTTCCTTTAACAAACTTCTTATCTCCATTTCATGTTCCTTTGGCACTAAAATAATTTCTTCTGAACTGTTTACTTGACAAATCTGAAATTCTTCTTTATTCAAAATCTCTTATTTATTTAATTTACAAAATTTAATAGATTCTTGATCAATTTGTAAAGTTTGATTGACATAGTTAATAATCATTTTATGTTTTTCCATTTCATCATTTCCCAATACTATCTCAAAATTTAAGTGATCTACCACTAACATTTGTATTTCATACATTTTATTTCCCAATTTTACATTACAGATTATAGAACTATTAGTATCATATAATTTTTTATTATTCGCCCCTATTAATGATAATTTATTTGTTTTTATCACCATAATATTGTCCTCATTTAAATTATTTACAATGTTTTTGTTGATTAGAGTTACTTCTGAACCTGTATCTAATAATAACTTGTATACTGAATCTTGTATGTCCCCTTCAATAAACTTTAAAGTATTAGTGTTATTATTTTTATTTAATTCCCCAGTATCTCTAATAAACTCCCTTGTATGTTCATACTTTGATAAGTAGACAATATTATGCACATAGGAGCGGTCTAAACAAAATTTCTCCCTTCTGCATCAACACTTGCTTCCCCCCTATTCTCCTCTGTTCTAACTACATTCACCTGTCTTCTCTCCTCATTTTCCCCCCTATTATATCTTGGATTTCCTTCTCTGTAAACTTCCCTATTTCTCGTCTCCTGTGGATAATTTCCCTGGTTCTGTCTCCAATTATTGCCTCTGTCATTTCCCTGGTTCTGTCTCCAATTATTGCCTCTGTCATTTCCCTGTCTCCAGTTATTCCCTCTATCATTGTTTGGATTCCCTTGTCTACGTTCCCAGTTATATCTTCCAATATCTCTCCTGACATTGTTCATATGCTCTCCCCTATTTGTAAAATCCCTGCTTCTATTTTGTCTCTCAAATCCTCTTTCTCTATAATTTTTCCCTCTATTCACATATCCCTGTCTATTTGCTGTGTTATTCCTATATGTCCCTTGCTCTTGTCCATTTCGATTCTGCGTCCCTACACTCCTCTCAATCCTCTGAAGATATCCTGTCAGACTTTCCATCGTCTTTATATTGTGGGGAGCTATTTTTTCCGCCATGTTATGGTTATATTGCCTGGCGATGTATAGGACAATCTCCTCTTCTCGCATAGCCGGTTCTAAGTATTGTGCTGTCTGGAATAACTGCATTACGTACAGATTGTAGTTGGTACTTTTTTCATAATTGAATTTCCCAAAATACAACCGCTCCCTGAAATTAGCCTGTTGGTTTTCTCCCCAAAAATAGTTAATAAACTTGGCCTCAAATTCCTGCACATTATTTATGGAATTTTCATTATTGCAAAACCAGAATAATGGCATGCCCACTAACATGTTTCGAATATTCAATTTCATTTCTATCTGATCCCTTACATTCTTTACCTTATTTTTGATGATATCTACAAATATTCTAGGATGTAAGTGATTCAGGTTTCCGTCAAACTTAATTCCCCCATCATTATAACTCGGCATCACAGTACTCACTCCCCTTGTTTGTCCTAGATTTGATTCCAAACGCTGAATCTCCTCACTTGCATTTTAAAATTTCTCTCTCAATTCCTCAACTTGTCCCTGTAATACTCTATCTCCCTTTTCCGCCTGATTTGCATGCCTACCCATTTCCAGTTCCAAATTCTGCAATCCCATCTTTATATTGTTTTTGATAATGGTAAGTTTTCCCTCATGATCCTGAGTTTGCCTTTTAACACTTTCTACCTCCCTAACAATCTCTTTATTCTGCTTATTAACTTCTTTGTTTATTTCCCTTGGTAAATTCTCTTGAATGGATGTTCCCAACTCTACAAATCTGCTCCCAATTTCCTGTCCTATTTCCGCTCTAATTATGGCCTTTTCTCTGGATATCTCCTCCTGTACATTCCTCTTAAAATTCTCACTTTCTCCTCTGACCTGTTCTACTTTCTCTTCTAAACCTTGGGTAATGTGTAGCATCTCTTCCCTGACTATCTTCACTTCTTCTTTGATTTCTTCCCTCATTTTAATTAACTCTCCCCTAAGTTCTCCTTTAATATTATTTTCCATTTTCTTCATATCCCCCCTAATATTGTTAATATTACTATCCATTTTGTGCATATCCCCCCTAATATTATGATCCATCTGTTGTAGCATCCGCATTATTTGCCTCATATCCATCTGTGTCATCCCTGACTCTCCAACATCTCCTTCCCTGCGTCTCTCCTCCTGCACTCTACTTTCATCCTCACTTTCATCACGTCTATCTCTCACTGTCTCATCCAACTCCTCTCTCAAACTATCTGTTAGACTTCCCTCTCTATCACCTTGTCCTGCTTCTTGTATGCCTTGCTCTAAATATACTACAACTTCTCCTGATCCTCCTCTGCTTTCTTCATATACCTGTATATCCTGTTCCTGTTCTAACACCTGTTCTCCTTTACTCTCTTTCGGTACGACTTCTTTTCCATTTCTTAAAGTCATTCGGTCTGCCATTTTATCCCAATATCTATTTATTCTCAAATTTAACTTTAACTGCCCCAGAATCTCTGCAACACTAATCACACCAATTTATTTTTACTTTAATCTGTGTAATATTATTAATAAATCTGCTTAAAAACACCCTTATTTCTGTTTTCCGAGAGGCCCCACGTTGTTAGCGTCAATTGAAAAAGTTGTATTTTATTAATTTTATTTGTATTTATAATAAATGTTGTAATTTTTAAAATATGTGGTTCGTTGTTTAATTTAATATATACCTCAGCTAGCTCAATTATGTGTTCTAAGCAATCTGTCACTGTGTGACGTCGACTCTGTAGTCTCCTGGTAGAGTTCAAAAAGAAATTAAACCAAAATTTACTTTAGACTTTTGATAAATTAACCCAAATGAAGCACGTTGTTTATTAATATTGAACAAATTTAATATAAACAATAAAATTCGTCTGCAACTTGGGTTGCCTTTAAAAAATTTACAAAAATAGGAATCGTATAAATCTTAATGTGGTTTAGTGTCGTGACAATAAAAATTTATTACAAAATGTGGAGACTCTCTACAAGTACCTAAAAACTAAATAAATATTGCAACTTTATAAAGTGTTTAAATAAACTATAAAGAAAAAGAAAATGAACACTTTATTCCGCTGACTTTTAACTTGCATTCAAATATAATCAAAATTTCAAATGATCCCCAAAATTATTATCCAACCTCACTTTAAAACAGTTCTGATTTATTTAAAGAAAACTAACTACTCGCAAAATAATCGGTGAAACTGGAATATCAATCCTCTCTTCGGAAGTTAAGGTACGTACTTTTCTATTTTTTTAAGGCCTATCGCAATTATGTTAATTCATGAATTTTAATTTTCTCAATTTAAATGACATTTCTGTACTCCAATAATAATGTATAAGTCAAATTGTTTCTCTTACTCTCTGGAACAAATTCTGGATATCTCTGCTGTGGAAACTGTGGAAAAACTAAAATTCTAATTAGACGAGTTAAAAAAAAAACTCCCGACCTATTCCACAGTTTCAGGGCTCCCCTTCGTCGAAAAATCCTCGTCGGCCTCTCCAAAAAACCTATTATCCGTTGCTAACAGCAACCAACGTTCTTTTTCTTTTCGTCTTCTATTTTTTTTAAACCATAAAACTGTCCTGTTCTGACACATTTGTCAATCCACATTAATTTCTCATAATCACTTTAATCACATCTAATTTGGGAATTTATAAAAAAAAATGTTCAGATATAAAACTTATTCTATTACAATGCTAATACAATTTATTCTTTTCATCTCCACATCATTGTAATTTCTTATTTAACAAAACCCCTATTAATTTAGCTCCCACAGACTTGCTTGACAGTTTATTTTCTGACGTTTTTTTAAAATTTCTATGTTTAAATATTTTTTAAGAATTCTTACTTTTTTGTTCTTTTTAAGGTTTAGACGATTCACCTATACACTAGGCAACTATACTATTCAGAAATTATTAACACTATACCAGGTAAGTCAAAATTAATTTATTTAACAATTTACTAATCTTTTTCTCTCTTTTATTTCAGAGTCGAATCCACATTGTGATGGCTTCATGAAATTCATGAACAACAAACTCATATAAAAATCCATTTAAGTTGTATCCTTTTTAAGATATTGAAATCATTTCAATATATATATATATATATATATATATATATATATATATATATATATATATATATATATATATATTATTGTGATATTTAAAGTCTTGGTGCGCCAAGCAATAATTAGCTAATTCATTTTTTGATTAATTAAAATTATTTAAATGATATGTGATGATGAGTGAAAAACATATCACCATCAATTTTTCGGAAAATCAACTGGAAATCAGAGCAGAACCAGACAACATAGAAGAAGAAAAGGAAACAGATAGGAGAAAATTTTCTGAAAGGATAAATGGACAAGAAAAACATAAAGAAATCAATATGACGGTAGAGGATAAATCGAAAGCTCAAGAAAAAAATAAATCCGAAGAGGAAAAGAGAATAAAAAAAAAGAAGAAGAGTTCGAAAAGAAAGCAGAAAAAAAAGGAAGTTATGAGCAGAAAAATGGAAGGAGCCGAAACATGGTGCTCGGAATACCAGATAGAAATTAAAGATAAAGAAAAAATAAAAGAAGAAATAACGGAAGAGGACAGAGAAGAAATGGCAATTATGGACGAGAATCCAGAATTTTGTGAAGAAGTAATACGGACAGTGAACACATGTGAACAAACTGAGGATGAAAGAAAAATAATATGTGGAGAAAACATGGAGAAGGAAATAGAGAAGATTTTAGAAAATTATGGAGATCTTATTAA
The DNA here is from genome assembly GCF_040954645.1 of Diabrotica undecimpunctata. NCBI lineage: Eukaryota > Metazoa > Arthropoda > Insecta > Coleoptera > Chrysomelidae > Diabrotica > Diabrotica undecimpunctata. Next base: position 24,453,080 of record NC_092813.1, on the reverse strand, counting down.
TGAAGAAAGCCGAGTGGCTAAAAATTATGAACATTCTTTTAAAGTTAAAAACTTAGAAAATTTTAAATCGAAAACATATCCAATCCCGTATAAATACAGGCAAAGCGTCGGACAGGAAATTGAAAATATGATCAAAGACAAGGTGATCGAAAGATGTGACTCTCCATATATCAACCCGATAGTATGCGTAAAAAAATCAAATGGTGATTTGCGATTATGTTTAGATGCAAGAAACATTAATTCGCACACAATCGCGCAATACGAAGCGCCTTTGAACATAGAAGCCATTTTTGGACGAATCACAGGATCACACATTTTCTCCAAAATCGATTTGAAACACAGTTTTTGGTTAATACCTTTGGCAGAAAAGTGTCGAAATTATACCGCTTTTTCTATCGACGGAGTGGTGTACCGATTTAGGGTAGTACCATTTGGACTACAAAGTGCATGCGCTGCTTTGGTTCGCGCATTACACACAATTTTAAATAGGCATGGAGAATTTGTTGTACATTACATAGATGATTTATTAATTTTCTCACCGGATATAACAAGCCATCTACGACATATTCATACTGTTCTCGAAGAACTTGATCAAGCCGGATTAAAATTAAATATTCAAAAGTGTCAGTTTTTCCAAAAAGAGGTATTGTATTTAGGATTCAAATTAGACACAAAAGGGATTAGTCTTGCAGAAGATAGAATCGAAGTCATAAACAACTACCCTAGGCCAACCAATTTAAAAACTTTGCGGGGATTTTTAGGAATGGTAAACTATTTCAAAAAGCTGATACCAGACCTCAGTACAAAAGAAATACCGCTAATAGCATTACTTAAGAAAAATGTCAGATGGAAATGGGGAACTGAACAAGAAATCGCTTTCAAAAATTTAAAAGGAGCGTTTTCCACAGCTGTAAGAGTGCACCACCCAAGATATGAGCAACCTTTCATTCTCAGGACCGATGCTTCCATAAAAAAATTTGCAGGGGTGTTATCACAGATACAAGACGATATAGAGGTGCCAATATGTTTTGTTTCCCGTGTAACCAAAACGTATGAGAGAAAATACAGCGTTACTGAATTAGAGTTTGCCAGTGTGTTATTTTGTGTAAACAAATTACGTTTTTACCTACTTGGGGCAAGATTCACCATTGAAACGGACCATGCAGCGTTGGTACACATAATGAAAAATAGGTTGGTAAATAATAGAATTCATAGGGGCATTCTTTTACTCCAAGAATATGATTTTGAATTTAAATATATCAAAGGAACGGACAATATTTTGGCTGATGCGTTGACGAGAGATGAACAATTCCGCAAAGAGGATCACAAAACTCTCCACGTAGGCATGAACATAATGAGAGAAGAAGCAGGCTTATTTTCTTTGGCCAAAATCAGGGAAAACCAGGAAGAATTGAATGAAAGAGAAAAGCAAAGGGCTGAACAAGAAAATAACCTATATTTTAAGAGGGTCGATGGTAAAGAACTCTATGTAATCACGGAGCAAATGGCAAAAGAAGTTTTTTTAAAGTTACACTGTGACAACGGACATATTGGAAGTAGAAAGGTGTGGCTTATGTTCAGGGAGAACTACATTTGTCGACAGGACTATACAATAGCCAAAGAGGTGACTCGAAATTGTGTGACATGCCAAAAGTGTAAAAGTAGGAACTTTAAAAATGAAAACGTCACAAAAAACGTCGTAGCTCGGAAGAAACTGGATATTGTTGCTATTGATACGTTGAGCGATTTGATACCAACAACTCAAAGGAATAAACACATATTAGTTATGGTGGATCTTTTCTCAAAATATGTTAAATTGTACGCATGCAGAACCACAAAAGGAATTGAAATACTTAGGAAGATAGACAATTTTATAGAAACGGTGGGAAGACCAGACAATATTTTATTGGACAATGCGACATATTTTAGGAACGAACGTTTTAAAAGGGAATTAAGAGAGAGGGGCATCGATACAAAATTTAAAAGCATCCGTCATCCACAGAGCAACCCATCGGAGCGTTTTATACAAGAAGTCACAAAATTTCTACGAATTGCCGCGGAAGAACATCATCGACATTGGGACAGAAAAGTGTTTGAGATCGAGACCTATTTGAATTGTGCTCCAAATACGGTTACCAAAGAGACGCCTTTATATATAATGAAAGGAACAATGCCTACAAGACCGTGGGAAGACACCGCCCCCAGACAATACGAAGAAGTGATCGAGTTGGTTCAAAGAAGATTGAGACGAAGTGGAGAGAAATATCTCCAAAGACAAGAGAGAACCCGAAGAAGAAGGCCGATCAAATTCCAGAAAGGAGATAAAGTCTTAGTGAAGGCACTGAGGGTGTTGAATTTACAAAATGGTATTTGTGCTAAATTGATGCCGATATTTGAAGGTCCATATAGGGTCAATACGGAAAATGGGGTAAATAGTTATGAATTAGCGCACATAGAGACAGGAAATATACGGGGTATTTTTAACATTCACGACATCTATCAATATCATGAATAGATTTTAATAACATAGTGAAATAATTTGATCCTGGAAAACTTTTGTCATTTTAAAATTTAACAAAGAGTTTTCGGCAGATCAAATGGCGGGGATTTGTTATGATATGTAAAATCGAGAAAAATATTGGGTTGATTAAAATATTTCAAAGTTAAAAAACATTAAAATAATTCAGATAAGTAGGATAATAAACAACAAAAATTTCGAAGAAGGAAAGTTATTAAATTCTTGGATTACCTGTACTAAACAAAATGTAAGCTATACATAAATTATTTATTTGTTATACTTGAGTGACCCGCATAATTTTAAGTGAAATCCAAAGACAATTGAAACGGGTTTTCCAAATACATTAAATGCAGTGAGTAAAGACAACAGAAGGGATTTTAGAAAGAGGTTTTTGTTAGTTTTTAAGAATGATAGAAAAATATTATTTGTAAATAAGTTTTAGGAAATTTATAATTATAGGTAAAAATTTGTTTGTTATCGAAATGAAAAAATGGGGGAATTGTGAAGAGTTTTGATTGGCGGAGATTGAAAAAGGTGGGATAGGTATGTAGGAGTGAGAGTTTGGCTAGATTTAGGAGAGAAAAAAGATAATCAGTTGGTTTTCCAAGTCTGTAAGACGAACAGTAATTGTTCTCTGGCGATTCCCGAGAAGTAGCAAGCAGTAGTGTTGAATGTTAGTGAGTTTATGTGGAGTTAGTGTATCTGACAGAAGCTGAAGCAACAAAATATTGTAAGTCATATTTTTCTACTTATATTCCAAGAGTCACTGTTCAGGCCAACGAGAGATTCAGTTTATCGTAAAGAGAAGATATTCCAAGAGTCATTGTTCACTCGGGCCAACGAGAGATTCAGTTTATCGAGAGGAGAAAGGCTATCATAATTTGAATGATTTGTGCTTTTGAAGGAGATCATTAAGGACGATATACTTGCAACAATCTGTTGTAAGATTGCTGATTACATAGGAACAAGGATTTGGACCACTCATCATCAGAGAGAGATATTTTTGTTTTCTGCAGTTTTTTCTTTTATTGATAACACAATTTTTACACTTAATTTAGAAAGGATATAAATATTTTGATTAGGAGAGTTAGAATAGTTTGGGATTTTGAGATTTCAATTAATATTGTTTGTACCATTAATTTTGATTGTTCACGTACGTAGAACACAATTTTGAGAATCATTATATGAGATTTGTTTATTGAAAACTTTTGAATGTGAATTATTTCATTATTTTTATTTCAATATATAGTGTTAGATCATATGTGTTTTTTATTATTCCGGTATTCTTTGGACCTTACCTTTCACATGTAATAGCATAGATATTAAAGCACGAATTTAACCCTGAGATAAAATAATTAAAAATTGTGATAGAGTCATAATCATATCATTTAAATAATTTTAATTAATCAAAAAATGAATTAGCTAATTATTGCTTGGCGCACCAAGACTTTAAATATCACAATAATATATATATATATATATATATATATATATATATATATATATTGTGTTCTACGTACGTGAACAATCAAAATTAATGGTACAAACAATATTAATTGAAATCTCAAAATCCCAAACTATTCTAACTCTCCTAATCAAAATATTTATATCCTTTCTAAATTAAGTGTAAAAATTGTGTTATCAATAAAAGAAAAAACTGCAGAAAACAAAAATATCTCTCTCTGATGATGAGTGGTCCAAATCCTTGTTCCTATGTAATCAGCAATCTTACAACAGATTGTTGCAAGTATATCGTCCTTAATGATCTCCTTCAAAAGCACAAATCATTCAAATTATGATAGCCTTTCTCCTCTCGATAAACTGAATCTCTCGTTGGCCCGAGTGAACAATGACTCTTGGAATATCTTCTCTTTACGATAAACTGAATCTCTCGTTGGCCTGAACAGTGACTCTTGGAATATAAGTAGAAAAATATGACTTACAATATTTTGTTGCTTCAGCTTCTGTCAGATACACTAACTCCACATAAACTCACTAACATTCAACACTACTGCTTGCTACTTCTCGGGAATCGCCAGAGAACAATTACTGTTCGTCTTACAGACTTGGAAAACCAACTGATTATCTTTTTTCTCTCCTAAATCTAGCCAAACTCTCACTCCTACATACCTATCCCACCTTTTTCAATCTCCGCCAATCAAAACTCTTCACAATTCCCCCATTTTTTCATTTCGATAACAAACAAATTTTTACCTATAATTATAAATTTCCTAAAACTTATTTACAAATAATATTTTTCTATCATTCTTAAAAACTAACAAAAACCTCTTTCTAAAATCCCTTCTGTTGTCTTTACTCACTGCATTTAATGTATTTGGAAAACCCGTTTCAATTGTCTTTGGATTTCACTTAAAATTATGCGGGTCACTCAAGTATAACAAATAAATAATTTATGTATAGCTTACATTTTGTTTAGTACAGGTAATCCAAGAATTTAATAACTTTCCTTCTTCGAAATTTTTGTTGTTTATTATCCTACTTATCTGAATTATTTTAATGTTTTTTAACTTTGAAATATTTTAATCAACCCAATATTTTTCTCGATTTTACATATCATAACAAATCCCCGCCATTTGATCTGCCGAAAACTCTTTGTTAAATTTTAAAATGACAAAAGTTTTCCAGGATCAAATTATTTCACTATGTTATTAAAATCTATTCATGATATTGATAGATGTCGTGAATGTTAAAAATACCCCGTATATTTCCTGTCTCTATGTGCGCTAATTCATAACTATTTACCCCATTTTCCGTATTGACCCTATATGGACCTTCAAATATCGGCATCAATTTAGCACAAATACCATTTTGTAAATTCAACACCCTCAGTGCCTTCACTAAGACTTTATCTCCTTTCTGGAATTTGATCGGCCTTCTTCTTCGGGTTCTCTCTTGTCTTTGGAGATATTTCTCTCCACTTCGTCTCAATCTTCTTTGAACCAACTCGATCACTTCTTCGTATTGTCTGGGGGCGGTGTCTTCCCACGGTCTTGTAGGCATTGTTCCTTTCATTATATATAAAGGCGTCTCTTTGGTAACCGTATTTGGAGCACAATTCAAATAGGTCTCGATCTCAAACACTTTTCTGTCCCAATGTCGATGATGTTCTTCCGCGGCAATTCGTAGAAATTTTGTGACTTCTTGTATAAAACGCTCCGATGGGTTGCTCTGTGGATGACGGATGCTTTTAAATTTTGTATCGATGCCCCTCTCTCTTAATTCCCTTTTAAAACGTTCGTTCCTAAAATATGTCGCATTGTCCAATAAAATATTGTCTGGTCTTCCCACCGTTTCTATAAAATTGTCTATCTTCCTAAGTATTTCAATTCCTTTTGTGGTTCTGCATGCGTACAATTTAACATATTTTGAGAAAAGATCCACCATAACTAATATGTGTTTATTCCTTTGAGTTGTTGGTATCAAATCGCTCAACGTATCAATAGCAACAATATCCAGTTTCTTCCGAGCTACGACGTTTTTTGTGACGTTTTCATTTTTAAAGTTCCTACTTTTACACTTTTGGCATGTCACACAATTTCGAGTCACCTCTTTGGCTATTGTATAGTCCTGTCGACAAATGTAGTTCTCCCTGAACATAAGCCACACCTTTCTACTTCCAATATGTCCGTTGTCACAGTGTAACTTTAAAAAAACTTCTTTTGCCATTTGCTCCGTGATTACATAGAGTTCTTTACCATCGACCCTCTTAAAATATAGGTTATTTTCTTGTTCAGCCCTTTGCTTTTCTCTTTCATTCAATTCTTCCTGGTTTTCCCTGATTTTGGCCAAAGAAAATAAGCCTGCTTCTTCTCTCATTATGTTCATGCCTACGTGGAGAGTTTTGTGATCCTCTTTGCGGAATTGTTCATCTCTCGTCAACGCATCAGCCAAAATATTGTCCGTTCCTTTGATATATTTAAATTCAAAATCATATTCTTGGAGTAAAAGAATGCCCCTATGAATTCTATTATTTACCAACCTATTTTTCATTATGTGTACCAACGCTGCATGGTCCGTTTCAATGGTGAATCTTGCCCCAAGTAGGTAAAAACGTAATTTGTTTACACAAAATAACACACTGGCAAACTCTAATTCAGTAACGCTGTATTTTCTCTCATACGTTTTGGTTACACGGGAAACAAAACATATTGGCACCTCTATATCGTCTTGTATCTGTGATAACACCCCTGCAAATTTTTTTATGGAAGCATCGGTCCTGAGAATGAAAGGTTGCTCATATCTTGGGTGGTGCACTCTTACAGCTGTGGAAAACGCTCCTTTTAAATTTTTGAAAGCGATTTCTTGTTCAGTTCCCCATTTCCATCTGACATTTTTCTTAAGTAATGCTATTAGCGGTATTTCTTTTGTACTGAGGTCTGGTATCAGCTTTTTGAAATAGTTTACCATTCCTAAAAATCCCCGCAAAGTTTTTAAATTGGTTGGCCTAGGGTAGTTGTTTATGACTTCGATTCTATCTTCTGCAAGACTAATCCCTTTTGTGTCTAATTTGAATCCTAAATACAATACCTCTTTTTGGAAAAACTGACACTTTTGAATATTTAATTTTAATCCGGCTTGATCAAGTTCTTCGAGAACAGTATGAATATGTCGTAGATGGCTTGTTATATCCGGTGAGAAAATTAATAAATCATCTATGTAATGTACAACAAATTCTCCATGCCTATTTAAAATTGTGTGTAATGCGCGAACCAAAGCAGCGCATGCACTTTGTAGTCCAAATGGTACTACCCTAAATCGGTACACCACTCCGTCGATAGAAAAAGCGGTATAATTTCGACACTTTTCTGCCAAAGGTATTAACCAAAAACTGTGTTTCAAATCGATTTTGGAGAAAATGTGTGATCCTGTGATTCGTCCAAAAATGGCTTCTATGTTCAAAGGCGCTTCGTATTGCGCGATTGTGTGCGAATTAATGTTTCTTGCATCTAAACATAATCGCAAATCACCATTTGATTTTTTTACGCATACTATCGGGTTGATATATGGAGAGTCACATCTTTCGATCACCTTGTCTTTGATCATATTTTCAATTTCCTGTCCGACGCTTTGCCTGTATTTATACGGGATTGGATATGTTTTCGATTTAAAATTTTCTAAGTTTTTAACTTTAAAAGAATGTTCATAATTTTTAGCCACTCGGCTTTCTTCATTAATAAGATCTCCATAATTTTCTAAAATCTTCTCTATTTCCTTCTCCATGTTTTCTCCACATATTATTTTTCTTTCATCCTCAGTTTGTTCACATGTGTTCACTGTCCGTATTACTTCTTCACAAAATTCTGGATTCTCGTCCATAATTGCCATTTCTTCTCTGTCCTCTTCCGTTATTCCTTCTTTTATTTTTTCTTTATCTTTAATTTCTATCTGGTATTCCGAGCACCATGTTTCGGCTCCTTCCATTTTTCTGCTCATAACTTCCTTTTTTTTCTGCTTTCTTTTCGAACTCTTCTTCTTTTTTTTTATTCTCTTTTCCTCTTCGGATTTATTTTTTTCTTGAGCTTTCGATTTATCCTCTACCGTCATATTGATTTCTTTATGTTTTTCTTGTCCATTTATCCTTTCAGAAAATTTTCTCCTATCTGTTTCCTTTTCTTCTTCTATGTTGTCTGGTTCTGCTCTGATTTCCAGTTGATTTTCCGAAAAATTGATGGTGATATGTTTTTCACTCAATTCATCAATTCCCGGTATCATATCATGATTTAGATCTTCGATCACCACACATTGCATAATATAGAATTGGTCTCCCACTCTGATCCGTACTCCTAAACCTTCGTTTACTGTCGTCAATTTTTTATTATTTGCACCCACTAAAGCAACCCTCGGAATCTTATACACAAATCTGTCCATATTTAATTCTTTTACTAGTTTTTTATTGATTAACGAAATTTCCGATCCAGAATCAATCAGAATTTTAATCGCTTTATGTTTTATAAATGCATCTAAAAAAATTAGATTGGAATTGGAACTCTCTCGGGTGACAAAATATACCGGAGAGTTTTTTACTTTTGTTTAGTGGATGCCATATTGAAAATCCTGTCTGGATTCATTGAATACTTCTTCTTCCTCCTTTTCTATTGCTACATGATTCATCTCTCTTCTGTTTTGTCGTTGGAATCTCTGATTATTTCTATCGTCCCTTTGTTCGTTCGTGTTCCTATTCGGAGGATTTTGTGCATCTCTATTCCTGTTGTGATTTCCATTTGTTCTATTTTGTGTATTATTCCGGTTATCGTAATTTTGTTGTCTATTGTAATTATTGTAATTTCTCGGCCTATATTCGTTTGTTGATCTGGGATGTCGGTTTCTCTGGTCATAATTTGATGAATACCTTCTTTGCGGTTCATTATATTGGTCATGTTGTCTTCTATTTCTCATTTCTTTTCTTTTCGCTTCTTTTAATTGAAGGAATTGGCACAAACTATCAATATCTTGATAGTTTCTCAAAATCACGTGATCTTCCAACGTTTCCTCAAAATGTCTGCTGATCATTTCTACCAGCTGTTCGGTAGAATATTTGTATTCTAGATATTTTGAATTGTTATATATCTGCAAAGCATATCTTTCTTCAGATATTCCCATTTTTTCGTGATATTTTCCATTCTGTAGCTCTTGGTTGATTTCTCTCTGTTTATTTTTCCCCCAGAAATAGTTGAGAAATTTATTTTCAAAATCTGTCCAATTTTCAAACTCATCTTCCTTGCTTTCATACCATAACGCTGCTCCTTCTTTCAAATGGTTTCTAATTGTTTCTTTGCAATCGTCAAAATATCTAATATGTTGTAATTTGGTTTTCAGATTTTTAACAAACGGTACTGGGTGTGTTTTCCGAATATCCCCGCCAAATTGTATTTTCGCCTCGCTTGTTCCATGGATGATAACTTCTTTTCTCTCTACCCCTCTTAGTTCAATTTCTGCCATTTGTTTTTCATTTTGCTTTAATCTTCTTTCTACTTCCTTCCTGTCTTCTTGTAGCGCCATTTCAAATTTTTCTTCTAACTGTTCTAATTCCTTTTTCTGGACAATCTTTATTTCCTTCATCGTATTTTGGATATCTTTTATCTCTGTGTCTTGTTTTGCATTCTTTATGGTTATTTCTTCTATCTGTTGTATCAGTTCTTTCTTTATCCCCTCAACACATCCTTTAATTTCTTGTTCATAGTTTTCCAAACGCTGCTCTATATTCCTGTTATTTAGTTCTATTGCTTGTCTTGTTTCCCGTTGGTTTTCTTCCATTGTTTGTTTTGTTTCTTGTTGATTTCTATCCATTTTCTTTGATGTTTCATTCATTGTTTGTGTCTGTATTTGCATCATTGCTAATAATTTCTCTATTCCTGATAATTCTTTTTTCTCCTCAACTATTGTAACATTTCCTTCATTATCCGATCCTTCTTCAACAATTGTTTCCTCTTCTCTGTTATCCTCCTTCCTTTCTTGCATTTTGCTTTGACTCCTTGTGGTCGACATGTTGTTTCTTTTCGTTACTGTTTTTGTCCCCGCCAAATGTGAAATTTTACAACACTCTATATGTTTCAGAACACGACAATATTTCTCCCCAAATGTATTAAATTTTGACGACAAATATCAAATATGCAATCAGTAAAATTCAAATAATTCAAAATAAATATCAAATGTACGATTGGTAAAGAAAATAAAATCAAATAATTCAATAGCAGTAAATATCCACTAACTACGATCAATCAATAAATCAAATTTATATTCCCTGGAAAAATTGTCAAAATACTTTCAAATTCAAATTCCCTCAATGTTATATGTTTTTATCTCTGGATCACCTGTACTTATTCCAGATCTCTTTCCCTTCCTTCAAATGTAAAGCTGCGATATTTTCAAGCCCCACGTTGGGCGCCAGTTATTGTGATATTTAAAGTCTTGGTGCGCCAAGCAATAATTAGCTAATTCATTTTTTGATTAATTAAAATTATTTAAATGATATGATTATGACTTTATCACAATTTTTAATTATTTTATCTCAGGGTTAAATTCGTGCTTCAATATCTATGCTACTACATGTGAAAGGTAAGGTCCAAAGAATACCGGAATAATAAAAAACACATATGATCTAACACTATATATTGAAATAAAAATAATGAAATAATTCACACTCAAAAGTTTTCAATAAACAAATCTCATATAATGATTCTCAAAATTGTGTTCTACGTACGTGAACAATCAAAATTAATGGTACAAACAATATTATTTGAAATCTCAAAATCCCAAACTATTCTAACTCTCCTAATCAAAATATTTATATCCTTTCTAAATTAAGTGTAAAAATTGTGTTATCAATAAAAGAAAAAACTGCAGAAAACAAAAATATTTCTCTCTGATGATGAGTGGTCCAAATCCTTGTTCCTTGTAGACTATATTATCTCCTCTCAAACGCTCCCTATGTAATCAGCAATCTTACAACAGATTGTTGCAAGTATATCGTCCTTAATGATCTCCTTCAAAAGCACAAATCATTCAAATTATGATAGCCTTTCTCCTCTCGATAAACTGAATCTCTCGTTGGCCCGAGTGAAAAATGACTCTTGGAATATCTTCTCTTTACGATAAACTGAATCTCTCGTTGGCCTGAACAGTGACTCTTGAAATATAAGTAGAAAAATATGACTTACAATATTTTGTTGCTTCAGCTCTGTCAGATACACTAACTCCACAAAAACTCACTAACATTCAACACTACTGCTTGCTACTTCTCGGGAATCGCCAGAGAACAATTACTGTTCGTCTTACAGACTTGGAAAACCAACTGATTATCTTTTTTCTCTCCTAAATCTAGCCAAACTCTCACTCCTACATACCTATCCCACCTTTTTCAATCTCCGCCAATCAAAACTCGTCACAATTCCCCCATTTTTTCATTTCGATAACAAACAAATTTTTACCCATAATTATAAATTTCCTAAAACTTATTTACAAATAATATTTTTCTATAATTCTTAAAAACTAACAAAAACCTCTTTCTAAAATCCCTTCTATTGTCTTTACTCACTGCATTTAATGTATTTGGAAAACCCGTTTCAATTGTCTTTGGATTTCACTTAAAATTATGCGGGTCACTCAAGTATAACAAAGAAATAATTTATGTATAGCTTACATTTTGTTTAGTACAGGTAATCCAAGAATTTAATAACTTTCCTTCTTCGAAATGTTTGTTGTTTATTATCCTACTTATCTGAATTATTTTAATGTTTTTTAACTTTGAAATATTTTAATCAACCCAATATTTTTCTCGATTTTACATATCATAACAATATATATATATATATATATATATATATATATATATATATATATATATATATATATGTATATATATATATATATATAAATATGGAATGAATAATTTACCGGAACATGAAAAAGACTTCGCTTCTAAATGTAAATTAGCAGGTTGTAGAGGATGGTTTTGCAAATAAAATGCGCTAAATGATACATACACTTATGTTTAAATTAAAAGAATAAATAATAGTTAAAAATTGTATCATCGTCATAGTTTTGTTATAAATATTTTTAATTTTTAATTAACCATCGACTCATGGTGTAAACACACACACACACACACAAACACACATACTCGCACAACCCAGCCTCGAGGGAAATATGTGTTCCATTGAACAGTGGGATCGACATGTCCGGAGAAAAAATCGGTCACCGGATACCTATCTGACCCTCAAGCTATTTCACCACCCCTCCCCATCATGTGACTTACGAATGGGGGAGGGGGGGCTTATCTACTGGATATTACTTTGGATGCCCTGGGTAAGCGAACATCCTCTGTTTTCCTTGGTAGTGTTTAGACCACCTAATTTTAGTAGCTCAAAGAGAGCTTTTCTCTCTATGATTGACTGAATTTAATTTTATATCTTGACTCTGGTCCCTAAATACATGTGTGTTCCGGATAGAGAGCCATCAACGACTTGTCTGTTGAAGTTGAAGAACAGAAGGTTATTAGTTAAGGTGAAGTTAAAATATTAATAGAAAGAAAAGAGTATTGAGTGGTAAAGGTTATTTTTTTAATGAGCAGTGATCTTTTGTATTTTTTGTAATTTTTTTTTGTGTTTTTTAGTCCTTCTGTTATTGCGTTGTTAGGGTGGCTTGTGGTTACCTTAGGTTATCAAGCGATCGTTTGGCCGTCTGTATACTGTCCTCACGTTTGGATCGTAGTCTGTCAACGCTCTTAGTGTTTGGATCGGATTGTGACTATGGTTGTTAATGATTTCATGTGCACGTTCTTCACTCATTTTCAGGACTCTCTTTTGTTGAGAATCCCTAAATAAGAACTTTAAAGGTACGTATCTACGAAGATTGAGAGCCTCCCTAATTATAAAGTTTTGCACGATTTGAATTTTCATCTGATTTGGCTTGCACGTGTGACCCCATGCCGCTGAGGCATATGTAGGGTTGGCAGAATTATAGCATTTACAATTTTGATCTTTGTTTTGAACTTTAGTCTACTTTTTTACCCTATTAGTGACGAGAGTAGGAGTAGACTACTAAGAAGCTTGGCCTTATGTACCGTTTGGTTGATATGCTCGGTGAATGTTAGTTTTTTATCTAACGTATTACCAAGGTATTTGGAATTATTTGCCCATTCAATTGGAGTATTGTTAGGTTGCACCTTTTTTGTACATGACAACCTGAGTCCGGGTTATCCGGGTTGATCGCGATTTTCTACTTAATACACTAGAATTGCATACGGTTAAGTGTCGCTTGTAAGTATCTCGCTGTCAGGTCAAGATCGCTACTACTAGCTACTATTGCAGTGTCGTTAAAGTACAGGCTCGGTATCAGTCGTGAAAATTGTGTATAGGTAGGGCGACAACAATGCTCCTTGTGGCACTCCGGCCTCTATGTTTCCGACCTTAAATAGTGTTGGTTCTATGCAAACTTAGATCCTTTTGTTGGCCAGGTAAGACGAGATAATGAAGAAATATGTCATCGCTTCGCTATATCCAAATTAGTTTGTATTTCATGTATTTTATACAGCAAGCCTTCTTACCAGACTCTGTCAAAGGCTTTGCTGTCATCAAGAAAATGGCTGCTATATATTTCCCTTCTTTTAAGATGTATTCACCTAGTCTCAATAACTGTAGTTTGTATGCATGCACTTTTGAATCCGAACTGCGCTTCTGCTATTGTCCCTATCATCTCGAACTCCTCTTTTAACCTAACTAAGATAACTCGCTCTGTAATTTTGCTTATTGCTGGTAGGAAGCAAATGGGCTGAAAAAAATGTACTGAACTAAATTATAGCATGACTATCTGGATGCTTTAAACACATATGTCTTGTAAGGTTTAAAGTTGACCACTTGAGAAAATTATATATTTGGTTTGTATATGATCTCTGCTGACCCGACTGACCCGACTAGTAGTTTCTGCCATTCAGGGACGATTTTTAAAAAATAATTATTTAATTTACAAATGGGAGAGAACTTTATTGCGTTCTTAAAAGTTACAATATTAAAATCAGACTTCACTGTACAAAGTTTCAAATCAGACTGAATAATAATTAATTAAAATGAAATACATTACACATTGGAAAATAAAATAATAATTCGCAAGTTGCACTTTTATATTCAGGTCTTAGTTTCTGGAATTTTTCATGGAATTGAAAAATGACCTAGGTTGGGCTTGTGGTAGGTTTTCTTTAGGATCATCTTGGATGTGAACACTCTCCATGGGACTATCATCTTTTCTTTGCGAATTCGTTTTTCTTATACATTTAATACCAAAATATGCAAAAATTATTATAATCAAAAATATTATTGATAGGTTCCAAAAGTTAAAAGGACTAGTAGCTTCTGAGTTTTTAAGTATCAATGTTTTAATTTCTTCTTGTTTCTTCTTAACTAAATGAATCTGGTCCAGTTGGACATCTTCGATATGAACTTTGGGAATCTCTTCTTAATGAGGATGAGGAATAACTATATTCGGAAGTAATAGTGGCTGACTTTCAGAAATGAGGCGATTATTGCTAAATGTTTGGTCTTCTGTGCTAAACTGGCATTGGAAGGGAACTGTGATGAGACAATTTCCAGAAATTAATTGAAGATCTGTGTTGGTACAGTTCATTTGGATTTTGGTTTTGGTTACCAAAACAGCGATGTAGTGGGACTCATCTACTTGTTGGATCATATTTTTTTAAATCTGAACTTCTATTCTTTGGCATCTCGTAGGATTAGATTTCAGTTTAAGGAGTTGGAATAGACAGTCTTCTTCATTTTTACTTTTCAGATGATTCTCGGGACAGAAGAATTTTGGCTTCAGATTGGAGCATGGTACAGATGTGTATTGGTAAAAATTTTCATTCATTATCAGATAGGTGTTAGGGGGTGGTAGTTCGATTTACAGTAGGAATCGAGTATAAATGATAGTAGAAGTATTCGTCGGGATAAGCTATTGGAACATGGACAATAAAAACAATTGTCAAGTTGGAGTAGTACGCTTCTGTTTCTAAGATATTATAATATTTATTTATGTCTGATGTGATATTCGGATAAATTAGTTCGTTTCTTCAATGATATTTCATAATTTGAGTTAATATTGACTTTAGTTCATTAATCTTTACTATACTACTATTTAAAATACCTAGTCTCGCAAATGTTATAGAGTTTTCTATTTCTGTTAGCAACTGTAATATAATATTTATCTTCTTCTTCATGTGCCATCTTCGTTCCGAAGGTTGGCGATCATCAGGGCTATACGTATTTTCGAAACTGCTGACCGAAACAATTCGTTGCTGCTACAGCTATACCATTCCCGTAGATTCTTTAGCCAGGAGTTTCGTCTTCTTCCTATAATATTTATACTTATACTTAATTGATCTAAAATATTTCAAATTATAAGGAAATCTTCAAAATTAAAAATAAATTTATTAAGGTTTGAACGAATAGATTCTAAACCAGAGAAAATTACTTTTTGGTTACTCTTTATGAGAGAAATAGTATTATTAAAATTCTGTACAATATCTGTCGATAATAAAATTTGTTTATTAAGTCTTTAGTCTCGGCTTGTTGAAGGCCCAGGACTATCATCGTTGTCATTAGGAACCTGCAAGAGTTTTTTCCGGTTAGTTTTTGGTCGTCTTAAGTTTTGTTTATGTAAAAGTCTTTTTTGAGTAGCAACTTTAATTTTTGTATCTTTAACAACTCTATCTTTCATAAATTTAGGGTTAAGTTTATTTCGTACAAGTGTAGTGTTTTTCCTGTAAATATCACTGAAACACATCACATCATCCTGTCTTCTTCGTATGTAAATGGTTCGTGTCGATCCTTATTGTGATATTCAATACATTTTTCTTTTTGTTCGGTCAATTTTTTATTAAGTTCTTTATAGATCTCTTTGGTCATATCTCTATGTTTCTGCATATAATTATTAATCAGTTTTTGGTCTATGTTCATATCAAATATTTCTTTAGTGTTAATGTGTCCATTTATAATATCTATAGGCTTTTGTTGAGTTACGGAATGTATTGAGTTATTATATCCTAAAATAGCATAAGGCATTTGATTTAAGATATGAATTTTTCTATCTGATTTACTTCTAATTATTCGTAGGTGTTCTATTAGAGTAGAATGAAATCTCTCTATAGATCCTTTAGATTGGGTACTATTTGTAGTAACATAATGAATTTTTACTTTATGTATGTCGAAGAATTCTTGTACAACAGAGTTTTTTAATTCTGTGCCTCGGTCCATAGTTACGAGATCAGGAATTCCATGATGTGTCATGAAGGTTAGAAAAGCTCTTACAATTTCAGTACTTGTCAAAGCTGAAAGTGGGTATGCTTGACCGTATTTAGAAAATGTGTCTATTATAGTAAGAAATTTTTGGCTTTGACTTTGAAAAGTGTCTGCAAATATTATTTCAAACGGTTTCGTAGCTGTGGGTGTAATCATTAATTTTTGATTTGGCGGATTACGATCATATTTATTTACTTGGCAAATATTACAATTATTTATAAAATCTGTTACATCTTGTTTTATTCCTGGCCAATAGTAGGTACGTTTAATTCTAGTTTCTGTTTCTAGAATGCCTCGGTGATTGGTTTTTCCTTCATGAAATAACCTTATTTTTTCATGCTGTTCATCTTTGTCTACTAAATCTTTTAAGATGCTCTTACATTTTATTAACTTGTAGGCAGAATTTTTAAATGTGTTTTTTAACGTTTCTAATATTTCTGGTATAAAGGTGTCTTCTTTGAAGTACACAGCATATTTGTATTTTGGGTCAATGTAATTTTTAAATATATTAATAGTTTCTTGTACAATATTATTTTTTGAAATTTGGATATAAAGTCTTTTTCTGTTGGGAAATATTTTTTCAATTTTTGGTTTGGCAGCTGAGTGTAAAACAAAATCAATTACAATTTGGTGATCAAAAACATTGAGATGTTTATCAGAAATGAGCATTCCTAGTATTAAATCTTCTATACTAGTATGTACAGTTTCTCCATCATCATTGTTATCTTCAATGTCATTATCTTGGTCATTTCCTTGTTCTATGTTTTCTTCGTTAATGTCATCGTCGATATTTACAGCCATCGAAACGCTATCATCATCGTCGGAGTCTTATTTTGTTCTTCCATGTATTTTAAAAATTCATTACAATGAATCTCTATTCTAGATAGGGAGTCTGCATTTGCATTGCAACTTCCTTTCTTGTATTTGATTATGTAATCAAATTCCTCTAATTTTAAACGCCATCTTACTAATCGTGAATTTGGTTCTTTTAGAGACATAAGCCACTGTAAAGGTTTATGGTCTGTCATAATTTTAAACTGTCTTCCAAATAGATAAGGCCTAAAATATTTAGTTGCCCATACTATCGCAAGAAGTTCTTTTTCTATAACACTGTAGTTTTGTTCGGACTAGTTTAATGTTCTCGAGGCATAAGCTACTGGTTTGTCTTGACCATTTACCAGTTGAGATAATACGGCTCCTACTGCTACATTACTTGCATCAGTAGTTAATATAAAATCTTTATCAAAATCTGGATACTGAAGTATAGGTTCATTAATTAATAAATTTTTGCAATCTTCGAAACATTTTACAAATTCTGGAGTGTGTTCTATCTTAGCATCCTTTTTTAAACATTTCGTTAATGGTTTAGTTAATCTGGCAAAATCTTTTATAAATCTCCTGTAATATCCTAACAATCCTAAAAATCCTTTTATTTCGCATGCTGTTTTAGGAATTGGATATTTGACAATTGCATTAATCTTTTCTTTGTTTGGTTTTACACCTTCTGTAGTTACAATATGACCAAGATACGCTACTTCTTTTCTTAGAAATTCACACTTATCTAGTTGTATTTTAAAATTATTAGCTTGTAAACGTTTAAAAACTTTTTCTAAATTTACAATATGCTCTTGTAGTGAGGTAGAAAAAATAATTATATCGTCTAAGTAAACAAGACAGATGTCATCTTGAAGACCTCGCAGAATATCGTCCATAACTCTCTGAAAAGTTGCAGGAGCATTCTTGAGTCCAAATGGCATATGAACATATTCATAATGTCCATTCTCAATATTGAAAGCTGTCTTGGGAATATCGTCTGGGTGCATCTCAATCTGATGAAAACCACTAGCTAGATCAAGTGTACTAAAATAGTTGCATCTGCCTAATTTATCAAGTGTATCGATAATATTTGGTAATGGGTATTTGTCTGGAATTGTTTTCTCGTTCAGTTTCCTATAATCTACGACAATTCTCCATTTCTTTTTTCCTGATGCATCTGCTTTTTTGGGTACTACCCAGATAGGCGAGGACCAAGGTGAGTTGCTTGGTCTAATAATTCCTTGTTCCAACATTTTGTTTATTTGACTATTTACTTCTGGTTTATGAACAAAAGGGTATCTATACGATTTACTATAAATAGGTAGTTCATCCTTAGTTTTTATAAAATGCTTAACTCTATTTGTAAATTAATCTTTTTCATAGCGAGGTTTATCCTCGCTATGAAAAAGATTAGAGTATTTATTACAAGTTTTTAGAATATTTTGTTTTTCTTCAGAGTTCATATGAGATGTACGGATTAAATTTTCAATATTAAATTTTTCGATTTCGTCTGCAGGCACTATGTCTGCATGGAATAATTTATGACAATTTTCGTCAAAAGGAACAGTATCAATTGGAGCATCTAAGGTGATAAAAATTTCATCTTGGGTTCGGTTATAGATTTCGACTAGAGCAAAACCGTCTATTGCGTGCGAGAGACATGCAGGGATTTCACATTTTTGAATAGTTTGGTCAGGGATAAATATACATCCTGATTTTTGAGAAACTGGAATTTTAGCTACACTACAAGATAAGGGGTCCAATTTTTGTTTAAAGATTATTTTTAGGTCAGATTTATAGTATGTTATAGGTATACTAGAATATGGAGTAGTTAATTGGGAATTTACGAAATCTAACTTAGCATTAAGATATTTTATGTTATCTAGTCCTAAAAGACCATCGAAACTTCTATGAAAATCAAAAAGATGGAACTTAATCTTACCTTCCTGATTAAATTCTGAAAAAATGGGGATTTCTGCACAAAAGTCTTTCTTTGTACTTTGAAATACTGCGGAAACAACAAAGGGTCCATAAGATATAATTTTTGTAGAAAAGGTTAGCTTTTTCGGGGTTTAAAAAAGATTTAGAGGAACCTGTATCTACCAGTAACTTTAATGGAGGATCATGAATCTGAATATATGGCAGTTCTCTTTTATTTGTGGAAAAATTTAATTCTATTAAGTCGGTTGGTTTTGAAAGATGCCGTCTTGAAAATTTTGATGATGCTGTTCGTTAGCAATATCATAAGTTTGTTGATGAGAAGTCTGAGGAGTATTTTGGTAATCACTATTATTGATCGATTCGTATTCAGTATTATATAGTTCTTCGAATGTAAAATTTTGATTTGGATTTCTAGGGTTGTGGAAATTATTCCTGAATTGGGGAGTACTATTTCTAGTAGTTGTACTCATAGGAGTAGATGTGTTTGGAGTAAAATTGGGATTTGATCGCCAAGCGTTCTGAGCTGGCTTGTTAGAGTTTTGAAAGCTATTTCTGAACTGGGGAATACTATTTCTAGTAGATGTACTCATGTTAGTGGGTCTGTTGGGAACAAAATTTGGATTTGGTCGCCAAACATTTTGGGTTGGCCTATTAGAATTTTGGACATTATACTGATAGTTTTGGGGAGTGTTTCTTTGATACTGATGTGATTGTGAAGGTTGAAAATGTCTATCATTGCGAGAATTTATTTGGGAATTTAAATGAAAGTTATAGTTTGGTTTTCTAGAATATTTGTTACTATTATTATTATTATTATTAGTATTAAAATTTTGACTTTTTTGATAGTATTTAATATTATCTTCTTCTTTAATGAATTGTATAGCTTGCTCGATAGATTGTGGTCTCATTGCACGAATTATGGGTCCTAAAGGTTCTCTTAAACCTGCTAAAAATGTTTTCAATGCTTGTTTGTTAAAGAAATCTCGTTTATATGTACGTTCCTGACCAAGATGGTGTAAATCTATATAGCTACAAATAGAATTTAATAAATCTAGCACCTTTTCATGAAATTGATAAGGTGTTTCGTTTGGCTTTTGTTGAAGATTAACTAGATCCTGGTTTAGACAATTTTCGTCTCTTTGATCAGCAAAATTTAAAATTAATGTATTTTTATACCATCCCAATCAGTATTGCCGCTAATCGCAATTATTTCTTCAGCTCTTCCTTCTAATTTATTTAATATACCGTTCAATAATAAACAATTTTGAAAGCTATTAGGATTAGTTGTATCAAAATAATGTTGTAAGATTGATTCGGTAGCATTTATAAATCTATAAAGTTTATTGATATTGCCATCAAAACGAGGAATAATGGCTAAATTTGCGATATCTAACTTAGGTACAATAATAGTAGCATTTGAAGTACTTGGTGAAGTCATTTTATTTTTATTTAATACTTTTTTTCTTTCTTAATTATATTCTTATCTATCAAAAATAATAAGTAAATAATACGTACTCTTGACTATTATTTTCACAAAAGGATTTAATAGGCAAAGAGGAGTCTGAATATGAATAAAAATTATTAGCTTACCACATTTATGTACTTCTGCTTGTTTATTCTGATATCCCTGGAAATTCTGGATGTCCTGATGGAGCCCAAAATCACTGACAGTTCGAAAAGTTTATGAAAAACGGAAACCGGTTCTTTTTTCGTCAAAGAGTTAAAACTCACGAATATCCGCAATGGAATTCTACAAAAAATCCACTAAGACTGCGCCACTGATAGTTTCTGCCCTTCAGGGACAATTTTTAAAAAATAATTATTTAATTTACAAATGCGAGAGAACTTTATTGCGTTCTTAAAAGTTACAATATTAAAATCAGACTTCACTGTACAAAGTTTCAAATCAGACTGAATAATAATTAATTAAAATGAAATACATTACACATTGGAAAATAAAACAATAATTCGCAAGTTGCACTTTATATTCAGGTCGATCATAGTTCAGGTGGTGACGCATCGGATTTAGGGTATTGGCTTATGGGGTCAACGACTATAACTCCCGTCACCTCACAAAGTGATGCGGTTCTCTAAAGTGAGCTGGAGCCGGTGAGTCGAATCTTAGATGACCGGGAACTCCCGACACACCTATAGCTCTAGTTAATTTTTGATAACTGTAAATAACAGATGTCAATGTCGGTAGGTTTGTTACGATGTATTAGTAGCTAATATTTCAAAAACTTCGAAACAGAAGGTATTTCTTGGTGTCCTATCTGTGATGAATGTTGGCGATCATCCTGGCAACCTTTGTGTTATCTTGAGCAGCGGTAAAAAGCTGCACATATGTTGTGTTGAACCAGGTTCTGAAGATTTTCAACCAGGATGTTCTTCTTCTTACTGCATCTCGCTTTCCAAATATTTTTGTTGCAGGATGGCTTATAGGTAGTCGACTACTTCAATAAAATTTGAATGTAAATTTCGAAGGACGCGGTAAAATTTTCGAGTGCGATATACGATCGAATCGTATAAAAATGCTCTTTAAAAGTATGTGCCACTAAGTAAATCGACATTTTTATCGATTCGGAAGAAAATTAGAATTAAAAGTACAAGAGAAGTGTGGAGTATAATTTTACATTAACGCATGAATTTTTTATTTATAAAACCTAATGTGTTATACAAGAGAACATAAATGTAGCGTAAAATTTATTTTGTCCAACTTTACACAATTTTCTTTCTTTCTCTATTTCTTTAAGTTTACAGTTTATTTTTAATAATCAACCTTACCTAATTTTAATTTTCTAGATATTTCAGCAAACTCCGCTTCATATATTTGCCTTCTTTTTCTAATTTCAGCTAGTTCCTCGTCCTCCGATTCGGACCTCGGTCTTTTTCCAACTCTTTCTCTTGAATTGGATCTACTTCTAGATGTCTTACTTTCTAGCAATCTCTTTTGTTCATATTTATTAAATTTTTCGTATTTATTGTCTTTAACATTTTTCTGAGATTTCGAGGGCTGCTTAGAGAATATTGGATTAATAGATGTGTTTGTTTTCAAATTAGACATTTTTTCGGGTTTGTTTTTTGATTTTTCTGTTCTTGTCTTCTTGTCGTTTTCAGAAGAGCCAAAAAATATTATTATTTAATGATAAAATTGTAGGCATAAAACTGTATTATAATATTGATGATGAAAGAATCTAACAAAAATACTATAAATAAGGATACAAGGAAATAAACTTTAGCTTTTTTAACTATCCTGAGGTTACAATATGTGAAGACCCAACAAGGGACCCATGTAGAAGTCATACAAATATCCCTGGCACATTATTTGAGGAACCCCTCTTTCAGTTGAACTAATATCAGAGCATGGGAGAAATGAATACCATCATCTAACTAATCTCCTATAGTAACGGGTATTAAATATAGAACAAACAACTAATACTATATTAACTTAATTACTAATAACTAATTCAAGATTCAGAATGATTCTACGGTGTCACAATTTGTTAGAAATAAAATAAAAAGGTGGTTGAAAAAGTATAAAAATAAATGGAGTGCAAAAAAGAAGCACACCCATTTAAAGAAAATTATTAACAACATTGACAAAAGACTTTTGGCTAATCTAGTTGATCATATCATAAGAGAGATGAGAAATGGGCACTTTCATTTGAGGAAACATCTTTGCAACATAGGTAGAGTGAATCATGTTTCAGAAAATGAAAAATAGAGAGAAAAACGTATGATAAAGTGACAACTGTACATGGAACGCCATAAGATAAGGCAGGTATTCTTGTCTTGTCTCTATAAGCCGGTCGTGCATCTCTGGGGGTTCTAGTCTTCGTAATACGGAGCGTTGTAAATATATGTATAAATCTGTTCTTACATTCTTACATCTATTGCTACATCTCACTATTTACAGATTAACGGTTATTGACTAACAACAGACTTAGTTGACGATGATAGGAGGTTAACTTTAAATTCGTCTGTTGTGACTATTCACTACGAGTAATTGAGATTACATATGTTTAATTACAATTAACGATTGAATAGTGATCTATTGTTATTGACCTTGACTACTCTTCTAGCTACTTTTGTATTATATCAATCTGTGACGAATCGCCTCGTTACTGCGGCAATTATTGTTAATAATATTATGCATATCTGGCAAGGTTCCACTTAATTGCAAAGAATGTGTTTTTTACATATCTGATATACAAGGACAAAACAAATATTGAGCCAGAAGAAATCTTTATACTCTTCATAAAGTTGCTTGTTTTTATTAAGAGCACAAAACTTTTTGCTGGAGTTTAATCAAAGATTATTTAGTATAAAGGTCTTATGATCAAGTACTAGAAGCAGGTAGTGAATTATCTGATATAAATCGAAAAATGTAGAAAAATTTAGAAAATGTTCATCAAATTAATTGTATAATGCACATTCTATACAGAATAGGACTATTCGATTTAATATTAGTGAATGCACATTGACATTGAAAATAAATATAATTAAATATAATTATTCAATATTATATAATATTGAAAATATACTTGAAAATAAATATGATATTGAAAATAAGGATTCATATTCAGACAATGATTCAAATTAAAATTTCCCTAGCGAGAATACAATATTAAACTCTGGAGATAGTTCAGAGTCGCATAGTAATATTGAAAATGTTAACAAATTAGTTAGTTCTGAAAATTTTCATATAAATCTAACAGTTATCTAGTGTGGTAGTGTCTAGTGAGGTAGTGAGTAATGAAAATTTCGACAACATCGCGACCAAAGTGATACCATACATACCACCGGTATTTCCCATAGCAGTGATAGCAAAACGGGATTAAAGATTTCTACACACAGAAGATCTCATTCAGTACGCAATGCAGAGAGCAGTCTGGATGATGCTAAAGTAACGAAAAAGAAGACAAAAGAGAAAATAAAAATGACGGAAGACAACAAGACAAAACAAGGCAAAATTGTAGCATTTCTATTTCCCCTGGTATATGTTAAAACACAGAAAAATCTTCTCAATCTTTTTGCGTCGGTGAGATTCATAATATAGAAATTTTTAGTCTGTGTGTAATAACACTAATTGATATTTTGTTTGATATTGATTCCGTCTATTAGATATTGCGCGTCAAATAAACAGGAATCTTTTCGCTGATGCGGGCAAGATATTCTTTTGAGAAAATAATATCAGTATACGATGGACATCCAAAGCAGTTGGTTTTATTGTTTGAGTCCGGAT
Organism: Diabrotica undecimpunctata; assembly: GCF_040954645.1. Lineage (NCBI taxonomy): Eukaryota > Metazoa > Arthropoda > Insecta > Coleoptera > Chrysomelidae > Diabrotica > Diabrotica undecimpunctata. The sequence continues at coordinate 24,428,752 of NC_092813.1, read as the reverse complement.
TTTCTTCTTAAAATTCGTTATTGTTATTCGTTATTTGTCTTCGAGAATTCAATAAAGTAAAGTAAAGTGTAATAATAGTTAGGAGAAGCAGATTCGGTTCAGAAGAGATAAGATCTCGGTATGTAGTTTTCAAAACCGGCAATTTTTGCTTAATTTCATGAGTTAAGAGATGAATTTAAACTCAAAATGCTATTTGACAGTATTTGTTCAGTGAATTAGTTCATCACCGATTTGTTGTACTGTATACTATGTAAGAAACGTGAAAAACAGCGTGTCCAACGTCTTAAGAGGTCCACATGGTTTTAAGTAAGAATTAAGCAGCCTAGTTTTGAAGAATACATTTTGTTATCATCCAGGATAATCTGAAGCCCAATTAAATGTTTGACCTCCGCAAGTCCATTTTGTATTTTCATGGGTCCATCTAGATCATTTGCAGTTTGTGTGGGATAGGGTGTTTGATTTGTATCCAATTCCAAGGTAATAAACTTTCTTAAAGGAAATACACAGCCCGTGAAACAAGGTACTTTTTGTTGAAATTTTTTTAAGTAAAATAAGCATTTTTCATTAATATACAAAGATTTGCTTTCATGACAAACTGAAAAATGATAAATAAAGTCTCCTTTTAAATAAAGTTAACTTTAATAATTATTGTGTATTTCAAAAAAGTTTGATATTTCATTCCCACATATTATATTATGAGAGTCAGTATTATTCCTTTCTGTCATTTGGTACACAACTACAATTTTGAATTCTGTTTTGTTTAAAGGTTAAACTCAATGTAAGGAATGTTGATCAAAATTAGAATATTTTGATTGATAAATTTGGATAATTTTATTTGTAATAACTGGTTATGTGAAATAAGCCTTGTTTCTACCCAGCAAGAGGATTTTCTTAAACGGCGTCCAAATAAAACAGTTTCGAAATCTTCTTGTGTTTGTTGCCCAGAAAATCTCATAAGTATTTTTTTATTTATTTTTGGTGTAGTTAGTTTCCCAGTTCCTCAAATAAAGAAACCTTATTCACGACTCGGCTCAAATATAAATGTTAAAATTAGATGATTTCATAAGAATTTTAACATTTATATTTGACTCTAACATCGTTTTGTTCAATGGTAATTTCTTTAAACAAATATTTGGCACTCCAATGGGCAGCAAAATATCCTTCATACTATGTAACTTTGGTCTGGATGAACTTATAATAACGTGTAAAGAAAAGACACCTTTTCACATACCTTTTTCAATTTTCATACAAAATTTTATTTTTGGCAATATAATTGTCAAAAATAAAAATTTTAATTTGTCATTTATGACATTGAGGCTTATTTATAATTGGTCGCTATTTTAACTTATTTATTAATTCAATTGTTATTGTGTTAAGAAAATGTTTTCAAAATTATATTAAAATTTTAGAGGAGCATTTATTAGATAAGGACATTTTTCTATTAATTCCTTTTGAAATATATTAGCAGCAATTTTATTAACCAAACTAATTTTATTTGGTGGGTTAACCAAAAATTTTTTCACACAATTGAAAGCTCGAGATAATAAATAGTTAACCAATAGCTTCTTTTATTGACTTCAACCCATCCAAAACATTTACATATTTTTTCCAAACGAGTCACAAGTACATATATATATATATATATATATATATATATATATATATATATATATATATATATATATATATATATATATATATATATATATACTCTGAGAGAACACCAATTACTCTGTAAAAGTCAAAGTAATTACATTGACTTTTCACTAATAAGGGGAGCTGTTATATGAAAAAATATTAACCTTGAACTAGCTTAAGTTCGCCGACTTCAGATTTCATCATTCCATTCCAATAGAAACCGCTGAGCACGCAGTAGAAGAACTTTGTACGAATTATTGGTCAATATTTATGGGAACAGCGATTCAGTACTTGATACCAAACCTATAAATTACCATTTTCAGATGCCGGAAACACACTTAGCTGCAACTTCGACCAGTCCAGTTATTGTAGTCATTTTAAATTAATTTAATTTTCAACTATTATTTATTATTTAATGTGTAACAAATAAATATTTTTTTTTAAAGTCAAATATCTGATTAGTGATCTAACAATTGGCGCAGTCAGTAGGATTCGGTTAACGTTGCTAGAACACGTGTATACTGACTGACAGCGGCAGATTCTCATCCCTTAACAGAACAAGGAATCTACGGAAGTCCTTACTCCTATGATCTACGGAAGGAACACCTAGTGAAGACCCTGGTGGCTGAGCAGAGAGAACAAGTCGACCCTTAAATAAGAAAGCATCTCCGAACAACCTCACTCCTGCAATCTACGGAAAGAACACGTAGTAAAGCCCCTGGTAGCTGAGGAAAGAGAACAAGGCGTCCCGATGTTCTTCTTTATGTAAGTAGATTTTGAATCATCTCGTTAATAATTTTGTTATAATAATTTACAAAATTGACTATACTGCAAGTCAATTAATCAAGATACATAAAAAAATTACAAGTTGATTATCTAATATTTAAAATTATTGATATTAACATATTTCTTTCATACTATTTTATACTGATATTATATTGACATATTTTTTTATTTTCCTATATTTTTGGTATATTTTCTCTTGATATATTTTTATTTGATATATTTGATACATTTTTATTGATATATTATATATTTTTATATTGATACATTTTTGCCAAACAGAATTGCCATTCACAGCAGGACCGAAAAAATATGCAGACTAAAATGCAACTTATCAAATACAGGTGCCATATTATCAGCTCAAGAAATAGAAAAAGTTAGATTACCTCATGCATTAGTCCGTAGACGAAAATGGAGAATTCCTAACACACACACACACACGCAGTGATCAACCCTGCCCCTAGGAACATGTGTATACCAATGTAAGAATGGGATCCACATGTCCGAAGATCAAACCGGTCACACCTCGCTAGTCGAAGTGGTACCTATCTGACCCCCAGGCTTTTCCACCACCCCTCCTCATCGTGTGACTTACGTGAGGAGGCTTATGATCTGAAATTTACTTAAGATGCCCTGGGTAATAGGACATCCTCGGTTTTTAGTGAATGTGCTTATGCCACCTAACTGTAGGGGTAGCCACATCTAGGCTTTTCTCCCTATTTACTTTACTGACTCAATTGACATACTGACTCTCAAGAAAACAGAGCGTGTGTTCCGACCATAGAGCCATCAGCCTGAGCTGATGACTCTATGTCCGGAAAAGAGTGTGTGCTCGGTCACTCAGCCACCGATTTGGTAAAATAAATTTTGTTCTCCTCGCCGGCTGAGCACCCGAGAGGGGTCCGGCCACCAAGCCCATGCATGCCGCACATGACCTCAGTGCTCGGATTTCGCGAGTAGATCTTTCATTTCGATCTGCCTTAAGGGCCTAGTCCGCGGAGCGGTATATAGAATTCTATATTTGCTATATAAGGTAAATTTACGTTAAACGGTTTAATGAAAAGTATGAATGTATCAATATGAATTTACGTTATTTAATCAGAAAACACATTTTTTTTTTTTTTTTTTTGTGGACTTCCTTGTGGCGTCGGGACTATAAAATGCCTGGGCAACAATTCTTTCCTTTTTTCCTTAATCCTATTTGTGTGCGTGTATTGGGGTGTGCATTCCCAAGGGTATAATGCTCTCACACACCCCGGTGTATATTGGACTTATAATTACCTAAAAACCTAAAAACCTAAAAAGGAAAAGCGTACCCTCTCGCCAGAGTTTTTTTTTTGGTGTGTTTTCTGATTGACTGCATTTCTTTGTTCGTTCTTCTTGCAACCATCTCATTCTTTATTTATTCGTTCGGGTTCTCCTTATATCGAGCTATCTGTTGTTTTGGTCTTCTGTGTACTGTCCTTGTGTTTTCATTGTAGTTAGTCAGCTCTCTTAACATTCGGCTGGGGTGGTTTCTTAGTCCGTTAAAAATTTCATATGCTCTCTCGTCTAGCGTGCGTAGGATTCTTGTTTGTCCTGAGTCTCTATATACATATCTCAAGGGTACGTACCTTGGTATCTTAAGGGCATCTCTGACTATTTGATTTTGAGTAGTCTGTATCTTTTTCCTGTTTGTTTTACAGGTGTGTCCCCACGCAGCGGATGCATATGTTAGGACTGGCAGGATAATACTATTCGCAACCCTGATTTTGGTTTTAAATCGTAGTTTACTTTTCCTTCCATAAGTGTTGAGAGCTGACTTTTCAACGCTTTGGCTTTGCGTATTTGCTGATTGATGTGCTCAGTGAACGTTAGCTTCTTATCTAGATGTACCCCTAGATATTTAGCCTGGTTGGTCCAGTCTACTGGGGTGTTTTCGATTGTAATTTCGCGATTTGGTACACTTCTTCTGTGACTAAACATTACAGCCTGTGTTTTATCTGGGTTTAGGGCTATTTTCCATTTTATGCACCATCTTTGGAATCTGTTTAGTGCTCTTTGCAGATGATTAGCTGCATGATTCGGGTTTCTCCAGCTAACAGCTATTGCTGTGTCGTCAGCGTAAAGACTCAACAGAGAGCCTGGCTCTTTTGGCGTGTCGGTCGTATAGATGGTGTACAGGTACGGCGACAGCACCGCTCCCTGAGGCACACCCGCCTCCAGGGTCCCGACTTCGGATAGGGTTGCCCCTATTCGAACTCTGAACCTTCTGTCGGCAAGATATGACGCAAGGAGGCATGTCATCGCCTCACTGTAACCAAATTCATTCATTTTATAGATGAGTCCATGGTGCCAGACTCTGTCGAAGGCTTTGCTGACGTCCAGAAAAGCTGTAGCTGTGTACATTTTTTCATTAAATCCTTTGGTGATGAATTCTGTAAGTCGTAGTACCTGTAATTCACAGGAGTGTTCGCTTCTGAACCCGAATTGAGTCTCTGGTATGGTTCCTAGCATTTGTGTTCCTAGCATTCTTCATTGAGTCTTTTTAGTATAACTCTTTCCGCTATCTTGCTTATAGATGATAATAAGCTGATAGGTCTGTAATTTTGCGGAAATGTGCCGTTTTTACCAGGTTTTGCAATCATTATTACGTGTGCCTCTTTCCACCTATCTGGGAAATATCGTAGTTTTAGCATGTTGTTTATTATGTTAGTGATATAAACAATAGCTTTTGTTGGTAGATTTTTCAGCGCCCTATTTGTGATGTTGTCGGGTCCTGGGGCTTTTTTGGCATTTGTCATTTTTATAAGTTCCTTTATTTCTTCGGGAGATGTATGTGTAATACCTATTCTGCCCTTTTTCCTTCTAAGTCTTCTCGCTGTTCTTTCTACCTCTTCTTCAAAGTCTATGTCATCGTCGGGGTCTTCGTTGTTTCTACACGCCCTTTCTAGTTCGTCCTTCATGACTTCGGCTTTGTCGATTTCCGTATGGATAATCCCGTTTACTCCGTGTAGGGGAGGTATGGGTTTCTTGTCCTTTCGAAGGATTTTAGATAACTTCCAGAAGGCGGATTTGTTAGGATTTAGCTCATCGATGTAGGAGTCCCAGCTTTCATTTCTGTGATTTTGAAGTTGTTTTTTCACTTCCCTGTCTAGCTCATTTGCAATCCTTTTGTCTTCTACCATTCTTGTGCGGTAGGCTCTTCTTCTTTTCCGGTTTTTCTCTTTGATTAGGTTTTGAAGTTCTATACTTATATCCCTGAATCTTCCTTTTTGTCTTGTGATTGTTTCGGTTTTGGAGCTGGCATCGATAGTATTGTTTATTGCTTGTTCTAGTTTTATTACACTGTCTTCTAGTTCTGTAATATTATTAATTGTTGGGATGTTACCGATGTTCTCGCTCACAATTCTTCTAAAGTTTGGCCAACTTGTTTTCTTTCTGTTGTGGGGCTGCAAATAGTTCAATTCTGTTGCGCCCAGGGTCAGGACGATTAGGTTATGTGTCGAATCACCTTCATTTAAAGAGTGTATCTCGTATTGTTGACCCACGTTGTGTAGGATTGCAATGTCGAGATACGTAGGGAGTTCTCCGTGGAAACATGTCGGTTCTGTTGGTCCGATGACATATGTGTTCGGTCTGTTCTCGAGATGGTTGCAGAGATATCTTCCGTTTCGGTTGGTCGTCCTGTCAAACCAATTGGGAGATCTAGCATTTAGGTCTCCAATAATTATAGTTGGCTCTTCTGAGTTCAGTATTAGGCTCAAATCTTCGTTGAAAATCGGATCATGTGGTCTAACGTAAGCTGACACTATTTTTAGTGTTTCGTTGTTGGCCTTAAGTCGAATAATTGTGGCTTCCATTGTCACCAGTCCGTCTGGTGTTGGGATGTGCTCGTGTTCGAGTCCCCTTTTGACTAATATAGCTGTTCCTCCTGATAATGCTCTATGATCCGTTCTATAGATATCGTAGCCTGGAAATTTTGTTTTTTTCCTTTCCACTAGTTTGGTTTCTTGAAGGGCTACGATATCGAGCTCTAATCTGTTTATTATTTCATCCAGAAGGTTGATCTTTTTGAATATTCCGCCGGAATTCCATGACCCAATGCGTAGATCTTCGTTTTGGTTTGCTAACATTTTCGGACGGCTTCTCCAAATGCAGTCATCATTTTTGTTGCTTTGTCCATCATGGACATCATTTCCATCATTTTGTTATTATACTCTGTATGGAAGTTTGCGATGAGGGTAGCTGCGTCCTGTACCGACACTTCTTGTGGTTGTGCTGGAGATTCTGAGGTGGTTTCAGCGCATTTTTTTGCTGCCTGTGCGTAGCTGACTCCTTTGTTGATTGGAGCGCTGTTTATGGGTCTTCCTACCGGTCTTGTTGGGGCAGGTGTTTTCTTTTTGGGGGCCTTAGAGCATCCTCTATAATTTGCTGTGTGCGCTTCACCACAGTTTGCACATTTGGGGTCGGTTTCCCGGCTTTTCTCACAGTCGTTACTGATGTGGTTTTCTCCGCATTTTACACATCTGGATCCGCAATGGCAAGCCTTTGAGCTGTGATAGAACCCTTGACAGTTATAACACTGTAGGGTGTCTTTTGTGATTTTGAATTCATCCTCCACATAGATGCGCATGTAGCATATATCAGATATTTTTTTAATTTTTGCAACGTCTTCCTCTTTGAGGGTGACGATGAAATGTGGCAGTACTTTTTTATCAGCTTTTTTGGAGATCATATTGATCACCCTTGTTGCTTCTATTCCTTTATTGTATAGTTCGTCTTTAATTGCTACTGTGCTAGTAGTAGCAGATAGCCCTTTTATAATGACTCTTTTTAGTTTATCGCTATCTATGGGATATGCGATGAATTCTACTTTTGGACTGTGTTCTTCTAGGATGTGTACCATTCCTAGGTAATCTTTTCTGGTTTTTGTGTTAATAACAATCGATCTGCCTGATCGTGCAAACTTATTGACTGATATTAAGCCTTGGTTGGCTGCTCTCTGCAGGATTTTTTGGTGTTCTCCTACAGTTTTTAGGATTATCGCCGGTGGTTTCGGCTCTTTTACTATAGGCACCTCGCTTGTTTGCGGTGAGTCTTTTGGTACGTCATTTTTTTTTCAACTTGGCTATTTTTGCTCAAGTTATTTTGGGCAGTTTTCTTTTTCTGGCTTCTTTCATGAGCCTCTTTCGCAGCCTTGTTAAATTCGATTTCTTTCCGCTGATTTATTATCTGCGTCTGCATTTCGGCGACGCTTATTTTTGTTTTCACACTACTGTCTGATTTCTCAGTAGTGGTGCCTGTCTTTTTTCCTTTTTTGTTTTGGACTTGTGTCCAACCTGCAGGTTCTTTGGTTGTTATGATTCTTTCCGGCTCTTTAGGCTTGCCGTTGCTACCGGATGGCTTTACGGGGGGAGGTGAACCGATTCCTAGTTCCACTAGCTTTACAACGTCATTATCGAGGGAGGCTTTCCACGGGTCGATTTCCATTATTGACTCTTCTTTCTCCTTGGCTGCTGTTAATGCCATTATATGTTGTACAAGTTTTTGTATCTCCTTGTCCTTTTCTTTGTTTTCGTTTCTCAGCTCAGTCATCTGAGCGAGAAGGTCTTGGATTTGTTTATTTGCCTTTTCCTCGCGGATACGGCTTTCTTCTTTAAGGGATTTGATCTGTTCCGTCAGTACATTGACCGACCTTAAAAGCTCATTGGCCTTTTCCCTTTCCGCCATTTCTCTGGCCTTTTTCTTTACTTCTTTGTTTTCCGAAGAGTCTTCTTTGGGCCTTAGCCTTTTCATTTTCTTGCCGATTTCGGGCTCGGCTTCATTTTTGGAGACGTTGTCCACGGCGGGTTGTGTCTCTACTACAGTTGGGGGTGGGGCTTCGCGCGATTTTGCAGCTGGGCTCGGCTCTTCGTCGATGGCGTCCATCGTATTGATATCATCATCGGTGTCGATTTCGCTTTTTTCTTCCTCCGACTCGGGCAGATAGGAGTCATCGTCAGATATTACGATTTCTATGTCGTCGATCGCGGGATTAGTCGATTTAATAAATTTATTATATAGCTCGATCGAGCTGTCAACAGAGGGGTTTGATGATTCGGCTAAATCATTCTCTTCTTCTTCTTGTGTTGTCACCTGCGTGACAACACTTTCTGGGGGGGGGGGGAATATCACTCATATTGCCGTAAGGCAGTGAACAAATAGTTCATAAGATATAAGAAAATTCTACTTAGACGACTCTGTTTTTTTTCCACCGACTGACCGCTGTCAGTACGGCTTACTGGGTGCCGTCCCAGGTACCTCGCGGTAGTTCACTCCCTGTATTCACAGTGAGGGATCCTCTTCCTGTTTCTCACACCTCAGGAGCAGGGGCCGTTTCTGTCCGACCTTGTCAAATGTCAAGGCCTTACAGTGTCATCCCTGACGACACACTGAGGTGATCCCGAATTCTTCGCAAACGCGAAGCTATTATAGCCTCCGCGAGGAGCCTATAAAAACAGCTCCTCGACGGTTTAACTAGTAACAACCTCGCATCCGCTTTTCGCTAATATGTAGGACAAGTGCCTATGCCACACTCGGTGTCTTACCCACCGGGAGCTGAAAAGCTCCGTTGACAATAGGTCAGTCGCCCCCACCTAAGCACGCTTCTCTCTCACGTCCGTACTGTTCGGCTGCTCGAGTCGAACTGGAGAATTCCTAACTTCCGTCCTAAATGCTAATGCTATTCCGAAGACAATCGAATTTTCAGACATTTCAATCGCACCTTTCAAAAATTCGGAAACAATCTTATCCTACAACAAAAACGATTCTAAAGAACCCGTAGTAGATAGAACACGGATAATTAAAGAACAACTAAGAATTGATCATCTAAATTACGAAGAACAAGAACTAATTCTAGATTATATACTGAATATGTAGATATATTTTATGTCGAAGGCGACAAACTGACCTTCACAAACGAAATCAAGCACAAAATTGAAACAAACAACGCTAATCCTATCTTCACTAAATCCTATAGATATCCCCAAATACATAAGGAAGACGTAAAGACGCAAATTAATAAAATGTTAGAAGAAGGAATAATTTAGAAAAGCGTCTCGCCCTGGTCGAGTCCAGTCTGGGTCATACCGAAGAAATTAGATGCGTCAGGAAAACAAAAATGGCGAGTTGTTATTGATTATCGAAAGCTTAACGAACTCACAATACAATACCGTTATTCTCTACCAGAAATATCAGAACTATTGGACCAACTATAAAGATGCCCATACTTCACAACACTAGATTTGGCTTCTGAATTTCACCAGATTGAAATCCAGAAATTAATGCTCCATCTACTTTCCAAAGAGTAATGGACAACATCCTCTTAGGAATACAAAACGAAAGATGCTTAGTGTATCTATTCATGATCACATGTCACGACTAACAGAAGTTTTTAAAAGGTTAGGAAAGAAATTTAAAAATACAGACAGACAAGTGCGAATTTTTAAGAAAAGAAGTAGCGTAATTTGGCCACCTAGTAACAGAAAATGGCGTAAAAACAAATCCATCTAAAATATCTTGCATCTAAAACTTCTCGGAACCAAAGAACACCAAATAAATAAAATAGTTCTTAGGTTTAGTCGGTTACTACAGAAGATTTATTCCAAATTTTGCCAAAATTTCTAAACCACTTACGAAATTACTTCAGAAAGACGTGCCTTTTATTTTTAATTCTGACTATTAAGAAGCCTTTAACGAACTCAAAAATATTTTAACACCAGAGCCAATACTTATATATCCGAATTTTGAGAAACTATTTTTACTATTAACTGACGCTAGTGCATTCGCGATTGGAGCCGTTATATTGCAAGGCCCTATTGGAACAGATTTACATAAAATAAATAAATATTTCACTATAGAGAGAGAATTATTATTGGCTATCGTATGGGCAGTTAAACATTTTAGACAATATAATTATGGCCGAAAATTCACTCTTATTACGGATCATCGACCCCTTACATGATTTTTCTCGATAAGAGATCCCGGAAGCCGATTAAACTTACAGAATACAATTACAAAATAGAACAACGTACAGGAAAAATAAACAGAAATGCAGATGCCCTCTCAAGAATAAAGATTAACCATTTCAAAGATTGTGCAAACTTTAAATGAAAAATCTTATTACATGTATCGAATGAAGATGATACGGAAACTCAAGAAAACGAAGACGACGATTGTTCAATCAAAAAATAATCTCTTAATTTGTAATCTTACATTATTCTTAACTTCTTAATATTTTATTTCATCGTGTATAATTGAAACATTGTGAAAACATATCGTGTAATATTTTAATAATTAGTTCATTTACCTACAACGTAATAAATTGCGGAATAATATATTTTCCACTTAAACTTCCAAGTGTTGCAATTACGACCTAGAATAAATTGTATTGTAAGCTCATAGTTCAAAGTTTGTTGGTATGATAGAAGCAATAACCTCTGTGCTGAGTTATACATTATTTGTGAGATAATAAATTGGGGATTTGAGCTTATTCGAGAGCAGTCTATCGTAGAAAATTACCTAACCATCATCTTTAGTGTAATTATTGGTAGCTGTCAATAAAACCATAATTTTTACTCCACAACTTCAACGTTTGTCAAAATTTTTTTTAACAAAATAAAGTTAAAGAACTCCACGAGAAAATAATGAATGACATATTTAAAGAAAACATGGAATATAGTAACCGAAGAATTAATATTGTACACGCCAAAACTGTAAAAGATCGAAAATATATTATTATACCATTACCGATTGATTCCGAACGGGGAATATCACATCTGTTTCTTGTAATTTTTGCAAATAAAGATCAGTTCGATAAATCAAAAATATATTGTGTCGAAAATAGTATCGAACTACCTATCCTAGAGATATTTTCTTATATTTTTGCTGACAAAGAATTAAAATTAAGAATCTGTCAAAACAATACACGAATATTACCAACAAACATCACATTCCAAAACCTTGATGGGACAAAACGTGCCAGGAAACAGCCCGACGCAGAAAATTAACTTATATTAAATATAAGCAAAATCCCACAATAAGGAACCTAATAGAATACAAAAAGATGGACGCATTAGCGAAGAAAACCTTTAAGGAGAAGAAAAGGAAAAACTGGAAGGAGTATTGTGAAAGTTTGAATCAAAATACTCCTATTAAGGAGGTATGGAAGAAATTAAATTGCTTCAAAAATCGCAAACAATCCAATAATTTACCTATTGGCCCGGACGAACCATGGATAACAAACAGAGTTTTACCAAAAAAATTTCACCAGATTGGGTTCCGAATGATATTACCAACTCCATAGCCACTGTTTCTAGAGATAACCTTTGCTTAGATCGTCCGTTCTATCTATGGGAACTAAGAAGGGTCCTCAAACAAAATAACAATACTGCTCCTAGTAGAGACAATATATCTTATTCTATGATTTCTAACCTGACAAATGAACATAAAATCCATCTACTTCATATCCTAAATAATATTTGGCAGAAAAAAGCACCAATTCCAGAAAGCTGGAAGGAGTATATTATAATACCTATAAGAAAACCTGGCAAACGTGATGACGATTACAATTCATATTGCCCACTATCTCTAGCTTCTTGTCTTCTTAAAACCCTGGAAAGACTAATTAAAAATAGATTATAGCATTGGTTAGAATTTAATGACATTCTCCCACACTCTCAATTTGGTTTTCGCAAGTTTAAATCCACGCAAGATGCCATAACTGCTCTCGTAACAACAGTTCAAGTCAATTTCACGGAAAACTCATCTACTGCAGCTGCATTTCTGGACGTAGCATCTGCTTTTGATAATATAAATTTGGATTTCCTTGAACAAAAGTTATTGTCAGTCGGGATACCTATAGGTATAACATCCTTTTTGAAAACTTTGTACTCAGAGAGATTGATTTACTTAAAAATCAATGACAAATTTTTTTCTCCTCGACTGTCCAATATAGGCCTGCCGCAGGGAAGTATTTTAAGTCCAATTTTATATATTTTATATAATATAGATTTAGAAGTCATTGTTCCTATTAACACAAAAATACTACAATTTGCAGATGATGTGGTACTCTATTCGTCAGACAAATCAATCGATGTTTCTAAAAATAATTTAATAACAGCTATTTCAACAATACATGTGTTCCAGAAATGAACATATTGTTTTTAAAATATAAAATAAAAATGTAATTCTTTAGACTTGTCTTAGTGTAGAATAAGTAAAATAGTCACTTTATCAAGTTTGATCGCGACCCCGACTGACTGGTGTCGTCTCACCCTCTTAAATAGTTTTCACACCTAAATAAAAGTGGAGTAATCTTCACTTTCACTCATCAAGTAGTGTTTTATCAGTTCATTCTCACACATCGCCGTAGAGGCAACAGAATTTTTAAACACTTTCAATTCACGTATAAAATATTTCTCTACGCCGAAATCGGTCATTTTTGACCGAGTGATAAAGAAAGAATTTTTTGATATTTTATAGTACGCTACGGCCGTGTTGGGCCTCTCTACTTTAAAAAGATTTAATTATAAATCGTCAAACTTAAAGTGATTTTATTTCTCTGGAGCTATATTTGCTCATATTAAGAATCCTTATCCTTCAACGGTCACTGAAGAACCAAACCTATGGAGATACATCCATTCACAAGTCCTTTGAAGTAAGGCTTGGAATCAAAAGATTTCCAACCCTCGAATGTAGGTAGCCAGTTACAAGGCTCCCTCATTTCGTGGTCCTATCGAGCACAGATTATTTGATGAAACAGGACTGAAGAAAGAAAAGGATTACACACGCCGAAGAACAACAAGAAGTAAGAATAATGGTTTCTCGTCCCTAGAAGAAAGATTGCACAAGTTGACCTTCGTTCAAGATTAGACACGTGTGTTTTGTGAAAAGTGTTGCTAAGCGATAGCGGTAATTAAATTTGATACTTGCAAAACATTTGGTGAGGTTAAAACTCTTTCTATATCTTCTATAATCACTGTATGCACATAATTTATATTTGGTAGATATTTGTCTCGACCTTTATTTGTTCAATAATATTTATATTAACTAATGGCTTTGATTTGACAACAGATCTTTCTTCTCAATATCGCTAAAGATAGCTGACAATTATTTATTATACAGATTGTCTCACAGCCGGCTCTCACGAAAAATATTTGTTTATCACTCTAGTAAAAATACTCATCAACAATTAAAATCGCGTCTTAGTTGAAAAAGACATTTACACTAAACAAAATCATTCACTCTTATTTCTCGCTCAGTATATATATTTGCAAATATATTCACTTTTAAATAAAAAATGGAAGCTTTAAAGAAAAAGCGCAAATCACTTAAAGCATCAATTACACGTATCTCAGAATGGTTTATAGCCAATAAAGACACAGAAAACGAAATACTTGATTTTGAAAATAGGAAAGAAAAACTTTTTAATTTTTTCACACAATATGAACAAATTCAATTAGAAATCGAACAGACTGATGACAGCGACCAACAATCAGCTGATCGAGCAAATGTTGAAGAAAAACACTTCAACACACTCAAAGGTTTGCAAAGAAAAATAATAGAATTAAATTTAACAGAAAATAAAGCACCTAGCTCAAATAATAAAGCTGTTTTCAGTGCGAATCTGCCTGAAATTAGCATGAAAACCTTCACCGGCAATTTCTCAGAATTCAATGAATTTTTTCAACTATTTGAAACTCTGATCACAAACAATTCAAGTTTAAATAATGTACAAAAGTTTATATATTTAAAATCTTTCCTCAAAGGAGAACCTTAATTAGCAGCATCGAAGTAGTAGATGCAAATTTTGCTATCGCTATAAAAATTCTAAAAGAAAGATATGATGACAAATCACGAGTGATTAGTACTCTTATAAAAAGCTGTTAAAGTCTCAATCTCTAGTCAAATCCACTCCTCAGGTACTAAGAGATTTTCTTGTACACACGAAGCAAACGCTTTAAGCTCTTAGTAATCTCGAAGTTCCAATTGAACATTGGGACCTCCTTTTAATAGAAATATTTAAAAAAAAAATAGATTTCGCTTCTCACAAGGCTTTTGAATATGAAGTAGGTTCTAAGAATGTTCCAACACTCAAACAATTTTTTAAATTTCTAGAAAAAAGTTGTGATGTTTTAGTGAAACTTAATTACACTGAAACTCAGTCAAAGTTTAATAATAAAGTCACTCAAAAAACTGTTTATATTTCCACTATAAATAATAATAAATCTAGATATGAAAATTGCATATTTTGTGAAAAAATTGGTCATAAAATATATCAGTGTAACTTATTTAAAGACACTAATTCCCGAGAAAGGTTTAATTTTGTAAAGCAAGCACAGCTTTGCAGAAATTGTTTTGGCACTAAGCATTTAACTGATAAATGCCTCTCTAAATACACATGTAAAATTTGCAATAAAAAAAAGCACAATATATATATATATATATATATATATATATATATATATATATATATATATATATATATATATATATATATATATATATATATATATATATATATATATAAGAACAAGAAAAAAAAAAATTACTTGTGACTCGTTTGGAACAAATATATAACTGTTTTGGATGGGTTGGAGTCAATAAAAGGGCTATTGTGTAACGAGTCCGTTACTTAAAGAACCATTTACCTTTTTGTCACTGGAATACTTTAATTTAATTATAAATTAAATTCATTTTTGAAATATTCTTAAACCAAATATTTAAAACTCCAGTAAATTTTATTTTCGAAAGTTGGCATTAAATCCCGCCCTCTGTCTAAGACTCTGAAAGTACATCGTCGTGACAGCCGTAGCACCGTCAGATCGCCACTTGTGGCTGGAATTTCGTCGAATGAACATCGTTTGTTCAAGGCGGCTGTAGGTGCCATTTTCATGAATTGGGTTTAAGTTTATTTTTTATTTTGTGGAAAAGCTGTTGTGTTGGAAGAAGCCATTTGTTATTTAGTTGTTTTTTTTATCATTTTATTTTGTTTATCATTATATTCTGGGATTTTACTGTAAATATAGATAAGTTAATTGTATATAAGAGGTGATGGGTCATATATAAGTGTTTAAAATAGTCTGTACATAAAAATTGGTATTTATTAAAGTTGGGTTAAAACAATTCAATATTTCAATTAGTACCTATCTTTCATATTTCAGCAATACAAGATATCTCAGAAGAAAACATTTAACTTTCTGGCGCCCAAACATTCAGTAGAGCAACTTTATCTTTCATCTGTTTATTTCTTGGTGGTTTTCTTGTCATTAGTTCTTATATCTTACGGTCTCTGTAGGGCATGCAAATTGGCCGAATCCCTCTTTGAGTGTCGAGTGGTCATTCTCCTGCATAGTCGCTAGCCAGCATTAATTTTATTATATTTTAAAATTCATATATACCCTTTATTTATTTCTTTTACATAATTTATTTCTATCTAATCTCTTCCATCTTCTGTTATTCCACATATTAGTTCGTTGGTGTATAAAGGTACATTTTAGAGTTTACCCTATTTCTACACTGCACATTTTTGCTACACATTCCTCATTTTTGTTACATTTCACTCTTTCATCAATATTTGTTACAGTCAAATTTCTTGTTACATTACTCATTCTTGTTACAATTGGTTAAATAAAATTAATAAAAAAAATGATAAAGACCATATTATGGATTTTGATAACATTAAAATTTTATATAGTGAAAGTAATAAATTTAAAAGGACTTTTTTGGAAATGGTTTGTATTAGCAAAAGTGATAATAATTTAAACAAAAGATCAGAAATTCAAAATCTAAGTAAAATTTATAATTATATTCTTTCTTTATGATTTATGTATAAAACTTGTAAAATGTCATATTTAATTCTCCATATATCTGTTACATTTTTTTAGACATCTGTCAACGGTGAATAAATCTTCTTCTTTTTGTTACTAAACAAAAAAGAATGTTTAAACGAAATTTTACTTTTGGCAATATAATTATCAAAAATAAAAATTGTTGGCATTTATGACATTAAGGCTTATTTGTAATTGGTTGCTATTTTAACTTATTTATAAATTCAATTATTTTTGTATTAAAAAAAATGTTTTTAAAATTATAAAAATTTTCGGAGAAACATTTATTAGATTAAAACATTTTTATATTAACTTTGATCAGATAAATATTCGAGCATTCAATATTAGATATTCGAGCATTCAACCTTATATTTATTTATTTTTATATTAAATATTTTAATTTATATTTTAATTTTATATTAAAGTAATTTTTACTTACTAAACTAATTTTTATTTGGTAAGTTAACAAAAATTGTTTTTTCTTTTTAGTTCAACCTTGTAAGATATTTTGTCTTTTTTAGCTCATGATAATAATTGTAAACATAATTGAAAGCTCGAGATTAAAAAAATAGTTAACCAATAGCCCTTTTATTGACTCCAACCCATCCAAAACGGTTTTGAATTAAAAACCATTTTTAAGTATTCTGGGAATACGTAATTTTAACTAAAATTTTAAAAACATAAATTAATTTGATAGGTTTCGATTTTCACTTACGGATTTTTCGGGTTTTGCAACTAACGTGCATGGAATTGTCGGAGTTTGAATTATATCTAGTGAAACACAAACACAAACATTGTTATTTTATCATATAATTTATTTTATTTTAACAAAAAAACATTAAATTAAACTATTAAATCCGGAACTTCGTCAACTGATTCATACAAATGGTCATTGTTGATTGTCTCTGGAGTATCATTGCCAATTTTTTCTCCAATGTTTTTTAAAGTTCTTTACGTCCTCAAACTTTTCTTTTTTAGGACGTGCGCCACGTGTAACTGTAGATTGGAACATACTTTTAACGGATTTTCTTTTGTTCTGTCTTTGTTGAAGACTGTTCCCCTATAATAGTTACAACTTTACTTTTTCCACGTCTTAACAGAAATATTTTGCTCATATTAAATCAAAAGTTCCACTGTGCAGGATGTTTAAGTGCAGTTTATCAATCCTTTGTCAAGTCGTACACCATCACATCTTGGCCCAAGATATAGAGAGTTCCATGGTCTTTAAAAAGTTCAATGAACTCTTCTGGAGAAACGATGGTGTGTTTTTTTAATAACTTTTTCGATCTTTGCAAATACTCTGTCCGGAATACTAAGGGGAATAAATGAATGTCCAGCCAGAGGGAATATAATCTCAAAGTGTTTTATAAATGAAGGTTTATCTATACTAAGCCATTTAGTGCACATAGTTATCATGATGGAATTTTTATTTTGTGCTCCGCACCGATCTGCAACAAGTCATACATCGTCATCGAATATCGTCATCGATGTTTGTATGGCAAAGCTTCTGATAAACGGCACTGGCTATTGCATTTGCTTCTTTTAAGTGTTAATTTTTTTTTTTTGCTTCAACCACTTAGGGTTATTAGCATAAGAAAAATACAAAAATGATAAAGACATACATAGGCATATACAAAATATCAATTACATAATAATGTATACAATATATATTTTAATTATTGATGTATTGTATTAAATTTTATTGAAAAGGTTTATAATTTTCAAGAATTCTATCAAGTCAGCTACGTATTTAGATTCTCCTAAAAGTTCTTTTAATGTTTTTGGAAAGTGATGATATAGTCTTTCCACTGAGTATATTGGACACTCAATCAAAATGTGCTTCACTGTCACTTTACATTCACAAACAAAACACACTGGTTCCTCTTCTTTCTTCAACAAGTATTCATGTGTTGTAGAAGTGTGTCCTAATCTGAGACGTGTTATTAGGACTTGATGTTGTCGCTTTGAATGCCAGAAGTTCCATGGAAGGACGGAAGATTTTATTTCTATCAATTTAGTGGTGCTTCTATTCCATTGGTTTTGCCAAAAAGGTTTTAAATCCAAATTCACCGTTAGATTTTCCACTGATGTGGCTGTATTGGTTACTGCGGACCTAGCTAGACTATCTGTCTTTTCGTTACCATCTATTCCAACGTGTGACGGTACCCAGAGGAACTCTACTGTCAAATTGCTTTGGTATATACGGTATAAAATTAACTTAATCTGCTGTAATGTTGGATGAGAGGGATAAATCTGAGAAATTGATGTCAGACAACTAAGTGAATCAGATATTATAAGAGATTTGGGAAGTTTTTTTTCTAGAATATAGGTTAGGGCCTTATTGATGGCAAATAGCTCTGCTGTAAAAATACTTGTCTTAGGAGACAATTTATAGATGGAATGTTCATGGGATGTCACAAAGTATGCTCCTACTCCATTTATGGTCTTAGATGCGTCCGTGTATATAAAATGGTAAGTTTTCTACTGTGTGAGAACATGGAGAAAGTGAGTTTTAAAAAAATTTGGTATCACGTTATTTTTGTTATATGGTGTAAGTTTAAGGTTACAAAGCAGAGAGGGAACAACCCAAGGAAAACATAAATTTATTTCACAGATAGGATAAATGGGAGGTAGTTCAATATCAAAATCGAATAAGTATATATTAGCTCGTTCATAGAAAGGTAAAGGACCCCTATTTCTTTTTCGATAGACCTCCTGGAACCTGTTAGCAACAGCATGATGAAGAGCTGGATTTTTTGGGTTAGATTTTATACTCGAGACATACGATAGAGTTAAGTATTTTCTTCTTAGGTTTAAGGTTGGTTCTCCAGCTTCATAGAGTAGACTGTCCACAGTACTGGTGCAATATGCTCCTAGAGCAAGTATAACGGCTAAACTCTGAAGAGTATCCAAAGTTTTAAGCAATGCTTGGTTTGCGGTGTTATACACAACACATCCGTAGTCCAGTTTTGATCTAATTAAAGCTCTATATAAATTTATTAGAGTTGAAAAATCTGCTCCCCAATGTTTATGTGATACAGATTTCATAATGTTTAGTCCAGCTTGGCACGATACTCTTAGCGAGTGTATATGACCTGTCTAACTTAATTTTGAGTCCAGTTGCATTCCTAGGAATTTTATTTCTTTTGTATATTCTATGAGAGAATTGTTTAAAATTAGATTTGGGAGCTTTTGTGGATTTGATTTTTGTGAAAAATGTATAGCTTTTGTTTTTTGTTGGAAAACTGGAGCCCAATTTTGTTAGACCACGACTCTATCGACTTAAGAGCTGCAGAAATACGATTATGAGCCGATAATATGTTTTTATTTCTTTCTAGAATTACCAGATTATCAGCATACAAAAAAGTTTTAATTGTGCCATTGCAGTCCGACACAACATTGTTAATAGCAATAAAAAATAGTGCTACGCTTAGATTCGAGCCCTGTGGAATTCCATTTTTCTGTAATTTAGATTCAGACAAATGGTAATTGATTCGAACTTGGAAATATCGTTGCCGTAGAAAGTTTGAAATAAAAGCAAACATGTTACCGTGAATCTTCCAATTATGGAGTGTGGTTAAAATATCGTAGCGCCATACTGTATCAAAAGCCTTTTTTACATCAAAGAATATGGCTAAACATTCTTGATTACATATAAATGCTTCGTGAATTTCTGATTCCAATGATATTAAGTTATCTAAAGTTGATCTATTTTTCCTAAATCCACTTTGTTCGGGTATAAGATGTTTATGTTCAAGAGTCGATTGGCAATGATCTTTTCTAACAACTTACACATTGCATTCGTGAGAGAGATTGGTCTATAGGATTCTGCTTCAAATTTAGGTTTACCTGGTTTGTGTATTGGAACTATGATTAACGAGTGCCATATGTGTGGGAATACTTTATTGATCCATATAAAATTGAATAGTTGCAATAATAGTTCTTGGCCTACTAGTGGTAGGTTCTGTAGAAAAAGCACAAGTATATTATCTGGTCCTGGACTAGTATTTCTAACGGAGTTAAGAGTTTTAATAAGTTCAGTCAAGCTTATAGGATTGTTTATTGGTGAAGTGTCATTGATTATTGGTATTCCTTTATTTTCTTCAAATCGTTTTTTATTTAAGAATTCTATTGAATAGCTTTCATCACTAGAAGCAGTACAATATTGATTTGCCATTATTTCAGATATACTGCATTCGGACGTAAATGTCTGATTGTCTTTTATTAAGTACTTTATAGAGTGTTGTGAATTTTTTCCAGATAAACTTCTAATCATGTTCCAGATTTGGCCAATTGGATTAGATCTATTGATTTCTAAAACAAACTTTTGCCATGACTCTTGCTTGCTTTTTTTAATAATAAATCTACATTTAGCTCTTATTCTTTTAAATTCCAAATGATTTTCAGTAGTTTTATATCGTTTGTATCTATTAAAAGCCGATTTAGATTCCCTTATTGCCTGTTTTCACGCATCGTTCCACCACGGTACAGGTGAATGTTTTGGATGAAAAGCTGTTTTTCCAATGGATTTATTCGCTGCATCAATGATGACTATATTGAAAAATAATGTTTTCTCGTTAATATCTTGTTCTGAGTCTAACATTTCTCTAAGATTCATAGCTAATGAAGAAATCAATGTTGAGAACAGAGTCCAGTTGACTTTATTTAAGGACCATTTGGTGATGTGTGTATTGTGCTTATGGTACAACAGATTGTTAACTAAGATGGGAAAGTGATCACTTCCATATAGATCAGGTGAAGTGTCCCACGATAAACTAGGTTGCAAGTTTGGTTCACAAATTGACAAATCAATTGCTGAAATTTCTCCTGTTGCTGCATTATATCGAGTATTCCTGCCGTCATTAAGTAAATTTAAATTGAGATTATTTAGGATATCATCTATTTTTCTTCCCATTTTTGTCAATTTTTTTGAGCCCCATAATGAATTATGCGCATTAAAATCTCCCAGTATAATTCGAGGTGTAGGAATCTGACATAAAAGATTAGAAATATCTGCTATACTTGGATCAGAATTAGGTGCGATGTAAAGACTGCATATGTTAACTTTTAGTGGACCTACTAAGCACACCGCTACAGCCTCTAGATTTGTTATTAGAGGAATACTGCAATATTCATAGGAATTCTCGATAAAAATTGAAACTCCACCACTGGCATGTTCTTGATTTTGCCTAATTTTAGATAAGCTTAATTCTCAATTTCTCAAATTATGAATTTTGTTATTTTTAAAATGAGTTTCTTGTAGACAAATTATAGAAGGTGAATTTTGAGCAATTATTAATTGTAACATTTCTAAACGGGTATAATAACCGTTCAAATTCCACTGTAAAATAGACTTAAACGTGAGCTTATGTAGAAGGTTCTATGGAGGAGTCGCTATCGAGCTGAGGTTTTAGTTGTCGAGTAATTGAATTAATTATTTTAGTACATCGCGATTTCATTTTTTTTTGATATAATGTGAGGATAGATCTCTTTTAACAGATTAAGTAAGCCTATTGTGTCTTCTGTATAAGTTTTAGATAGACTCAATTTATCTGGAGATCCTAAAGCATTTTCAAAAAAATTAGTTAGTTGTTCAAAATTTAATATCGGTGTTATAAGTTTATTAGTAATAAAATCTTTTACGGGTTCCATACTGTTAGAAATAGTCTCAGAATTATCAATAGTTTTGGATTTTTTAAGTTTTTGTATTGGTTTTGTAAAATTTTCTTTAGGTTCTTGTAAAGGTGGGGATAAAATTTCGTCAAGGCTGCGCTTAGCTGTGTTTACTTCTTTACTAGGTGTATTAGTTATTTCAAGTGTATCAGTGGTATCTATTGATATGCTATTGACAGGGCATGCTAGTGTTGAGGAAGAGTTTGGGATTGATGTATGAGGTTGTGAAACATTAGGTGTTGTTGATAACTGGGTAGTTGTTATATTTGTATCTGTGCATGTAGTTTGAGAACTTGGGAATGATGTTGAGGGTGATATTTGGGATGCAGTTAATATTGGTGTAGTTAATGAAGAAGGTATAGTCGAAGATTGTAAGGAAAAGGAATTCGCTGAAGATGCTGAAGTGATCGGGACGTCATGTGGAAGAGTATTAACTACTGTATTTATAGTAGTAGTTGGCACTGTTATTGTTAAGTTTTGATTTGGATTTGTACAGGATGGACAGTTTCCTACAAAATGGTCAGATTGTTTACAATAGTAACACATCTGTTTTTCTAAAGATAAGAAAATACGATAAGATGTTTGTTCGTGGTTTATGACAATTGAGGGAGGAATTAATGTAGCTTCTAAAGGAGAGATAAATGTATGTCTTCGAAAGCTCAGTATATGTCTATAGTCTAGGTTTGTTGTACCTATTCGTAAAAAATTAATTGGAGTTAATAAATTGAGGCCTAACTTTTGAAGTTCAGATTCTATGAAAGTGTGAGGAATACTAGGGCAAACATTAGAGATCAGTAATCTTTCATTTGGTGTAATTAAGCGTCGAGCAAAAATTATTTGTTGATTGATGGTTATTCTTCCGTTGTCAGCATTCATGACTGTTTCTACTAATTCTTCACTAGCTAGGTAAATACAAATACAGTGATTTGAAATTCGTGATGAAAAAATAATATATCTTGGTTCTATAACTTTTCCCAGTGCAAGTAGATATTCCTCAAGTTTGGCGTTTTCCAGAGCATTATATAAAATAGCTTGTTTCTTGGATGGGAATTTTGGCGTTGAATTGATTAACGCTGCAGAATATGAACAAGTTTTATGTGATGTCAATAAAATTTGGGGCCTCGACGCCCCTGGACTATTAACATCATCCATTTTCGTTTTTTAATGACAACAGGTAATATAAACAATATGAACTTGTTGTGAAGTAAGTATCTAATTAGATTAAAATTACTTACAGATTTTCTCCAATAAGTTCACTAATTTTTATTTATAATAACACAACACTTTAATTATTAAGTGGATATAAATAAAAGCACAAAAACTAGGTGCGATTAGACTGGTAATTAAATACGTCCAACCTCGCCAAAGGTTCAAATCGTTCTCCTTAAGTGTTAATATTCTGTCCATGTGTACAAAAACACATTTTCCTTAGTCAACGGCGAATGGGATGAACCTGTTACATCAGCAAAATTGTACATATATACTGATTGGCTGTAATAAACAGAATGATCAGGAATCTTCGGCAGAGCTTGATTCTTTTGATAGTCAAAGGCTACGGTTTTTAAGGCATTGCTTTTTTTCTTGTAGTAAACTAAAAAAAGCTTTTGCTCGTAACGTATGTATGCGTTTTTCATTTTATACTGTATTTTTAAGTTCATTATTTTTTTCAACCTTTATCTTTTCTGTTAGCTAATGGTACGTAGAACAAAGATCAGTTCTTGGGGAAACAAAGTTAACAAAAACTTTTTTTATTTAACATGTGAATAAAAATTTTGATGAAACTGTTGAACATCTCACATTATAAGAGTAGGACATCCGTATGATTTGATAGCCTGTTTACAAGATGAATACGATGGCAAATCATGTTAGAGATTTTAAACAGAAGTGAAAAGGGTGAAAGTGTCACATCATTGTCACGGAGCTACGAAGTTGGTAAGCAAACAATGCGCGATACTAATAGAAACAAATTAAAACTACAAAATTTTATATCTCAATCTGACTCTTTTAAAGACATATCTGCACAAAATCGTTGAAAGGATCGACTTTTCAACAACTCGATGAAGCGCTTTCCAAGTGGTTTCTGCAGAAAAGATCTGAGGGCGTACCAATTTCGGGACCAATGTGTGCTAAGCAAGCGGAGACTTTTCACAAAAATTTAAAAATCAAAGAACCTTTTAATGTATCCAGTGGTTGGTTACATCGATTCAAAAAGGCGACAAGCTCAGTGCCGACGGAGAAGCAATGGTGGAATTTTGCTATGAGCTGGAGACCATAATTACAGAAAATAATTTATAACTTTCTCAATTTTATAACGCTGACGAAACAGGATTATACTGGCAAGCAATACCTACAAAAACTTAAGTTTCAGGTAATGAGATGAGTGCACCTGGATATAAAAAAAGTAAAGACAGGATAACCGTGTTGTGTTGTGCCAATGCGTCTGGCAGCCATAAACTGAAGCTGACTGTGATTGGAAAGTCAAAAAATCTTCTCGCTTTTAAAAATATGAAACGACAGAATCTCCCAGTTCACTATTATAATTAGAAGGCTGCCTGGATAACTTGTGACATTTTTAAAGATTGGTTCCATGAAAAGTTTATTCCTGAAGTAAAGTTATATTTGAAGAAAGAAAAATTACCACAAAAGGCGGTTCTTCTTCTGGATAATGCTGGTGCTCATCCCAATAAGGCGACCCTAAGATCTGACGATGGAAATTTCTTTGTTCTTTTTTTTCCAGCCAATATTACATACATTGCTCAACCAATGGATCAAGGTGTTATTGAGACAATAAAACGACTCTACCAAAAAGAATTTATGATGAACTTGTTAGATGAAGTTTATCTGATGAAGTTTTGGAAATCGTTCACCATAAAAGATGCAATTTTTACAGTGGCAAATGCATGGAATAGAGTGAAAGAGACCACTCTCAAAAGATTTTTTACAAAATAATTTGTTTGATGTTTGAATGTTTGAAGAAATTGATGAAACCAAGGTTTAGAGATGGACAGAGTGTGAGAAATATGAGTTAGGCTATTAGCTCTTCAGCATTAACATTAACATTATTAATCAACAGAATAACTAACCAAAAGGCTGAGGAAGCTGTCAATGTTGTAATAGACTATTTTGAGCAACAAGAATCTTTAGACTTTGTCGATATTTTAAATTTGCGTAAAATACGTCAGAAAATTATAAAAAATCGAAAACTCTTAACACAGGCCAAAGTGACTGATTTTTTTTTAAAGCGTAGCCACCTAAAATATAATATAATAACTTTATGTAGTTTTTATTTTTATTATTAATATAAAAATTTATTTCGGTAGAAATCTGTTTTTTGTTCTGTTATGTATGTTTTTATGTAGTTCGAACTTATGAGTTTGATTTTTTCTGTTATCTTTTTATGATAGGTATATATGCATGTATGTACAATGTACATAATGGGTGAAATGCATAAAACGTAGTATCTGCTAATGCTTCAAGTAATTCTACAAGTTTGTAGTACTTGCTACACTTACAAAGCATTTTGCTTTCCTCCGTAATATTTGCTACTATTTACCAGATACATAGAAGGATGTACTACGCTTTTGAAGTATTTGCTAGTTTAGTAGAATTTGCTTCAGTTTCGGTGACGTTGGTGGATGAACGACTTCGGCATAGGTGTTTTTTGTTAACAAATGGCAGCATTTATGAATGTTTGTCGTAGAAAAATCTACAAACCAGGAAGAATATACAATGGGGATATTTATCGTAAAATATTCAGGTAATTGTCATGAATAGTGCAGTTTTATTCATACAGTGCGCTGGAATAAGTGTTACCGCCCATATTAACTCATTTTTAGTATATAAGCAAAACGCTCGGAGAGGTCGATGTTTAAAATAATCATACTATATTATAGCATCGATGTTTCGAACTTTAAGCAATACTTCTTCAGGTGACAGTCATAACTTTGATTTTTTAAATGGGAAAGTAGGAAAGTGGGGGTAAGACTTATTTCAGCGCACTGCATATGTAGGTATATATATTTAGGTATTAATATAAAATCTTTATAAAAAGTTACTTTCATACTTTTTGTTTTAGATTCAACAGAGAAAATGTAGAGTGGCTTCTTAGTTATTTTCTTGACGATGACGATTCCGTAGAAACAAGAGGTGGAGCCTTGTCACCCGGAAAATGGAGATATTTTTAAGAAGTTTAGGTTAGTTTTGGAAATAAGTTGTAAACTTTGAAAAATGTAATATTACCTTTTTGATCAGTGTTTCAGAAGCAATTTACTTAAAGAGAAATAACTGGATAGCATTTCCTAATACTAACAAGTTATTTGAAGTTGCTATCAATCAGTGGGCAAATACCAATAAGCAAATGCCCAATGTTATAGGTGCTATTGATTGTACCCACGTTAAAATAACAAAGCCACGTATCCATGGTGAAGAATACGTAAATAGAAAAGGAGTATATTCCATAAATGTACTTGTAACACCCAAGAAATGTTTACCAGTGTCGATGCGAGTTGGCCAGGCTCCGTGCACGATAGTCGAATTTGACGAAACTCCGTAGTGCATCAAATTATGTATAATAATGTGCAAGGAGGGGTGTGTAAAGGGGGTAGTGAGGCGCAATACATGATGCCGTATCCTGTTGGCATCACTTAGCCTATCCTATTCAATTCCTATTTTCACCTCCAAGGCGGTACACGCCGGTAATCTGAGCAACCCCACTGGAGATTGGGTAACCAACCCCCAGTGGAAGGTGGGGTCAGGGCTGACGAAGAAGGGAGTCTTGGTCCTTCGACGAATAGGGGGTTGGGCTGAAGGTTAACTACCTTCTTCTAGAAAAACCATGAGTTATGAACGTTCGAGGAAGAAAAGCCGGACTGATCAAACGACGACGACTGTGCGAGAAAAAGGAACACGATTTGAGGGTTGCGACATGGAATATTCGTACCTTATATAGATTGGGAGCTCTCCAAAATCTCCTAAATGAACTAGACAGATACAAAATAGACATAACTGCCACACAAGAAATGAGGTGGATTGGAAACAATGTAATGGAAAAAAGAAGCCATACGATTTTCTACAGCTGCGATCCTAAAGATCACGTCTTGGGCACAGGATTCATAGTAAACAAGAGAGTAAAGCATACTACAAGAGATTGCAGAGCCAGTAGTCCAAGAATGTGCATTTTAAGGGTTAAAGGTCGTTTCTTTAACTACAGTCTAATTAATGCGCATGCCCCGACAGAAGAAAAAGAAGAGGAAATTAAAGAAGATTTTTATGACGAATTAGAGTCCGCATATCAGTTATGCCCAAAAAATGATATAAAAGTAATCTATGGAGACCTAAACGCCAAAGTTGGAAAAGAACAGCAATTCCAACCCACAATAGGTAGGCACAGTCTCCATGAGCAATCAAATGACAATGGCAATAGGTTAATAAACCTAGCAAGATCACTTAACATGGTGATTGCCAGCACGTACTTCGCTCGCAAAGATATACACAAAGGTACCTGGAAATCCCCGGATGGACTTACAGTAAATATGATAGATCATGTTATTGTAGACTCGAGACACCAATCGAATATAATAAACGTCTGCACCAGAAGAGGGGCAAATGCGGATTCTGATCACTACCTGGTCGAAAGTAGGGTAAGGGCTAGAATTTCAAACATCAAAAAGGAAAGAGGCTCTAAACATGAACGATACAAGGTAGAAAGACTCAAAGAAACAAACAAAAATAAAGAGTATAAAGAAAAGATAAACAACAAACTAGAAAACAGAATAACACATGAAAACCTAAATAAAGAGTGGGAAGAATGCAGAGACATCATAAAAGAGGCAGCTAAAGAAGTATTAGGCATAAAAGGTAGAGAAAGAAAAACAAGAACGAATGACTGGTTTGACGAAGAATGTCAGATCATCACAGACAAAAAAAACAGAGCATATTTACTGATGCAACAGGGGCACAGAACCCGACAAGCAGAGGAAGAATATAAACGACTACGCAAAGAAGAAAAGAAAACTCACCGAAGAAAAAAGAGAGAATATATGAACAAAGAACTTCAAGAACTACAAGAACTAAGTAAATCAACAGAGACAAGAAAATTTTATCAGAGACTAAACAAAAGCAGAAAAGACTTCAAACCGAGAACAATGATGTGTAGAGATAAGAAAGGTAATATATTGACAGAACAGCAAGAGATACTAAGTAGATGAGCGGAACATTTTACGAAAAAGTTTGAAGGAGATCGGAGAGAGACGACCCCTGACATACCATTAGACCAAGCAGACAACAGAGAAAAGACTCCACCAACAATAGCCGAGATTAGAGCAGCATTAGAAAAATTAAAGAACAATAAAGCACCGGGATCGGACCAAATAGCATCGGAGTTACTAAAGGAAGGAGGAGACGCACTACAAAAAACAATACATGAATTGATAACAAAGATATGGTCGAATAAACAGCTACCAACGGAGTGGAATAGCGGTATTATTGTACCATTACATAAAAAAGGGAAATCAGTTAGAATGTGGAAACTACCGTGGAATCACGCTGCTGAATGCAGCATATAAAATAATGTCCAATGTCATTTATGAAAGACTTAGACCACACGCTGAAAAAATAGTTGGCAAATACCAAAGTGGCTTCTGTATACAGAAGTCAACAATAGACCAGATATTTGTTCTGTGACAGATCCTCGAAAAAACAAGTGAATATAACATCGACACACATCATCTCTTCATAGACTTTGAAAGCGCATATGACAATATAAACCGAGAATTCTTAATAAAAGCAATGAAAGAATTTAATATACCAACACAACTAATAGAACTGATAAAAGAATCACTAAAAGTAGAAAGTAGAATCCGGATACAAAATGAATTAACGGAAACAATAGATGTGAAAAAGGGACTACGCCAGGGAGACGCTCTATCATGCATCTTGTTCAACATCGTACTCGAGAAAATACTGAGGGACACAACAGTCAATACACGAGGAACAATCATTAATAAAAACGTGCAAATACTAGCATTTGCAGATGATGTTGACATAATCGCAAGATCAAGAAGAGAAATGATAGAGGCATACAACCAAATAGAACGAGCTGCACAAAATAGTGGTCTTAAAATCAATCAGACCAAAACAAAATATATGCAGGTAAGTAAAAACGCAGAATTAAGGCAGCCACAAAATATAACAATAGGAGAATACAACATAGAGGGGGTAAAAAACTTTATATACTTGGGATCCCTAGTCACGTCTGATAATAACGTTACGGAGGAAGTGAAGGGGCGAATATTTATTGCAAATAAATGTTACCATGGCTTAATTAGACACCTAAGATCAGATAACATCGCAAGAAAGACACAATGCCAAATATATAAAACCCTAATAAGACCGGTACTCATATTATGGGCCAGAAACCTGGACACTCACTAAAAGAGAGGAAACGTTGTTAGCCACCTTCGGAAGAAAAATCTTGCGACACATATATAAGGCACAAAAGAAAACGGAATATGGCGAAGACGATACAACTCTGAACTATACAAAATATACCAGGATCCGGATATTATAACATTCATTAAAATAGGAAGGCTGCGTTGGATAGGACATGTAGAAAGAATGGAAGAAGGCGAAATACCAAACAAAATATTCAAACAGATGCCAGTAGGAGAAAGAACAAGAGGAAGACCGAAACTGAGATACTTAGAACAAATAGAAAATGATATAACAACCTTAAAAATAAAAAACTGGAGAAAAAAAGCACGAAACAGATCAAAATGGAGACGAATCCTGGAACAGGCCAAGACCCAAAAAGGGTTGACGAGCCAGTGATGATGATGAATGTGCAAGGAGGAGCCTTGATAGGTGATGAATAATATGGTATTACACCGTGGTTGTTGACGCCTTTTAAAAATCCAACCACACCTATTTAACAAAATTATAATACAATTCATGCGGAGGCACGTTGTGTCATTGAGCGCTGTTTTGCTCAGTTGAAAAGGCGTTTTCCAATGTTACAGTATACTTTTCGCCTAAAAACTGAAAACATTCCAAAACATATTGTAAGTGCATTTGTACTTCACAACATATCTAAATATCTGCAAGATTCGTACCATGATTTTGATCCAATTCAATTTGTAGTGCAAGATGCAAATGAAGTGATACCTGAAGGAAATCAAGCACAAATTCGAAATCGAGGCACACAACGTAGAAATGAGGTTGCGAAGGCTCTATTTCATAATGTCAACTAACACATATATTATTATCATATGTACAGGGTCCAATAAAAATTCGTAACGAATATTTTGATTTCTACTATATTAATATTAAACTAAATACAACATAATCACATATTTATTTAATATTTAGTTTATAACTTTGTTTTTATAAAAATTCATATTTATATACAACTTTTGTCACTGTACCATATCACGTTGAACTTTATGGTTGACTAATTGCTCACCAGCTTCAGCAAACTTTATCAATACATTCGCTGCTCGCTCCTGAGCTTTTGCCGAAGGCTGTTGAGCACGAGCACAAGAAATTTGAGCTTCAGCTACTTGAATTTGTTTTCGTAAGCAGGTCTTCTGTAGTTCAATTAGCGATTCCTCCTTCGCACTAGGATATTATTATTTGGGAGCTCTGCCTGTTAGTTTTTAGCAACCAGAATTGTAGCTAAAATAAAAAGAACGTTTTCATCATTATTTTTTTGTGATTAAACCCCAATCTCCTCTGTTACACCGACCTGACAAGCACCTTGTACCCTGTGCAAGACTGGATTTTCTCCAATGTTTCATAACTTATAGAATTGTCTTAGCCAGTCAGTTAGTACGATTTTTTTTACCAGTTTTTTTTACGTCAACAATTTTTTTAACCTTTGTTTTCATGTTGTTGAATTTCTTCATAATTTATTTTGAATCCGGTTTTTTTTGATAATTTCATTAAAGGCAGCAGTTAATTTATTCAACGAAGCTTTCATTTTATGTTTAATTTTTGGGATCATTCTTTTATCTAATAAAATAAGATAATTTTCAAGAAGATTAACAAACAATACTTGTTCATTTTTGTTCTCGCCTAACTCTTTTGTCGCTTCGGAAACTGAACCACTTATTTTTACTCACTGCTCACTTTTATTCTAATAATAATTATTCACAAAACACAAGCATATAAAAAACCACATGAAAAACTTGTTCTAATACGATTGGTGTGATGCGCACAAGGGCACTACGGCTCCCGCTACGTTTAGTAGTAGATCCTTCATGTCAGTAGCAAGTATTTCGGTTGTGTAGTACGTTCTTTTCAACAAAGCACCTCTTTTTATGTAAAAGAAAATGCTACAAACTAGATATTATTTGCTGAAGCAATAGCATCTACTACGTTTTATGCATTCCACCCAATATGTACATATACATTAAAAAAATGTTCGGATTATCCCTGCATTTTAATTATCCGTTCCACCGCCCGGTTCCGTGAAGCACGGATAATCGGGGTTCTACTGTATACAGTGATGAGTGCCTTAACAACCGGCAAAATAACGCAAAAGATAGAAAACATAACACGTTGTGAAATAAAAAGAGATGGAAGTAGTAGAGGTGGGAAATTATCGATAGAAACCTCTAATTTACATTAAATTACATCAGGACTATTGATAGTTTCCCACCTTTAGACGTTAGCTTATGAGCTAGTTGACTTCAGTCATAATATTACAAGTATGACGTCGAATATTTACATTTTTTTTTCGCATAAAGTAAAAACTGATTGAAGGCAGTAAAGCAAATGTAAGTAAACAGTTTAATTAGTAGTTATTTGATAATTAATTCGGTGTTGACGAATACAGAATAATAAGCTATGATAATTCTGTATTGAGAAGGGTGTGTGCGACGTCTTAAATCATAGTTTATTATTGATCAGTACTTTAATTTTGGATAAAAAAATACTCCTACTTAAACTGTTTTTACTTACATGACGTGATACGTATTACTATGACTGAAGTCAACCAGCTCATAAGCTAACGTCTAAAGGTGGGAAGTTTTCGATAAATCTAATGTAATGTAAAGTAAATTATAGGTTAATATCGATAATTTCTCACCTCTACTACTTTCATCTCTTTTTATTTCACAACGTATTATGTTTTCTATCTTTTGCGTTATTTTGCCGGTTCTTAAGGCACTCATCCATGTATATAAAGTACTAAGGTATTATTGACTGACACATTATGTAAACTAAAGTTTTATTTTGAGGTTGCAGTCAGTATTAGGGTAAGATAAGTAAAACTCTTTGCTCTTTAATCAAGCTTTCGCAAAATTTATTCGCTTCTTCAGGATATGCTAATATATGGTTATAGTTATTTTATCAGTATATACAATGAAATTGGAATTAAAAACATTGTATAAAACTAGCACAAAAACTTACAACATGAGGTTAATCCATTAAATTTTGAAATTCACAAAACATTAAACTTAACTTATTTAAAGTATATATATATATATATATATATATATATATATATATATATATATATATATATATATATATATATATATATATATGTTCGGAAAGATTTCCGCGGTTAGTACAATTAAACTTAGAGCTAAGATTAATATTATTACAAAAATTAATATTAAACTCACCAGTCTTCCGGGTTGAACCGCGTCGATCCGGAAGACTGGTGAGTTTAATATTAATTTTTGTAATAATATTAATCTTAGCTCTAAGTTTAAATATATATATATATATATATATATATATATATATATATATATATATATATATATATATATACAAACAACACAGTTTATTAGGGCTGCAGTCAGTAGGTTTGGCCGGGATGTTATAGAAACACTCTTTTGACTTTTGGTCGAGCTTTCGGAATTCTTTTATTCCTTCTTCAAGACACTGTAATTAGAAGAAAGTGTAAATATTTACAACATATCTCAAATTGTCATTACAACATATTAGTCGTTGAGATTATTTGTGTAAAGCTAAGACACTCAACAATAAAAACACACATATAAAATATAACATGTAAAATAATGGACAAAATACATTTTAAAATTTAGTTGGAAAGTTAAAATTTTGTTAGTGACATCTTTTAATGGTGTGTTTTGACTGATCCATAGAGAACAAAAGAAAAAAAACAAAAATAGTGTGATTAAAAGGTAATTAGGAGTTCTTGCTATTATATTAATTGAAGTAGTATATTAAACCTGTCTTGATAGTATGCAACATGTTTTGTATGCAGGTATATTATGGTGTGTATATGTAAAAGTAAATCTTTATTTTATTTTTGATGTTTTGTCAGTAAGTAACAATAAATGTTGCTCAATTATCTATGTTTGACTTTTTATTTAAACAAGACGTATTAGATTTTATGAAACACATTTCCAAGAAAACACGTTTTGAATGTTTTTTTTTTCCTTTGCCAAAATACAGGAATCTTTGAAATTAAATTCATGTTTTAAAGTTAATGCATCTTCTGTGAGCGCATATGCGTTTATCTTTTTGGTTTTTATGTCGCTGCGATGTGATATTACTCTATTGTGAAAATTACGAGATGATTCTCCGATATACACGTTTTTACAATTGGCACACGGTATAGAATAAACAACATTCGATGACTCCTGTATTGTGAAAGGATCCTTTGTCTTTGTGTACAACTTCGATACCATTTTCACATTCTTAGTTGCAATTTTTAAGCCACTTACATTTTTGAAAATGTTTAATAGCTTAGGTGTGAGAACTCGAATATAGGGTAGGCAACCATACGTTATTTTAGATTGTGGTAGCTCTGATGTGTTGTGTGTCAATGTCTGTGTCAGTTGTCGGACCTCATTCACCTCATTATTATGAAAATTTTGGTTGTCAGAAAATTGCAAAGGAAAAGGAGAACCAAAAATGAGTTTATTCAAAAGCCCTGTAGGATAGGAGTTCTCTTGTAGTATAGATCTCAACTTTTTTAGTCCCTTGTCCCTGAACTCGATGTGTGATAAGTTGATAACCCTAGTTTTAAGGGCCAAAACCAAATTTGTTTTCATCTTAGATGGATGTTGAGAATAAAAGTTTATGAAACGGTTACTAAAACAAGGTTTACGATAACACTCCGTCCTTAGCATGCCATCACTGCCACGATGTATAAGCGTGTCTAAAAACGGAACCATATTATCAGCTGCTCTCTCAACCGTAAACTTTAAGTGTTCACACTGGGCGTTAAAAGTGTTTAGAACATCAGTTACTTTGTTTTCAGGGACCGATAAGATCAAATCATCTACATATCGTTTGATAAAAGGTATGTGAAAAGGTATCTTTTCCTTACATGTTCTTATAAGTTCATTCAATACAAAGTTACATAGTATGGGGGATATTTTGCTGCCCATTGGAGTGCCAAAAATTTGTTTAAAAAAATTACCATTAAACAAAAAGATGGTAGAGTCAAAAATAAATGTTAAAATTCTTATGAAATCATCTAAACTGATCTTGGTATGCAGAGAGATGCTGTTCCAGTTATTTTTGATGCTGTTGAGAATAGCATCTAGTGGTAGGTTTAAATAGTGACACAACATCTAAACTAATTAGTATATAATTATTCGGAACTTTAACATTATTAATGAAGTTACTAAATGTGAAAGAATCTCTAATATAGAATTCATTGGATTCGTTGTCGGAAATTGTGAGGATATCTGTAAGGTGTTTAGTAAGTTTATGTAGAAAGTTTCGGCATAGCTCGCAACAATAAAAACAAAATAATAAAAAATATGTATCTAAGATGGAAGGCATCTATAAGTACGTATTTTTGACTGTTTGGTCGTCATCAATACGGTGCAGTCAAGTTAGGATAGGTAAATATTAACTTGGAAAATAATCAGTACAGGAGCAATATAAATATTTTATTATTCCATCTTCTATGCATATTTTATTTTTTTTTTATTTTTGCGAGCTATGCGGACACTTACATATGTATTGAACTATTTAGAAAGAAAAACTTACAAACGATAAATATAAGTTCACTTACCTCTCTGAAGAACTAATGTCAGCTGAGTACGTCATATTTTTGAAGATTGTTTTTTCTGTGAAAAATGAACCAATTTAATTATATTGTGTAAAACCAGGAAAGGGCAGAATAAACAAATGCTCTATGAACATAGTAGTAATAGGACTGAAAAGCGGCTCTTTAACTATTATTGAAATATATATCGTGTTTTTTGTTTTCAATATAAAGAGAAATCAAAAAAGCTAGTTAAATATTATGGTATTAATTTTCCCTCAGAATACATGGTCAAATTTTGGTTCCATGAATTTCTTAGTATATCTAAATTGGAGAAACCAAGTACTGGACGGCCTTTCGATGCAGTTACACAGGAAAATATGAATAATATCGACGAAACGGTTTTACCTGATCGTAACGAAAAGTTGTGTCAATTGGTAGAGGCTACAAGAATGACTTGTCATATCTTGAATGAACAAAGTTTTGAATATGCAAAAATGATCCTGCCGATGGATGCCTCGTTTACTGACCATTGACCAAAAACATGATCATGTGATTACTTCTCAGCAGCGTTTTGACCTTATGATGGACAATACCTCGGACATTTGGCGTCGATTAATAAAACTTTTAATAAAACTTGGATCCACAACTATAAACCAGAGAACATAATGAACGCACGGTAGTGGACTGATGCTGACAAAAGTACTCCGAAGCGGCCAAAACTTGCTTAATATGTCAGAAAGTTTGTATTGCAAAGAAATAATTTTAATTTGCTATCTTAAAAAAGGTAATACTATAAATAACGAATATTATTATGCATTATTAGCCAATCTGAAGCAAAATCTCTGTGAAAAACTGCCTCATATTCAAAAGAAAAACTGTTATTTCTCCAAGAAAACGTACCGGCTCACAAGAGCATTATGACAAAGTTAAAAATTCAGAAGTTGGTCTTTGAATTGCTTTATAATGCAGCTTAATGTCTTAATACGGTCCCTGCTGATTAGAATGTTTTCTCAAATCTGAAGAGATGGCTCGTAAAGAAAAATTTTAACTCTAACGAAGAGATAATTGGCAAAAAACGCTTATTTTGCACAGCTTCCACAATCGTATTATTAGGACTACAAGAAGAGGAAAAATTACTGGAATTGTTATATTGATCTAAAAGGAGAATCTATCAAATACAATAAAAGTATTTTCTGGATAAACATGTATTTCATTTGCAGGAGGTTACTTATCAGATTACCTAGTATTTAGGTTTATGTTCCAGTTCAAAGTTCAGTAATATCTGGTTAGATTCAAGGTTGATTACAAAATGCCCCTTCATATATTTAAAACGATTGCACTTTAATCGCGATGAAACAATAAAGTTTTTTCAAGGAGGGTTTCCTGACCAAAAAACTTTCGAGAATAGTAGAATTGTAGCTCAGTGTACCTTTTTAGAGCGTCTCCAAATAAAGTACGGATAGCTACGGTGACAATAAACCTGCCATAGGAAAACTAACTACAAGAAGAAATATGGAGTTAAGTAGGGATGTATAATGTCTTCTATTTTATTTATATTAATATACCATTGAAAAAAATCTTAACTTCCTTATTTTAAACGTAATTGTTTCAGTTATATTTGTAAAGTAATTATTGCAAAGAAAAATTTATGCAAAATTACTTATCTTCATTAATAAAATAAGTTATAACAATTCAATAATACAAATTTTACTAAAAAGTTGCGACTTAATGTGTTTATGAGAGATTTCAACAAAATTAAACTACAAACTTTGAAAATCTGGCTAATCAAAGTTATAGAACAACTCAAAATGAACATTCTAGTCGTAAGCTTTGGTAAACGTTTATATGTTAATTTTTGACTAAGATATGAAACATTTAATAACGCGCACGTTCGCCTCGCAACTGTACGCCTAAATCAATTTTTAGTATCTCGGTCAAAAATTAACACAGAAACATTTACCAAAGCTTAAAATGTTTGTCCAAACCAAACTGCTAACGTTTGCGGCTCAATTTTATTTAAGACTCATATAAACAAATTAGTTTACCACTTTTTAACGAAAATTTTAACTTTAAATTGCTATAACTTTTTTATTTATAATGATAAAATAATATGCATATCTGAATCTACACAGATTTTACGTATGTATTGGTTTTTATTCGCTGCGAGCTGACAGTGCGCCTCAGGGTGCATTATTAAAAGTTCCATGTCTTGATCAAAAATTAATATAGAAACATTTATAAATGCTTAAAATGTGCGTTTTGTGTTATTCTACAACTTCCGTTAGCCAGATTTTCAAAGTTTATATCTTAATTTTGCAGTTCCGTCTAAGTTTTTAACGAGAGTAGACGTATTTACGAGCAGTGTTGTAGTGGTGACGACAAAGTATATTTTGTGAAATGGAAGTGAGAAATGAGATAGGTGATCCTGGTGGAACAACTGTATCTGGTGAGTCGTTCCCAATAATAGACGATTATAAAAATGATAACGATCCGAGTCTTATAAAAAAACATTACGACAAAAACATTTGATATAACTTGTGTGACACTGGCCTATCGATAGAAATATCGGTAAATTACATCCAATAAGAGTTGGTCATTATTTACATCTAAATAATTTTAAAAATAATATTTCTGGAATTAAATCTATTGGCAGGAATAAAATTAAGGTAATTATTAATAATGCTTCATCTGCTAATAACATTGTAAGTGGCGACTTTTTAGAAGCCAACAATTTAATTGCTTATATCCCACAGTTTTTTGTGGAACGTCGAGGTACAATACATTCATTTGATACAGGGATTACCGAAACATATCTAATACAGAAACAAATAAAACTAAAGTAGTCTAGTACCTAGACAATTTGCATATATAACATTCATCGGAGCTTCTTTACCAAAAGAAGTCATAATTAATAGCTGCATTTTCCAGTGGAACCGCACATATATCCTGTTATACAGTGTGAGAAATGCTTGAGATATGGACATATGACACAACAATGTAATGGGAAAGAGCGTTGTAAAAACTGTGGTGAAAATCATAGCAATAAGGACTGCTCTGTGGGAACTAAATGTTTACATTGTGGTCAGCAACATTCGGCACTATCAAAAGAATGCTCAGAATATATTAAACAATATTAAGGAAATTATGACAACAAAAAATATCTCGTTTCAGGAATTTAAACAAGTTCAAAGTAATTCAAATTATTATTCAAACATATTAACTAATAATAATTCTCGTTACTAGCTAATGATTCTAGTAATTTTCCTCCGTTACCTTCCAAAAATGTTAATTTACCTTCAGTGTGCAGTATCTCTAAGCCGAGAGTTGTGAGAAGAAATTCCACATCAAGTAAGAGTTCTGAATCATTTAAAACAGGAAAACTGAATAAGAGCGATCATATTGATAATGAAAGGGTTGAGAATAGTACAGCCAGTTCATCAATCTTACCAAATCCTTACAGGGATGAGTTCATGAGACATAAAAAAATAATTGAAGGTATTACTAATATAATATTCAGCTTTCTATCTGATGTTTTTAATTATAAAAATAATATATACAATGATCAAAATTGAATTAAAAAACACATTTCAAATATATTGGAACATTTATCCACATCTAGTTGATCATAACAGTTCAAATAATTTAAATTTAATTCAATGGAATAGTCGTTCTACTGTATCTAATGAGCATGCAGTTTTAACTGAAACATGTTATAAGACGAAACACAGTATTGTTTATAAGGAATACCAAATTATTAGAAAAGATCGTCAAGGTCATAGATTTGGAGGTGTAGCTATATTTTTAGGTCTACGGATAAAAAATAAGTATAAGATATTGGATGTTAAATAAAATAATAAATGTTTGAACATTGGAAATGTGTGGTGTAAAAATTGATTTTAATCGCAGAATAATTAATATAGTCTCATTATATAAACCTGACAAGAATATAAGCACCCGAGAATGGGAACGGCTTTTTAATTGGTGTTCCTCACTCGAAGGAGAGACGGTACTAGGAGGTGACTTCAACGCCCATCATGCGGTATGGGGTTCTCCAAAGACTGATATTGATGGCAATAGAATAATTGATGCATTAACTGATATATGGACTTAATATTTCTAAATTATGGTTCAGCGACTAAAATTACTCCTATATACTCTACAAAATCAGCTGTAGAATTAACGCTAATAACTCCTGGATTAATTATACTAGCTCATTGACAAACATTGAATAGAACTCTTGGATCTGATCATTATATTATTTCCATTAAGTTGAATATTGATGTACCTCTTTTGTTGTCTATCCAACAAGGAAACGGAAATTAGAGAAGGCCAACTGGGAATTGTTTCAGAGCACTCTTAAAATGGAACTGAAAAATGGTGCATACTCTGAAAACTGTAATGAAATGACATATAATCTGAATAGAGTAATTAATACAAGCAGCGAAGCTTCTATCCCCAAAAACGTAACATTTAGTCCTAAACATAGACAAAAATCAATTTGGTGGGATGATGAATGTAATACACAGCTACAGCTTAAGAAGAATGCTATTAAAAAATACAAAACCGCATCTACACTGAATAAATTTCTTGAATATAAAAAGATAGAAGCTACAACTAAAAAATGTTTAAACGCAAAGCCAAAACAACATGGACTAAATTTTGCTCCAGTCTTAACTCTATTTGCCCATCAACTAAAATATAGAAGATGGCTAACAAATTAAACAACAAAAACACAAACATCAAACATGCTCCTTCCGCAGTTGCAGAAGCTATTCTTTAGAAGTTATGTCCACCATTTGTTGACAAACATATACCTTACATGGGTTTACATTCAGAAGAACATTATTTATTAAAAGAAATATTATCATCCGAACTGGAATATGCTATCAAGTTATCCAAAAACACAGCTCCAGGTCCGGATCAGATTTCTTATATTATGTTATAAAAAATGGATGTAATGGCTAAAAGACTACTACTACATATTTATAATTGTATTTTGCAAACTGGAATACCTCCTTACAAATTGATTGATTGCTTTGTTATATTAATTCTAAAACCGGGAAAAGACAAAGATAATCAGGAATCATATAGACCAATAACACTATTGTCATGCATTTTTAAAACATTTGAAAGAATTCTAAAATTGAGAATGGAAATTTGGTTAAGGCATAATATTCTACCAGCAACACAATATGGATATAAACATGGCTATGGAACCACGGACTACAGATGTTTAAATTGGTTTTTCTAATTCCATGCCAACATATGTATTGTTTATTGACATAAAAAGTGCATATGACAATATTGATTTAGATATACTCTGTGATAAATTTGTGTTTCTTGACATTCCAAAATCGAGAATTTTGGGTCGACCGTAGTATTTTTTTCAAGAAGACACCCTAATAAAGATCACGCTGTAACCTTACATGGCAATAATATTCCAATTATTTCGGAATTTAGATATCTTGGTGTCGTATTTGACAGAAAATTGCTTTGGACTTAACATATTAATTATAAAATTGGTCGCTGCGAAAAAGGTATTAATTTTCTTAAAATAGTGTGTAAAAGATCGTGGGGTGCAGATCAAAACATTGCATTGAATTTTTATCGAGCCTATATAAGATCTATTATAGATTACTGCTGGTTGATATATGGGTCAGCTAGCATAATCAATTTACGTAAACTTGACAGAATCCAATTTCAAGCTCTAAGAATTTTGTTAGAATTAACGAAAAGCACTCCAAATGAAGCCACCCTAGTTCTAGCATCTAAAAACCTACCCTCATTGCGCAGAGAATATCCGGTAAGCAAATATTTCCTAAATAAATATTATCGTCGTACTTATAATGCAAAAATAATTAATGAATTAAATACAGCTGATTTAACATCCACATACTTCATTAAATAAAAAAACTCCAACACTTTCAAGAGCAATTATAACTTGCAACGAACTCAAGTTAATAAATTCCCCTTTTAATCTTATCTGGAAATCGTTGGATATACCACATCCAACAAGTGTTCTAGCTACAAATATTATTATTCCTAAATACCAAAACGAATTTTGTTACACTACCCACACAGCAATCTTAAGTGGTTATTTAGAACATGTTGTGATCTATATAGATGGGTCAGAATCACCAACATGTACAACCAGTGCTCACTTTGTACCAAAAATGAAGATAAAAAGATCATTTATTTTAAATAATCAATCCAGCATCTTTTCTGCTGAAGCATGTGCTATATAAAAATCCCTTGAATTGTGCTGTGAAAACCAGTGGAACAAAATTGTCATATGCAGTGATTCACTGTCAGTATTACACAACTTACAAAACTTTAAATTCACAATCATTAGCATTATATTCATATTAGAAATTTTTCAACAGCAACTAAAACTATCAGATCCATATGGTGTTAAATTTGTTTAAGGGACACTCAGATATTTTAGGCAATACTATTGCTGATTCTATAGCTAAAAATCGATTACAGCACCCACATAATATGGTGATAGAAGAATTCAACATATGTGACCTACTTGCCTATATCAAACAACATATTAAATTTAAATGGGACAGACGATGGATTCAGTTTGGTGAAAGCACAGTCACTAATTTATACAAATTACAACCAACAGTAGCTGTAAAACAATTTCTTTAACAACAAAGATGTTACACTAAGCAGAAACAGAGGGTCAACTGTCTTAAGATTAAAAGTAGATCATGGATGTTTTCCGAAACATCTACACAAATCAGGAGTTCTCCCAACAGACCGATGTAAGTGTGGAACTAGTATACCTGATTTAAATCACATAATTTTGAACTGCTCACTACATCGTAATACAAGCACGTGGCTGCTAAAAAAATTGATACAAGAGGGTTTAAGTACACCATTAAACGTAAATCTTCTATTAAGTGACGACAATATAAAAATTTATAAAATCAATATGTACGAGTGTAAAATTGATCGTATGCATGAATATTTCCTTTGTATGTTTATTATACAGGGTGAATCACGACTAACGAGACGGAAGATTACAGCAAAACGGTAAAAGATTTTGAAAACATTTTAAATGTATAGTATGTAGGTTGATAAAGGCTACATTTTAAAATTATTCTGAAATATACAGGGTGTCACAATAAAGCGCTGCGTTTCAAAGTTATATATTTTTTTATAGAACACCCTGTATTTGATTTGATTTTTCAATTGTCTGCAAAAATAAGATATACTTTCATAAGACTTCCTTATACTATGTACACAGTGTTCTGAGTTATGTCGAATTTTCTTAAAATGTAAAACTTTTAACGACGACTCACTCTTAATTTACTTAAGCAATTCTAATAAAATTACTCATACATCTAAATAGCTGGATATTGGTCGAATTTATTTCATGATTAATTATTAAACATTTATTTACAGGGTGTTCAAAATTTGTAGTTTCATTATTGGATTATTTAATGTGTAATATAAGGCTTATTTTAAATGGGACACCATTTAAAACGAATTTATTAACGAATTATTAAATTAAAAAAGTTTTCCTCTTTCAAATGATATACGGATGTCCTATAATTAGGACTGATATTTTTGCAGTAATTTAAAATTTTGTTAAACGAAAATCGATTTCAAATATTTATAATTGTTACTTTCGATTTTTTAACCCATCATATTGACATATTGTTATAAACGAAACCAGTGTAGTTGTAAATACATTTTTTGTAAATAATTAAAATTTG
This sequence comes from Diabrotica undecimpunctata, assembly GCF_040954645.1. NCBI lineage: Eukaryota > Metazoa > Arthropoda > Insecta > Coleoptera > Chrysomelidae > Diabrotica > Diabrotica undecimpunctata. The sequence goes on along the minus strand of NC_092813.1, from coordinate 24,386,102 downwards.
TATGTCTTTGGATTTGTATTCGTTGGGAATAGAATAATTAGTATAAAAATATGATGAAAAGAAAATAGAGAGAAAAAAATTGTAGAAAATCTGATGTTTTTTAGATTTTCTACGATTCATCGAGTGAAAGGCAACTGCGCATAGGTTACAGTTTTCAAAAACGACGTACATATTAACGTTATGTTTAATTTTTTGTATTATTTTAAGTATTAAAATAAGTTTAATGTTTAAATAGAAATAAAACTGTAAAATATATTTATTTCTTTGAAGTCATAAAAATAGATGTACCTATAACTTCTTACGTGCTTACGAGCACACACTATTTTTTTGAAAATAATTAAATACATAACGAAACAGAAAGAATTTTAATAAAACAAATAATACAAAATAATACAAAACGAATAATGAACTTAAATAATACAAAATAATCCAAAACTTACTATAAGTAAAAATGTTCAGGTATGTAACAGACGTTCAAAATGCTTGCCATCTTGTGCAATACAACAAGCGATACTATATTCGAATGATTTATTTACATTATTTAACATAGTTAATGAAGCAAACGCGTTTGTAATCCTTAATTTCATGTCATCTCTACAATATTTTTAATAAAATCCATCCCTTTTAAAAAAATCCATCTTGGTTAGTCCTGGTGACCGAGGGGGCCAATTATATGAACCACCTCTACTTATTCATCTGTTTGTAAATTTTCTGTTGGTAGTTCCTAACATCACGTGAGAAATGAGCAGGAGGTCCGTCCAACTGGAGCCACATTTTTGTTCGTAGGCTAAGTGGAAGGTTCTCAAGCAGTATCTAAAAATCTTGTTTTAAAAAATTTAAGAAATCTGTCCAATTGAGATGTCTGTCAGAAAAATACGGGCCAATAACGTACTCGCTCATAATGCCGCCCCAAACATTAACACTCCATCGGTGTTGGCGATCAACAGTACGAAATAAATGTTTATTTTCTGTGTCATAATAATGAAAATTATGTCTATTTACTAGACCATTATTATGAAAAGTCGATTCGTCTGTAAATAATACATTTTAAAAAAAATCAGGATCTTCTCCAACTTTATCTAAAGTCCATAAACAAAAATTTAAACGGTTACCATAATCTTGTTCTGTCAAATGCTGGTGAAGTTGAATGTATTAGGGATGAAAGTGGTTGGTCTTCAGTATTCTACATACACTAGTTTGACTAATTTCTAATTCACCCAAAATTTTTCTTGTACTAATATTTGGGTTTTCCGTAACAAAAAGCAGGACATTAAGTTTGAACTTTGTCACCAATAACTGGTTTATTTTTATTTACCTTTTCGTATATAACATTACCAGTAGCACCGAATCTATTAAGCAATCTCTCAAAAACTTCCTTTTGTGGGTGTCTTCTATCAGGATACTTTTGAGCATCAACTTTGGAAACTAAGAGACAATTTTCCAAACATTCTCCAATGCAAAGTACCATGTCGACTCTTTCATGGATAGCGTAATTCTTTATTTTTAGGAGCAATGAAAGTTAAATATTACACACGAATGTTTATATTTTGACAATTACCAGACCGTAATGTCAGAAAATGATAATGTCATACAATAACATTAACTAACTATATCTTTTGTTTTAAAATCAATATGTATACCGATGAAGAGTTTAAATCATTGTAAATTACGCAAAAATTATGAGACTTAAGTATAGGACATCTTTATACCATTCAAAAGTGGAATTTTTTTTAGTATTACAATTAATTAATATCCATGGTGTTTCATTTAAAATAAGCCTCATATTAGATAAATATTGAATAATCCAAAATTGAAACTAAATTTTTAACACCCTGTAAATAAATATTTAATAATCAATCATCATCATCAACTAGCCTCTGACGTCCACTGCTGAACACAGGCCTCTCGCATGCTTCTCCACTTAGTCCGAGTTTGCGCCATCTGAATCCAATTTGTAGTCACTCTTTTTATGTCATCTGCCATCTCGTTGGGGGTCGACCTCTATTTCTGTTAGCTTGTATTCGGGGTCTCCATTCCAAAATTCTTTTTGTCCACCGGTCATCAACTGATCTTGCTACATGACCTGCCCAGTTCCACTTTAGTCTTGTTATCCTTTCAATAACGTCAGCTACTTCTGATCTTTTGCGTATAGTAGCATTGGGTATTCTATCACGTAGAGAAATCATTAAAATTATTCTCTCCATTGCCCTTTTCACAACTTGTAGTTTACTCATTGTTGTTTTTGTGAGTGGTAGGGTTTCTGCGCCGTAGGTCATCACTGGCAAAATACACTGATTAAATACTTTTCTTTTAGCTTTCTTTCAGCCCAAGCGAGGTTTATTCTTCTGTTCAGCTCGATTGTTTGATTGTCTCGACTTATTCTGATCTCATGGCCCAAGTATTTATAGGAGCCAACTGGCTCAATAGCTTTGTCTTCTACTGAGATGTTTTTGTTGTGGACTAAATTTGTCATAAATTGTGTTTTTGAAAAATTTATTTTAAGACCAACTCTTTTTGTGGCAGTATGGAGTTCTTGGAGCATTATCTGTGCCTGATCAAAGCTGTCTGCAATAAGAATGATATCATCCGCAAATTTAGGGTTATTTAAAAATTTTCCATCTATATAGAAATGTTTCTTCAACGTTGAGTTTCCCAAAAAAAATCTTTATTTCGAAAATAAAAGTTACAATTTTGAGAAATACTACAAACTACTACATTTAATGATTGAAACATAATAATTAGAATAATAATAAAAATATTGATTTCTTCCTATTTATAACGTCGGATATCGGAATCTGCTGATTATTAATAGTAAGGGAGCTTATGGCTACATTTCTCCTGCCTCCATTGGTTGGGACTTCGTCCTCGAAGTTTTGGTTACTTCGGCTATCAGCTCGTCTAATATCTGGTTCTGGGCAGGATGCAATTTTTCTCCAAATAGGATTTTAGAAATTCGTTTTCTTTTCCTAATTAGGAAGATTATTAGGAAAGCTAAAATAGTTAAAAATATTATAACAGAAGTGGTGCTCAGTCCTATTGATAATCGGGGTAGTACTTCTATGGTATCTATTGGTTGAATTTGGCCATGTGTCTCTGAGATTGTTAATTTTTCAATTTTAATCTCATGGTTTGGTATTAATTTTTTTGGAACAATTTTTGGAATGGAAATGTCTTGAGACGTCTTTTTATTAAATTGGATGCCTTCAATCATTATGGGTACATCTGTCGTCAAGAGGCTGGTTGAATTAATTTCTATCTGCTGGATTCTCATTGGGTGAACTATTCCTAGCAATATGACTTTGCTGGTTTCTTGGAAAAAGTTCTCTGTGATTAATGTTTTTGTGCAATTATCTACATTGGTTATGGGACATTTGGATTGTACATAGTTAGAACAAACTATGTTATCGCCTTGTCCTATACAAGTGTCGAACCATTTATTATTTGTATAGTAGCTTGCAGGTGGCAGAATCATAACATGATCTTTGTTTGGAATGGGATAGGTTTTATAGGTAGTGTAAGGAATTTCATGGAGTATAGGGATTTTAATTATTATGAGCATTGCATTTGAAGTTACACAAACTAAAGTTTTTGTTGACTCTATAAGTTCATAAGGGTGTTCATTACTATTGGGAATTGAATTTCTGGGATAAATTTTAAGAAGGTTCTCTTTAAGGTCTATTATTTCCTTTAAAGTGAATAATTCTATATTAGAGATATTAAGTTCAGATAAAGTAATGGTTCTTATAAGTTTCATTAGAAATTCATTTATATTTTGGAAATTTATTATCTCATTGTGTAGAATGATATAGCTGTCAAAATCAGCTGATAATTTGTTGAGTGCAGATAGGAGAATTGAATTATCAGAATTTAGTTTTTCTAAAAGTTTATCGAATCTCGTGTTAAAAGAGTTTCCATAAGATATTTGGTTATTAAATTTTTTTATGATTTCGTTTTGTTTATTTTCTAAAGAGATTATGTGTGATTTTAACAAGTCTAAGTCAGAGTCGTCTGGATTTCCAGTCACGTATTTGATGGCTGTACCTAGAAAATTAAAAAGTCCGCGTTTCTATTTTCGCGTAATCTTGTGTAGATCGTCTTTTGTTTGTTCTTGTATGTGGGTGTATTGGGAGTACAGTAGCGAGAGAGGTGCATTTTTGAAGTGATCTTTGAAATAGCTTGTCGGACTAGCGTCAATACTGTCGGATAATTTGTCTAGTGGAATGTGAAGAAAATGTCTGTGATAGTGGGAGATTTTTCTTGATTTGCCTATCTCTTCAGCATAGTAACCATTATTCGGAATCTCCTGAATACTAAGTGGATGGACCAGGGCGAGGATTGTCCTGTGAAAAATTTGGGTCTTGAGTAGGTTTGTCTACATGTTTTCGTATTCGTTTTACATATTTAAGGTGAGTGCTTGTAAAATTTTGTTTATCTGTTTTACCGATTATTTTTGTTTTGTCTTGTGTTTCTGTGTTTCTGGATGAATAGTGGAGAAAGGGGCTTGTAATTTGGACTTATGTTTTTACTTAGAAACATATAGGGATTTTGTAAGGTCTATTTCCGGAATATCTTCGGCATTTTCGTTTTGTCTATCTAAAAGTTGTTGTCTTTTTTGTTTTTGTTTATTATATAGTTCTGCAATAAAGGGTTGGAGTTCTCCTTTATGTCTTTGATTATATGTTTCGAATATCGGAAGATCAAAGTCGAAATGTATTTCTTCTGAATAGGGTCCGTACAGAATTGAGAAAGGGGAATAATCTGTGGAACTGTGGATTGATTGGTTGTAAATAAGAATGGCGTGTGTTAGAATGTCATCTAACGAATCATTTGGATTTTGGGCTTGTAAGGTCCTAAGTTTTTCAATAAGAGTTGAATGAAAGCGCTCTACTGGAGAGTTTGAGGAAGAATTGTTTACTGTTGTAAAATGTGTTTCGATTTTGTGGATATTTAGGAATTCTTTAATGACTGCGGATTTAAATTCGGTGCCGCTGTCGCATACAATCTTTTTTGGATAATTGTGGTGCAAAAAGTAGTGTCTTAATTTATTTAGTATAGAAATGGAAGTTTTGTCGGTGAGCTTATAGCATTGACCGTATTTGGAAAAAGAATCTATTATTGTGAGATACAGGTTTTTATTGCAGTGGAATAGATCGATATGTAATATATCAAAAGGTTTTTGACCTAACAACGGTCCTAATTGGGGAAGTTTATAAGGACGTCATTCGTATTTATTTTTTAGGCAAATTTCGCATTTATTGATAAAATTAGAAATAGTTGTCTGCATTGAGGGCCAATAACATTTTTATTTGTAGGTTTCAATTATTCCGTTGTGATTTTCTACGTGATATTTCTTTATGCATTCTATTTGTTGGTTTTCTTCTTCTATGTCCTGAAGTAGTATATTGCAAAATATTGCTTTGACTGTGGAATTTATCTTTTCTTTAAAATAGTTACAGATAATAGGTCTAAATTCGTGAGGGATTGTTATTGCAAATTTTTGATTTGGTCTAAGGATATTTTGGAATTTATTTGCTATTTCTGTTTTCCAATTATTTGTCAAAGTGACAGTGTAACGGTGTTTGTTAAAAATTCTTTTGTATTTAATTTCAAAATTATTTGACTCTGGTTTAAAAATAATTTGGTTTGAGGATAAATTAATTGGTTCAGGTGAAATCTCTATTCCAGTGATAGGGTTCTCAACTGATGTATGTTGTGTGTTGGTACTGTTTTGTAAGTTGTCAAAATCGGCAAGGAAATCGTCAATGTCGAAATTGTCGGGTGGTTCAGCACATTCTGAACTCGGTGGTTCAGCACATTCTGAACTTGAGCTTAGGGCATTTATTTGGACTCGGCTAAGAGCATCAGCAACTTGATTCTCTTTGCCTTTTTTATATTTAACTTCAAAATCATATTCTTCTAGTTTAAGTCTCCATCGGGCTAATCTAGAAGTGGGGTCTTTAATTTTGTAGATCCATACGAGAGGACTGTGATCTGTTTCTACAGTGAATTTTTGGTTGTATAAATACATACGGAAGTGTTTACAAGAATCTAGTATGGCTAAAAGTTCTTTTTCAATAGTGGAGTAGTTTTGTTCTGCGGAATTTAGAGTTCGAGAATAGTAAGCAATAGGGTGATTATTTTGAGATAATACTGATCCTATAGCTATATTAGAGGCGTCTGTAGTCAGTACAAAAGGCTTTTCGAAGTCGGGGTATTGTAAAACTGGGGAATTAGTTAACAATTGTTTGCATTTTGCAAAACATTCTAAATAATTTGGATTGGTAGGGTCAATAGTTGCTCCTTTTCGAATACATCTCGAAAATGGGGATGTTATTTTTGCAAAGTTGGGTATGAATCTTCGGTAGTAACCGATTAAACCAAGAAATGATTTAATTTCTTTTACTGTTTTTGGTAGAGGATATTTTTGTATAGCTTCGATTTTTGCTGGGTTAGGTTTGATTCCTTCGGTTGTCACTACGTGACCTAAGAAAGAAACTTCTTTCGTGAGAAACTCAGATTTGTCTAACTGAATTTTTAAATTATTTTTCCTGAAAGTGTCAAAAATAGTCGCAATATGAACTAAGTGTTCTTGCAGTGACTTGGAAAAAATAATGACACGTCCATGTAGACGAAGCAAAACTTATGAATAAAGGGCCTAAGAATATTGTCCATTTACCTTTCGAATGTTGCTGTAAAATGTCGAATGTAAAAATTTAAAGTGACCATGCGGAACTGAAAAGGCTGTTTTCCGAATAGAATCCGGATAAACTTCAATCTGATGGTAACCTTGAGCTAAATCTAATGTTGTGAAATAACTGGCTTTTCCTAAGTTATCCAGTATCTCATCTATCTGAGGAAGTGGGTAGCGATCACTTTCAGTATGATCATTGAGCTTCCTGTAATCAATTACTAATCTAAATTTTTTCTGACCTGAGGCATCAGCTTTTTTTGATACTATCCAAACTGGAGCTGAGTACGGTGAAATTGACGGTCGAATTATCTTATTATCTAATAAATTACTTATTTGTTTTTTTATTTCTTCCTGCATTGCTTTGGGATGCCGAAATCCCTTTACATAAATCGGATTTTCAACCTTCGTTTTAATTTCGTGTCTAACAGCTGACGTGAAAGTTAAATTTTTGTTTTCATCGTAAAATACATCTTTATATTTTTTGCAAAGATTTATAATTTTATACTTTTCTTCGTTATTTAAGTGCGAAGTACGGATTTTATTTTCATTAAAATGCGTTGTCGGAATTTCTACTATATTATAATTACAGAAGTTCTCAACTTCAATTCTCTTATTAAATTTCATAGGCATAGATAAGTCGATAGTGTCTATAAAGCCGTTTTTTGCAACGTGAATAGAATGAGGAATTTTAATACCTTGAAAGTGTCTTTCACGTAATAAAACTTCACCATTATGAACGCTTACTGGAATTTTTTGGTATAAAGTTTCAAATGGAATGCTAACATGAGGATTCTCAAAGGTTAAAATATGAGTTGCGTAGCTAATTGTGGCGTGGAATCTTTTCAGATCGTAAGTTCCAAGGAGGATATCAAAGTGCTGACTTAAGTCGGCAATTTTTACGTCGAATGTTTGTGGAGTTCCATATTCTAGGAATAGCGGCGTCTTAATATTTAAGTCGTGCTTGGAAGTAATTTTCATTGACGTTAGCGAAAAAGGTTTTCGATAAATATGATTTTTATCAAATAGTTTGAGAGCTCGCGGATTTAAAATTGAATGGGAACCGCCGGTATCGATTAAAACGCGTAGATGTGTTTTGGGTGTAACGAAGCAGGGTAACCCAGGGGAACTTTCGATATTATGTAGGTTTATACAGGGGGTGAATGATCGTGTAATGGGATGACTTGAAAATCCTGATGATTTTCATCATGCAAATCGGGCTCTTGTTCGGACTCGTAATTTTCGAAATCATTTTCAAAATATTGGGTATCATTTGAGTCTATGTGAAAATTGTGGCTTCTATTAGTCGTAATTGTCATGGGCTGATGGTTTCTGGTTGTGGTAGTTTGAACACCGCTCATTGGAGTAGCAAAATTTGGTTGGGGTCGAGGAGCTTTATATTTATTTAATCTTTGTTGGTTGTTTTTCGGAACATTGTTTCGTTGGAAGGATTGATTTTGTTCGTAAGAACTGAAATTTTGTCTCTGAGGAAAATTATAGTTCTGTTGTGGAGTGAAGTTAAAATTGGGCTCTGTGTTGTGAGTTGAAGGTCTCACATAATTTGAATGCATGGGTTGGAAGTTTGAGTGTGTGGGTTGGAAGTTTGTGGATCTTTGATTATTCGAAGATTGATAGGGTTTATTTTTGAGTGGGGGCTTTTTGTTTTGTTGGCTCTTAAGGAAGTTCATGTATTGTTGTTGATTTTTATGGTTATCGTAGGCAATACACTTTTGAAGGGCTTCTTCTAGGGAATTTAATTCAAAATGCGATAAGTATTCGCAATAAGGCTCGTTGATTCCGGTACAGAAGGTTTTGAGGGCAATGTTTTTGAAGTATAGAGTTTTAAAAGTGACTGTCGCGGGATTATCGTTTAGGGTGATGTGTTGGACTAAATCGTTCAGATTTGTAGTTATTCTATAATTGTCGTAGGATTCACTATGTTTTTGGACGGTGGTGGATAGTTGTGTTACTAATATGTCTTCGGAACGTCTATCTCCGTATTTTGTTAATAACGCTGGACGAATTTCTGTCCAATTGGTTTTATTAGAATAGTTTAAGAAATTTCTAGGTTCTCCTTTAATTCGAGATACGATATGGGAATTTAAGATATATTCTTGGGACGGATTTAAATCTTGGGTGCCTAAGAAAACTATTAAATTATCTACTGCCTTGATAAAGGTGGAGAGGTTGTCTCCAGAAGAGAATTCGGGCAGAGTTGAGCAAAGGCTAGCAATATCGCTACTGGTCATCGGCATTTTGGAACGTAATTTAGATGCAGGCTTAGATTTAGGGGTTTGTAGATTTATTTTTATTTTTAAATTTAAATTGTCGAATAGTAAACTTAAATTTTCGATACTATTTTGGGAAATATTATTCAATGTACTCATAAAATATATGCAAACATGTAAAAATATAAATGCAAATATATATAAAAAATTCGTTGAAGTAAAATGTTATAAATAATATAAATTCAATATACAATAAATAATAAATTCAATGTAAATGTTTAAGAATTCAATTAAAATAATAAATGCTCATAAACAATGGTAAAGAAAGGAAAAACTTACGCAAGGATGATCGTGTTTGATTTCCAATACATTTTTCTCTTTTACCAGATTCTTCAGGATTTCATTAAACTAATGTAGACCAGGAAACGACTATGTTTCTGTATGAAATATCCTGTGGTTCGCAGCGCCAGAAATGTTTCTTCAACGTTGAGTTTCCCAAAAAAAATCTTTATTTCGAAAATAAAAGTTACAATTTTGAGAAATACTACAAACTACTACATTTAATGATTTAAACTTGACTATTGAAACATAATAATTACAATAATAATAAAAATATTGATTTCTTCCTATTTATAACGTCGGATATCGGAATCTGCTGATTCTTAATAGTAAGGGAGCTTATGGCTACATTTCTATATTGATGCCTTTTTCGTTCCAATCTATTGTTTTACAAGCGTATTCTAGCAAAATTGTAAATAATTTAAGATGACATGTTTTCTCCTTGCCGAATGCCTTTTTCAATACGAAAGGTCCCAGTATCTTTATTAAGTTTTATATAGGCTGTAGCATGCTGATAGATGTATCTGATGAGGGATATGTATCGGTGATCTATTCTACATTGTGTTAGAGCTTGGAGCATTTCACTTTGATTGACCGTATCAAATACGTTTTCAAAGTCGACAAAGATAAGTATCAGGGGTCTATTATATTTAATGGTCTTTTCAATCAACGACTTAATGGTTTGCAAATGATCATTTGTTCCGTATCCAGCTATAAATCCTGCTTGCTCGCAAGGTTGATAGAAGTCTAGCTTTCTATCTATTTTAATAATAAATAATGGAATAAATCTAACCATTACCCAACTATTTCGCTGTAAGAGAAAATTTGTTATAATTGCTTAAATAAGTTGAGAATGAGTCTTCTTTAAAAATTTTTTTTTGCTTATAATGTAGTAAGTTGTTGTTTATTTTGTATTATTTATGTTCATGATGTATTATTTTGTATTATTTGTTTTATTAAAATTATTTCTGATACGTTATGTATCAGCAAGTAAAAGTATAAAGTATATACATTTATTTACAACTATATTGGTTTTATTTATAACAAATATGTCAAAATAATGGGTTTAAAAATCGAGAGTAACAACTATAAATATTTTGAAATCGAAAAGAAAATTTTAAATTACGGAAAATCTATTACTCCTAGTTATAGGACATCCATATACCATTCGAAAGTGAAAAATTTTGTTAATATAATAATTCATTTATACAGGGTGTTCTATTTAAAATAAACCTTATGTTACACATTGAATAATCCAATAATAAAACTGCACATTTTGAACACACTGTAAATAATGTTTAATAATTAATCATGAAATACATTCAATTAATATCTAACTATTTAGGGGTATAACCAATTTTATTAAAATTTCTCCAATAAGTTAGAAATGAGTCTTCGTTTAAAGCTTTACATTTTAAGAATATTCCACATAACTCAGAACACTCTATATATAGGTATAGTCTTATGAAACTTTACCTTTTCTTTGCCCATAATTAGAAAATGTAATAAAATATAGGGTCTCCCATAAGAAAAAATTTAACTTTGATACGCCGCTCTTTATTGGAATGTCCTGTATATTTTAAAATAATTTTAAAATGTAGCCCTTATTAACCTTCAAACTATAAATTTAATTTTTTTTTAAATCTTTTACCGTTTCGCTGTAATCTTCCGTCTCGTGAGTAGTGACTCACCCTGTATATGTTGCCCACCTATCTAACCGTGGTTAGATAGGTTAGTTGTTTGTTAAAATAAAGCCGCTCTGATGAATCCCTGACCGTGAAAAGAGTTCTCCTTGTATAATCCTGTATGAATGAATACTAATATTCATAATATGTAATTACGTGGCTAAAGGTTCCAAGCCAAAGCCAATAAGCAAAAAAAAACTTAATTTTGTTTAAATTTCTTATAAACAAATTAATCAAAAATTTGTAGTAAAATTTTTAATGTTTAATTATTATAACTTTTTTATTATTAAAGCTAAAGTTATTTTTTTAATTTTTTCCAATGCTCAAACAAATAACTTTAAAATAAGGGAGTTTTGAAAGTTAATCATATGTATAAAAGCTGAGCTGAGAAAGTCGGTCAGATAGCCAAGCGGGCTAGGCGGCCGATTCTCATTCGCTTTACTGTCGAATGGTTCAGTGGATGTGGGTTCGAGCCCCAGCTCGGTGTACAGAAAAATAAAAAAGGCTAACGCAGCAGTTTAAAATTCTAGATCAATCTGCGGCTTAGGCTATGGCTCCACGAGCGACAGATTGTCGGTAGCAGTAGCAGTAAAATGTAGCTTGATAAATGAAAACAACAGCAGTGATACTGAGTAGCTTCACGCGCTGTAGATTGTCGCTTCGTTTTGAGACCGAGACGCGTCGTCAAGGTCGTGTCGCGTTCGAATAGGCTCGGACCTATTTTTTAGCAGTAATTTGCAGCGCGTTTGAGGCTCCACTAGCAGTAATTTGTCGCTTGTAGCGGTAATTGTCATTTAATCTGATATTTTTGTTCTTGTTTTGTTTATTTCTCGGTGTTTGTTAAGTTGTTTCTTTGTTTTTATAGATTACTTTACAGTTTTTTCATACAATTTTTTGTCTCAAATCATAACAAAAAATTATAAGTTCTAAGAAAGAAATAAATCCAATATTTTCTTTATCGGTATTCTAGATAACAAAAATCAATGGATGGTTTTTTTCCCAATTAACCGTATCAAACTGTATTTTATAATAGATGCCATTATTAAACAAGAAAAAGTTGAATAGAGAGAATAAACAGTTTTCATTGATTTCCCGAAAATCTATTTTTTGGATTTCCTTCTTTGAACTGGTGATTCATTTCTATATAAGTGGTTGTCTAATCATATATAAATAAAATTTGAATAATTATTGTGTATAGTGTTAAATTTTATTATCCTTCAGTACTAATGTTTCGTTTTCGATAGCATGGCGTGATTCATAAATAAAGGAATGCAACAAAGCAGATTGTATGTCGCATCAGAATTTTTTTAATTATTGTAACATAAAAAAGCAAGTTAGATATTGGAAAAGGAAGATTCATTATATCAACCCAATATGATAAATTAATATAATTGTCATATGGGAGCCGTCGATCTACTTGATAATTCAGTAGCGAATTACAGAATACGCAGAGGTAAGAAGTGGTGGCGGCCCCTTTTTATTCTAATGAAAGTTAAATAGTTAAATATTTTATTTTTAGGTAGATACATGTATATAATTATAAAATATGTAATTTGAAATATTACTTTAAAGTAATTGCTAATTTTTCTTCTGAGCTTAGGCTATCACGCATTGATGTATCCTGTTTTCGTATGACATCTTCTATTTCACATAATAAAAAATTAAAAGGAGACACTGACGTCCTGTTATATTCAAAAAACTTGTCAGGATATTCTTTTAATTTGTTGTGTAAAAGAAAAAATTTTCCCTCTGTCTGTCTAGGCACTAGAACAGGGTGAATCCACCATTTCCTTTTTTTACCCTACGTCGACGGCGCAATGCCAATATTAAAGCAACTTTTTGTTGAAATGATAGATTATCCATACTGTATTATTGTATTATCGGTCTGAATTTATTTTACTTATTTATTTATTTATTTTATCTGCTATATACACGGACACTATATAAACGGACAAGATGCCACTGATTGCGGCTGCGTCATATTAACGCTCATGGAGCCACTACAAGACCAAAACGCGGCGATATGCGTGCTGTAAACTGTCGCTCGATGAGCCATGATTTTACTGCTTTACTATCGTCGTAATTTTACTGCTACTGCTAGCGACAATCTGTCGCTCGTGGAGCCATAGCCTTAGACCAGAATATGCTGGTATCTGATCGGCCTATAGTGGAGCAGTACGACAAGAGATAAGGGCTTGCGGCTTGATGATACTCCTTCATAGATCCCTACCGGAAGGCCGTGGCGCGAACAACGATCATTTTAAAAGTAATAAATATCTCTAATAGTTTGGGAGATATAACTATTTAATCAATTAAATTGTTAATAAGAAATGATTTGATGGGTTTCCAGCCTGGTACCAGCGAAAAATCTAATCTACGCACCAAAAAACATTAAAAAACGTCAAGGTACCGAGGGGAAGTAAAAGTGCATACACAACTCCCCGCTAGCTTCTGGAATATAATTGCTGAATATTCTAACATTATGAATGTTTAAACATAAGAAATTCACTATTTTTAGTTAAACAATGAATAATCACAAACCTACCTTTAGAAATAAATTCACTTATAATAACACACGAAACAAATTTACTACAAACTGATCAAGGTGGCAGATGAAATTAATTTAGGAAGAGTTCACAAATATTTTCATGTTCATCTTATAAAAATTCAATTGTCATATAACTCTCAAAGCTAAACTTGATAATTAACAGTTCTTCAATTGGTTTTTAATAATTTTGTATATATTAAATAGTATTTAATGATTAAATTCCAATTATTCATTAGTATTCGAGTTGAATTGACAAAAGATACAGTTAAATTTGTGTATCGAACAAGGTTAATTAAGGTATTTATAAAAACCTTTTGATGATCGGCGTTTTTTTAAGAAAAATGCATAAAAGTCTTAAAAGTGATTCACCAGATAGGGTAAAAAATAACATAGATCACAACAGTACAGGAATTATCGTTACAGACGAGGAAGCTATTAACAAAAGACCACGTTTAATTAAGTACAAATATTATTTCTTTCACAAGGCCGATCAATTTTTATTCATCATCTGATGCTGGTCCATATTACACCTTCGTACAGAAGACTGTGGGTAATATTGGTAAACTTCGTAGAATTGGAACCGCAAGATTGATATTAAATGCTGTCCCAAAAATTTAAAAAAATTTGGATTGTTAATATGGATGTTGTAGGTTTCAAAAAATTAAAACTGATTTTTGGAACTAATAAAATCAGAAAAATTAAAAGAAAAAGGATACGACATATATGTACCCACATTCTTTACACAAAAAAGAACTTTTTAAACAAAGTCATTGATTTATCAGAATTGGAATAAACTAATTGGAATGAATGTTAGAATAAAGAAAAGAAAAATGGGGAAAAAGGAATCCCTACATCGACAGTTATTGTTACATTTAAAAGACAAATGATCCGTTCTTAAGTAATTACAGAAAAACTTATTTATGATGTATAAATATATATTCCACGGGTCGTCCAATGTAATAAATTTCTGAGATATGGTCATATAAGCAACCAATGTAAATGAAAAATCAGGTGCCCATATTAAGGAGGGGAACATGAAGCCAATAACTGTCAACAAAGAAAGGAACCAAATGTGTCTTAGGCGGCGGAAATCACATACCAAATGAAAAAAAACTGCAGTGAATTTGCAAAGCAAAAATCTGTTATCAAAATGATGGTGACTAACAGCTACGCAACCGTAGAAAAAAAGAAACGAGGTAGCCATACTACACAACAATCATAAATAAAAAACGGCATATTGAAAATAATAGCAACAGATCAGGATACTCACAAGAACATAAAAACATTGTTTAAATTCCAAGGTCATCAAATGCAGTGGTATTTGGATAATTTAAAAACATAACAACATATAGATGTTGTCTGAAGGGACACAAAATATAAATCAAGAAATGATGGATTTTATGTTACACATCAATAAAAATATTTTATAAAAATACTTTCAATTCTCACCAGAACAAAATTTGTTAGAATCACTTAAAATAGATGTAAACCAAAATCTTATATCGTAGTTCTACAGAATAGAACTAAATCTGTAATTCATAATAAGTAAAGCATAGAAAAATTTCTGTTGGACAACAATATTTCTTTAAGTATTTTATGCGAAACTTGGTTAAAAAAGGAAAATAATTTTTCAATTAGTAATTTTAATATTTTTAGACAAGGTAGAGATGATGGATTTGCTGGCGCCGCCATAATATTAACCAAATCATTTGCCTTTAGCAAAATCAAACCTTTTTTTAGGAAAAATCAATTAATGTGTGTGTGTGTGTGTGTGTGTGTGTGTGTGTGTGTCTATTAAAGTAATATTAGACAAAAATACTCGAATTAATGTATATTCTATTTACGCTAAACCAAATTTGAAAATAGGTGCGAGGGAATGGACTAAATTTTTTAAATTCTAGAAAAACCTTTTATTGTGGCAGGTGATTTCATTTGTCATCATATTGTGTGGGGTTGCGGAAGAAATGATGCTGCTGGTAATCATATTGTTGCGATAGATAATGACGTGTCATATGACTTAAAACTGTAAATATATTATGACTAATTCTTTTCTGTTCTAGTTATTTCGGCGCTCAGTTTAAAGATCTGTTTACCTGAATTCTGATGAGTCACCCACGACTTGAAATTTCCAGAAGCAGGCCGAATAAAACTAGTATGAGCGACCTTCTGGGCTCTTCGATGGGGGATCGCGGCGATTCCGGAACTAACACCATTTTATATTTAAAGAGGAATTTTGTTGTAAACAAGAAGTTAGTTTTTGAACATCGCGTCGAGTTTTTAAAATGTAACGCACGTAGATAAATTATATAATTATTAACTGTAAGATAAATTAGTTATATTGTCCAAATAAAGACTTTAAATAAACTTATAAGTGTTATAAGTGTAGAACCTTTAATAATAAATAAAAACAATAAATTAGATTAATAAAAACAGTTCAATAAACTCGAGGCAGTGAAAAATACCAATTTAGTCATTATTAATACAGGAGATGAAACTCTGATTCCTACTCCATACCAAATTTATAAATCAGCAGTAGATTTGACACTTTGCTTTAATGGGATTACTCCTCTTTGTAATTGGAGAGTTGAGAAAGTATCTTTAGGGTCTAACCATTTACCTATTATAATTGATATATTTAATTACATAAATATATATGAAAATTTAATAAACACACAAAAATACAACTTCAAAAAAGCAGATTGGTTGTTGTTTTCTGATAAACAAGAATTAAATACAATAAAAAATGATAACATTTCTTATGATCAATTTATTACAAATATTATAATGTAACTGATGCCGCTATCCCAATTAAGAAAACAATAACCAACTCAAAATTTAGTAAACCTTGATGGAACCAAAAAGGTACAAATATGATTATTTTAAGAAACGAAGCTTTTTACGATTAAAAAGAAATACAAACATAACATTTTTTTATAGAATTGAGTAAAATAGAACCGACAAACAAAATTATAAAACAAGGTAAAAGAGTTTCGTTTCAAGATTTTTGTAGTAAAAAACTTGATATATTGCAATATTTTGAACTAAATTCAATAACAAATATAATTATCGTTAGAACAATTTTCCTTAAGGACTATTCTAAATTTCTTTAACTGATTGGGAATCAACTACTTGTGTCAGATATTAATAATCTAGTACTGAACAGTTCTCCGTTATATACTGATGTCTCTAAAAAATATGATCAAATTTTTTGTGAAGTCTGGATCAAAATATTAAAAATAAATAAAGTAACAAAAAGGGTAAATAAGCATTTCATAATATACTCAGCAGAATTGACAGCAATTTTGGAGGCATTATTATATATAGAAAATAAATGCTATCAAGAAAATTTGATTATTTTTTCAGATAGCAGAAGCGCACTGGAAAAATTAAAAAACTTCATAATACAACCAAAATAAATTATAATGAAATTAATATTGCAAAGAAAATTATGAAATTAAAGAACATTGGTATACATACAAAACTAGCATGGACTAAACCGCGCTGCGGCTTAAAACATAATGAAATAGTCGACAATTTAGCAAAAGAGGCCCTAAATGTAAATTACATTAGTAATAATAAATGTACACCTTTAGATTTAAATATATTTTTAAAAAATCAAGTGAAGGAGGAATGGAAAATTTGGTATACTGAAAGTCAAAAAGAAGTATTTTATAAAAACATACGTACAATACATACATACATCAACGGAACATAAAATATGATGTAACATAAAATATTATGTTAAATTGTAAAAACGTAAAGGATAATGTGAAAAAGTTAAATACTTACTAGATAAATTTAAATTTATACATAATCCCAACAATATTTCTTAATTACTAATGTCTAAAAATATGGAAGCATATAAAACGTTATACAAACACATTTGTAATATAGGTTTAAAATTGTAAATGTAAAACAATATATAAATATATAAAAATATAAAAAAAAATAGTAGAAAAACAAAAAATAAAAAAATAATCAAAAAATAACAAAAAATAAAAATAAAAAAAAACTAAATACAAAAATTAGAACTTGTAAAAATGTCTATTAGTTAAGGGTATTAAAAATGTAAAAGAAAAATTACAAAGTGTACACACACATATACACACACAGGCACACACACATATCTTATAAAAATTTAAGAATTTAAGAAAAAAGCAGTAGTAACTTAATAAGAAATATGTAAGTGTTTTGACTTTATATGAACATGTTTTCCCAAAGTAAGCAGTCAATAAAATTTTGTAATCGTAAAGTATTAGGAATCATTTTAATAAAAAATGAAAGGATAATTTAAATAATTAAGCGTGCCAATGTAACGAACGTCAAAGTTGTCAAATTAACACCTTTTATGTTATAGGTGGGTCGTCCCACATATAAATTTAATTAATTTTATTTGATTTAATTTTAATTTTAGTAATTTAACTTTTGTTTAATTCACGTGGAGTTTATGCCTATGGGTTTAACAATAAAACCAGAATAAACGACGTGGCACCTTTTCGACGAAGCTGTTTCTGATTTACGACAATGCTCGACCATCATGTATCTGCAAGAACTTCAAAGTCTTCATTGTGAAATTTTCGAGCACCCTCTCTTCAGTCCAGACCTCAAGCCTTTCGATTATCATCTGTTTCCGAAACTGAAGGAATTTAGTCTAACTAGTCTAGCTATGAAAACCTGGACAAAGAAGTGAGAGATCAAGTAAAAAAAGCAAATAGACTGGCAGGATGCCTTAATAACACTATATGGCGAAACACATACATTACCACTGAGATAAAGTCAAGAATTTATAAATCCAGTGTAAGACCAGTAATGACATACGCCTCAGAAACAAGACCCGACACAGCCACGACGCGAAAGCTACTGGAAACGGCAGAGATGAGAGTACTGAGAAGAATTACAGGAAGTACGCTGAGAGATCGAAAGAGGACCGAAGACATTAAAAGAAAATGTAACGTACAGTGTCAAATGAATGGACACAAAATAGAAAAAAGAATGGAATAACCACATAAGCAGAATGGAGGAGACCCGTGTCGTCAAAATAGCAAGAAATAAGTTACCATTCGGCAGAAGAAGTATCGGACGACCACCCAAAAGATGGAGTGATAACCTTTCATAGAGATATTATTCCACCAATGAACCAGCAGAATTGCTTATAAAGAGGAAAAATAAGAAGAAGAAAGGAGTTTGGAAATGACGAAGAGTACAAACGTCAAATCATAACCTGGCTCAGGTTTTTGGCAGTAGAGGACTATAACACCTGCATTGAAAAACTGATTCCACGATACAATAAAAACCTTTACATTTAACTAGGCACATTTTTGTAACTAGAAAACTAAGGCAACTACATTTAAAAATATCCTAAGGTACTGCGACTTTGTAAATAAAATTTTGTGTTGATATCTTTTGTCTAATTTTTTTTTATGTCAAAACTTTCTTTACTTTCTGGACGACTTAAGTATATTGTATTTGGTTTTAGCCAATCAGGGATTTAATAAAGCGATTTGTATTTTATTGTTGATACATATACAGTTCATTTCATAGTCTTTCGGCTGCACAGCATATTAGGAAGAAGCAAAAGGTCAATTCAGACAAATAATTCCTGAGAGCTAACGCCATTTAAAGCAACAAGCAGCGCAAGCAACAACGGGTGAGTATGTTCCTTTTCTTCCCATTCCTAGATTTGTATAGAATCTTCTCGATCATTACAATGTCAACATTGTAGAAGTAAAGTTCAACGATTTCAAAAATATACCAGCATTTTAAGGCAAAACTAAAGTAACTCAGTTAAATTACAGAGTGTTCACTTGAATATCGTAAAATAAGGACGTATTCCGCCAAGTGCGATAGCAAAAATTGACCATCGATAAAAACAATTAAAATCTAATTATTAAAATTCTAGTTAATAAAATAGTTAATAAAATAAACAGTAAAGTGACAGTGGCGTACCAAATTCTGTTTTCTACAATGAACAATTCACATACACGGAACACAAATATTTAGTGTCTATTGTAGTATCAGCAGAAATTGCAGGTAAGCAGCAGGTCCACTATTAACAAACATTCAAGAACATATACCCAACTCCCCAACAATATTCCTCACTAGAATACATAAAACATACATACATACTTTGAACATGCACCAAACCACATATACTGGCAACCCACAAATACTGCTATATCAAACATTTCACAAAATTAATTCGCTCTTCCGCCACAACCACAACAATTTCCACCACAACTCCAACCAATTTATTACAATCCAAGCAACCCATCTACTGTAGGGCAGACCTTAAACACAAAGCTAAAACTTGTAATTACACATTCAGAAAACTCGGATATTGAGTCTAGAGAACACGACTATCAAGAAACCCAAAATAAAAACTCATGGCAAGTAGTCAAAAAACGTAAATTTTCAAAACAAAATAACGATTCCAATTCTCCAAGCTCACCACCAACAAAAATACAAAATCGATACAGTGCATTATCAAACGCCGAAATCTCTGAACAGACTGAAATAGAAAAACAACAGAATATACCAAAACCACCTCCAATATTCGTATATGGCATCAAAAACTTTAAAGATATGGTCAATAACTTTGCACAAATTGTGGAGAAAGAAACTTACTATACCAGAACTCTGCCAAACGACACTGTCAAGATTACAACATATACAATAAATACATAACGTAAACTGATAAGACATTTACGAGAAGAAGAAATTATTCACCATACTTACCAAATAAAGGAAGAACGTGCCTGTAGAGTGGTAATAAGACATATCCATCACTCAATACCCACAACAGATATAACAAAGGAACTAGAAAAAGCCGGCCATAAGGTTCACAATATAACTAACATTCGACACAGACAAACAAAGGAACCCTTATCTTTGTTTTTCATAGACCTTGAATCCAACAGTAACAACAGAGACATATTCAACCTAGAATTCTTATGTCACACCAAAATAGCAGTCGAAGCACCAAATAAGAGAAACTCAATAATTCAATGTATGCGATGTCAGGCAGAGGGCCATAGTAAAACATATTGCACTAAACCGCATTACTGCGTCAAATGTGGAGGACAACATAGTACAAAAGATTGTAAAAAAACTAGAAGCACTCCAGCTAAGTGTGCACTATGCAAACAAGATCACGCTGCTAACTATAACGGCTGTGTAGTCTACAGGGAACTAGTAGAAAACAGACATATGCAGAAAAGAGGAAACCAACAGCCTCAAAGACTAACATTCAACATCCCACATGTATGTACTGAAACAAATCAACTAAACACCACTCTACAAAACCATCAAAGAACATATGCAAACGTGACATCACATCAAACCAATCATGATTCAGAACCTAAAACTAATATAGAACAACAACTACTAACATTCCTAAACGAGTTCAAAAACATGTTCTCGCAACTCATGAGTCAAAATGGTATGATATTAAACTTACTAATACAAATCATTAACCAAAGAAATTCTTAAACATACTTAGTGTTGCCACATGGAACGCTAATGGCCTGCTAAACCATAAGCAAGAAGTAATTACTTTTTTAAACTTGAATAAAATTGACGTTCTGCTTATTTCAGAAAAATTACTTTACCGACCTAACTACGGTCAATATTCCGCTCTATACCACATACAGCACACCTCATCCCGATGATACAGCTCATGGTGGCTCGGCGGTAATCATCCGCAGCTGCATATGACATCATGTATTGCCGAAATATGTAACAGAAAAAATACAAGCAGCAATCGTTCAAGTAAATTCAACGCCATGGCACTTAACGCCATAACATATCTGCAATGTATAGCCCACCGCGTCACGCAATCTCCACAGATAAATATGAAGCCTACTTCCAATTACTTGGCAGCAAATTCGTAGCCGGGGGAGACACTGGGGCTCAAGACTCACAACAAAAAAGGTCGTAATCTTATAAAAACAATGACCGACAACAACTATGATTGCCACAACATCGGAATCCCTACGTACTGGTTGAGTGACCCCAGAAAACTTTCAGATCGACTGGACTACTACATAAGCAAAGGAGTGTTCAGAAACAACTGTCTAATAGAATCCAGCTATGACCTCTCATCGGATCATACACCGGTTATTATGAGCCTGAGTACCACAGTTATAAACAGCCCACCACCTCCTCGACTCACGTCAAAAAACACCAACTGGGCTGATTTTTAATCCTACCTAGAAGAAAAAACCAATCTTAATCTGCGGATCAAATCAACTGATGACATAGATACAGCAGCTCAATACTTCAGAGATCTAGAAACAACATAGACCTATATATATTCAATAGACTACGTAGGCAACTTGGAGTAGCCATCAAAGCCCAAACAACGAAGCCTTCGAACATTACATTAAAAATCTTACAGCAAATGACCAGACGTTATGAAAGGCGTCAAAGAAGCTTAAGAAACCATACACAACTGTTCCTCCCATCCGTAAACCAAATGGCGAATGGGCCTGTTCATCGAATCATCAAACAAGATTATCGAATGATAAATGAAATATCAAAAAGTCTTGAAGAAAAGAAATACTGCAACGCTGTATTTCTAGACATTTCAGAAGCGTTTGACAAAGTCTGGCACAGAGCTCTGCTTTACAAAGTAAAAATAGCACTATCCAGTAACTATTTCCTCCTAATTAAATCCTACATATCAAATAGATATTTCTCTGTAAAATTCAAAGACCAACAATCCAACCTCTGCCCTATCGACTCCGGAGTCCCGCAGGGTAGTGTTCTAGGGCCGCTGCTTTTCTCACTCTACACAGCCGATATACCAGAGACTAATAATACTACAATCGCTTTGTAAAACGTCTAACTTGGAAGAAACATATCCAGACCAAAAGAAGGCAGCTCGACTTAAAATTTCGGCAAATGTATTGGCTTCTTGGACGTAAATCAAAACTTAACATACAAAACAAAATTCTTCTATACAAAGCCATACTCAAACCTATCTGGTTCTACGGACTACACCCATGGGGCTGTGCAAAGCCAACTTCGCTGAATATTATCCAAAGATTCCAGTCTAAAGTGCTAAGATCGATAGTAGATGGACCATGGTACATAAGTAATCAAACACTTCACTACGACTTAAAGATTCCTTTCATCAGAGAAGAAATCCATTCACAAAATGAACTTACCATTCACCATAAAAATAAGCTAGTAAGTGACCTATTCAATAATGGTCCAGCCACAAAAAGAATAGATAGAACTTGGCCTCAAGACCTACTTCAAAACTAAACCAAAATAGAATAAGGTGAGACATCATTGGATGTCTCTCCTTCACGCGCAAAACCTGTAACACATTTACTTAATACTCTGTAATGATGTAGATTGTAAATACAAAATAATATGAAACAATACAAATAGCATTAACATTTATTATTTAAGAAATACTACGCAAATCAAACAATAACCCAAGTAAATTTCCGATCATCGAACTGATACAATTCTACAATTTAGAAACATATGTTATACTCATTCTTGAGGACCATAATATTCCAAAGGTCGAAAAATTTTACTATTTAATCGGAAGTCTAAGAGGTTCAGCACAAAATATTCTGTCAGTTATTAATGAAAGTGTCGATTACCAATGAAAATTATGATGTTTCTTGGAACTCACTGAGAGGTAGATTCTCAAACGAATCTCTATCTCAAAAATCATATAAAAGCATTATTCGAGTTACGAATGATTTATGGCAAATATGGCACGCGGAGATTTTCAGTTTAGGTTTAAGGCCACATAATTACTAGGCCAACCTGTAAAATCATTTAATTCTCTATTGATTCATTTATTAATTTCAAAATTAAGTTCGCATCAAGACGAACTTGGCGAAGGCTTTCTCATAATAAATAAATTAAAGAAACAAAAATTAAACAATTTTCTTGAATCTTTGTCAGATAGGTGTATTATAGCGAAATCCTTTGCAAAGGAAAGTATTAAACATAAACTAGCGTGGTCGTTATTTAATAACATAAAATCAACTATACCAAAAGCACACAAACTCATCAAATCCTATGGCTGCGCCAAATCTAGGTAAATACTTTCGTCTTGGTATCTTAAGGTAGCGGTGACGAATAAGCGTCCAAGACCAATTTAACCTACGTAATATTTTTTCTTTTTTTTTTTTTCACTAATTTATTACCACCCTAATAATTTTTCACCATCAAACCACCCTTAATGGGAGCGATTCTGCTGGCATAAGGTTCAAGCTAGCAGAATTCAGAAACAAAAACTTTTTGCTTATGGCATATTTTTTCACCCATTTTTCACTAATTTATTACCAACCTAACAATTTTTCACTACCAAACCACCCTTAAGGAGAGCGATTTTGCTGCCTTACGAATAAAACTGGTACAATTCCAAAAATAATATTTATGATATACCACAGTGCTCTGCTAGATTTTTACAAGCCTAGTAATTGTTTTCGTAACTACCCTAATTAAAGACATTCTGAAATGTTACTCTGCGCTAACTAATATTTATTTTTTAAATGTTTAAATATTGAAAATATGAAAATACTTTATTACAAAAATTATAAATTTTAACTGTTTTAAAAAATTAACTCTGATTCTAGTAGTGAGTAAATGGCTAAGAGAAATCAAATCGTGAGCCCCTTTTATGAATATAAAATAACTGAAATCAAGTTAAGTTTTAGTAAATGCAATGGAATTGTTATATTTCACAGAATAATTACCAGGTAAGAAATATACAAATTGAAATAATTTTAATATACCTATTACATTAACTACCTGATTGTAAAGGAGAGTCAGTACACCTTGCGCCCCTATGTAGTTGATTTCTCTTAGCCATTTACCCACTACTAGAATCAGAGTTAATTTTTTAAAACAGTTAAAATTTACCTATAATTTTTGTAATAAAGTATTTTCATATTTTCAATATTTAAACATTTAAAAAATAAATATTAGTTAGCGCAGAGTAACATTTCAAAATGTCTTTAATTAGGGTAGTTACAAAAACAATTACTAGGCTTGTAAAAATCTAGCAGAGCACTGTGGTATATCATAAATATTATTTTTGAAATTGTACTAGTTTTATTCGTACGGCAGCAAAATCGCTTTCCTTAAGGGTGGTTTGGTAGTGAAAAATTGTTAGGGTGGTAATAAATTAGTGAAAAATGGGTGAAAAAATATGCCATAAGCAAAAAGTTTTTTTTTTTCTGAATTCCGCTAGCTTGAACCTTAAGCCAGCAGAATCGCTCCCATTAAGGGTGGTTTGATGTTGAAAAATTATTAGGGTGGTAATAAATTAGTGAAAAAAAGTAAAAAAATATTACGTAGATGCTCTTCTTATTGAAAATATATTGTCAGCTATATCGTTGAGGGCTCTTTCATACATATGCGCATTCGTGGAATGGAAAGAGCCCTCAGCGATATAGCTGACAAAATATTTTCAATAAGAAGAGCATCCAAGTTATACAACATTCCTTATGAAATATTGCAAGACCGATTAAGAGGTCGTTTCAAGGCCAAAAGAATTACACTAGGACGAAAACTGTCTTTACCAAGAAAGAGGAATCCGAATTTGTATCTAGAATTTTAGAACAGTCGAAGGCATTTTTTGGCCTTACTTCCCGTACCATAGGTCAAATGGTTTTTGAATATGCAGAGCACAACCAAATTAAACATCCGTTTAAAATGGCAACGAAAATGTATGGAAAAGACTGGTTTTATTTATTTATAAACCAGAAGCAAAAAGTTTGAGCAGAATTAATGCTTTTAATCGTGAAGAACTAAAGATATTTAACAAAAACTTGGTAACTGTATGCGATCGTTACAAATTTGAATGTCACCAAATTTTTAATTTTGATGAGACGGGTATCAATAATGTTCCTATTCTCTGTAAAATTATAGCTGCCAAAGGCTAGAAACCGGTTGACAAGCCAGAAACAAATGGTGGTGAATGAGGACAAACCACGACGATAGTATGCGCTTTTAGTACCTCAGGTCAATATATTCCACCTATATTTATTTATAGGTGGAATCGGATGATAGAAGGTTTGGACAAAACCGGTCCTATCGGAGCAATATACAGATGTTTTAGATCAGGGTCGATAACGAAACAACTTTTAATGGAATGGTTGTAATATTTTCACCGGCATGATATTACTTCTAAAGACCATCCAGTTCTTTCAGTGCTAGATAACCACACAACGCTTTCAAGTCTGGCTTCCTACAATTTTTGTCGAGACACCGGAATAAATCTCCTTTCACTGCCACCGCACACCTCGCACCGTCTCCAGCCTCTAGATATCACGTTTTTTCTTCATTTCAAGACGGCTTGCTACCAAGAGTGTGACAAGTATATAAAACAAAAAATATGGGAGAATCAATACAACAGACATTGCGGAACTTGTTAAAAATGCCTTTAATAGGGCTGCGTCTGTTGAGAAGGCTGTAAATGGTTTTCGAACCACAGGGATCTTTCTTTTTAATCCCGATTTTTTTTGTGAAGAAGAATTAATATTTATACCAGTAGTTGAACAATATCAAGATAATGTGTCTTCTCTGTCCGATACACATCAAACACCATCGCCAACACCAGTTCCCCTTGATGAGTTCACCAGGGCCCAGTAAAGCCCAAAATAAAAAACTGAGATCATAAGCAGCACCAGCATCAGAATATTCTTTATCTAATTCAGAATTAAAGGAAGTTTTAGACACTGATCTACGCGAAGATAAAAAAAATCTGTGCAGCTAAAAAATAAAAGCTTATCTCGTATATATTTCACTGAACTATGCCCTCTACCGGTACTACCAGTCAGTAGTTATACAAAAACTAGAAGCAGGCGAACTCAACACTCGACCATTTTAACATCAACAACATTAAAAGAACAATTAGAAAATAAGAAACAAAGCAAAAGAAGAATGAGGTTGAGAAAGATAAACGAACAATTGGAGCTACTAAGATAAAAACAGAAAAATTAGTCAAGAAGTTTGGATCAAATGAATTATGGTGGAGATGTCGTTTCTGTGTTCTCTGCGATCATGTAGACTGCACTGAAGGCGATACTGCTGTTTAAATTGTTGAATTAAATTGACTGGTCGCTGGTTAATCGTGGTGGTAAATAGTTGTTTGATAGGGTGAAGAAATAACTTATAAAATGAAATCTCTTCACACGTTCTTTATTTTGTGCTCTTATGGCAACATATGGAAACATACTACTTTTATAAACTTGTAATGACTTTGCCTAGGGCTGACAGGGTTGCCGGCTAGGCAAATTAAAACTTAGGGCTAAGAATTTACATATATGTACATAGAATAGAAATATTTTAAAACAATAGAATAAAAATATTTTGAAACAATTTTAAACAACTGCTACTCTTTATATTTGCTCAAACTGTAAATGTAACTAAAGAAATATGTATTTTATACTTAAACCTAAGTAAACTTATTCATTGGACTGGTCCATCTGTGATCGATATTTCCCATCCTTGATAAATATTACATATCTCCATTGTCGATATTACCCGATTGATCGATATTACCCGAATTTTTTTAAATTTAAATAATATATATTTTTAATTATTTTATAATATTTTTGTAGCAGTAATTGGTCAACTGAATGAACTAAATGTCTATATTATAAGCTTCAAATTGGTAAAAGCTATAGCAAACAGTCTATAACCGTTTTGTCTTAGGAAGTCGATATTCCCCTACTTTCCCTTATTATTTTATAAACTAAATAAGATGTTTAAAAATTATTGTATTTATATGAAATTATTTTAAAATGAGAAATTCATGAAAATTTAAACATATGATTCAATATTGGATGATATTTATGACTTTTAAATTTTGACAATCGTTGCAAATCGAATATTTTATTGACAAGTATTCTTTTATTTTTTTACTTATCATTTATTGTATGTATTTTGTTAGTTTTTTGAGCTTAGAAAGCGCAGATGCACCGGGATTTGCGCATGAGTTGATCCGCCTGAAACTGGTTTTTAACTAGTTTTTAACCGTTATTTTAAAACATTTACGTCGTGGGCGCTCGACTTAGGGCATTTATTGGCCGATACGCATTTATATGGCTGAATAAACAGGTACCAGCAAAGTGGAATACGGATATTATTATACCATTACATGCAGTTTACAGTTAGAATGTGAAAACTGCCTTGGAATCACGCTGTTGAACGCGGCATAAAAAATAATGTCCAACGTCATTTATGACAGACTTAAGGAAAATTCCTTTTATTTCGATATACTCTTTATGAGTACGAGAAACCAATTCGCTAAGGATTTTCGCTTCGTTAAGGAGATATGTGGAATGCAATTTTAGATTCCTCATGTCTCTAATTACATCTTTATCAACGTCTGTTTTGCCTTGCAATTCTTAGAAGGCACAGATTAAAAGAGAAATCTGAATTTGGTTTCGAAAATTAGTTTACGTATTTATTAATGAATATTATTAACAACACTGTATGGCACGATTAAATAATCTTGCTCAAGAAATTCCCGAAAGAAAGTTGACTCAGGAAGTCTTATTAAATAATATTAATCCAATGAAAGTTTTTTACGATTCAAATCAAAATAAAAAAGATCTATCGACTTCTGATCTAAATATTGGTAATTGGTATATATGCATGGAGCAATCAGACGGTTTATCTTATAAATTACATTCCATTAAAAAAATAATGGTTCAGGTCCTACAAAGTCTACATTAATATCTTTCTCCAGATGTCTTATTGAAATGAAAGACGATCATAAACTAGGGATTTGGAATATGGTTAATAACATTATATTATACTTGATCCTAATCATAAACTTACACGTCAAATATATATATATATATATATATATATATATATATATATATATATATATATATATATATATATATATATATATATATATATATATTGTTATGATGTGTTTTTTGTTTGAATGATGAGCAATGAGTATTTTTAATAATATAGGGTTTTTATCGCGGTTCTCAAAGAATTAGCTTGTAAGTACTTTTTTAAATTATCTTTATTATAACTATTATGAAACACACATATATATCTAACTTAGCCAATGTAAATTTAAAATAAACTATCTTTAAATTGATATTTTTATAAAACTAATTAAATTCTATAGACAATCTACAATTTAAACAAAACTATCTTCAAAATTGAAATTGTTATGACACTAACTAAATTATATTAACAAAATTTTGTACCTTTCTTTCACTGAATGCCTAAATGAACTGTTTTCTACTATATAGATTCTAATCACCACTGAATGTCTTCGTACTTCAGTTATCCTTGTTTTTTGTGAAATTACTTTTTCCAATTATCAGCTTCTACCAATTTAAGATATAGTTTTCTTCACCAGCATTTATACACCACCAACCAAACCAGCAAACAGCATTTATATTTATTCTTCTTTTCAATATACCAATATCCAATTATTATAAGTTGATTTATACTAATCTCCAACCACAATATAATTTAATTTCTTCCAATATACTTTTATAATCTTCAATAATTATTTGTGTATAATTATAAATGTGCATTAATTATATGCATAAATTTTAATCTTCATTTAACTCACTATATTAAACAATTTGACTATTTGTACCTGATTCTCTGACTCCAAATAATCTTTCATATTTCTTACTAAACTTTTCTGACTGACTTCTTGAAAATTCTGAACAATTTACTTCACTAAATGTGTCTAATAACTTTCATAATAAACTGGCCTGACTTCTGACTAAAAACTTCCAAAAACTGCCATCTTGAATCCAAATCACGGGTATTTATATGTTTTTGGATTTCTAGAACCATCTCGTAAGATATCATGTTCCAATTTGTTCTATTTAATACTTGTCTGAATTTTCTGGAACAGACCATTTCGCAAACATGGCCATCTCCGGAGATCCAGAGAATTCCATTCTTTTCTATTAATAATTTTGTTTACATTTAGGCTTTTCAGATCAGAATATATAATTAAATTAGTAACTAACACTCTAATTTAATAAAATACACATTTCAAACAATATATTATATAACCCCACTTTATATTCCCTTATGATTAATTTCTATCTGTCAAATTACTCCGAGAGTATTTTTGGTTGCCTATGCACATGGCTCACTTATATATATTTACAATATTAAAATACAACTTTTTACAATTATTATATGCTAATTTATTAAAAATGCCCTCACATAAATAATTTTTATAAAATTCTCTAGTATATAACTTATTTAAAACAACCAAATATCTAATATTATGTAGTATATAACTTATAAATTATTTTCTATAAACCCTAATCGTATCAATACCCCAAAAATAATATTTAAAATAAATAATTTACTTATTATTTTTTTAAATATTAATTTTCTCATACCTTATTAAATTTAATAAATCAAAATTTTTTTTATTTACAATGTGTTAAATACATTCCTGTTCGCTGTCTATATCAAAACAGAGAACAACGGATCACAGTTCGGCTATTCTATGGTCAAACTGTCATGTCAAATGGGGCAATGGATGCGATATCAGAGAATAAAATATAACCTTAATTAAAAATATAATCTATATTGTGTTCTGTTTATTTATAAACAAAATCTAGGAATTATTTCCATTCAACAGGCTTTCATCCATATGAATTGGTAAGTTTTACACTTTTTATAAAGACATTTACACAATCAATTCTGTATCTAACCCCAAATTATGATTTTTAGGGTACCAAACAATTTCCATATGTACAAAATTCAACAAGTATGATGTCAAATTTATTCACAACAAAGAAATCTACCATCTATCTATGAAATGGATCTATCAGTAAGTTTTTTTTTTTTTGAAATTCTTTTCTTTGTTTAGTTGACATATTGGGCATTGGTTAGTAATTTCTTTTGCTATACTTATGTCATTCTTTGCAAAATAATTGTTCCTAAATAGCATCCATAGCTTTCTTGAACCAATATGCATATAATTGTTATGTAAATTTTTCAATATTTTCTTTGCTAAAGTTCTAGTTATTACATATACTTCTATGCCATTTATTATTTTATAATATACCCCATCTTTCCTAAGGACTTTTTGTTTTTCACTCAAATTGATCTGATCTCTTATAATTTCTTCTTTAGAATATAATCCAGTACTTTCTACTAATTGATTTAATCCAATTTTTATTGTTCGCTGCCCTTTTTGTGGTGTATTTTCTAACCTTGATAAAGCATCTGCCACTATATTGGATTTTCCAGAAATGTATTTGATTTCAAAGCAGTATTCACTAAGTATTAGACTCCACCGATGTATTCTACTGTTTCCATATTTGTTATTTAATATAGACGTTAAAGCTTGGTGATCTGTTTCTATTGTAAATTCATTACCCAACAAATAAAATCTTAATTTTGTGACACAGTGTATTATACTTGCTAGTTCTAATTCTGAAACTGAGTAACCCTTTTTATGTGGCTTTGTAATTCTTGAAATGAATTGTATTGGGTATTCGACCCCATCATGTATTTGTAATAATACCCCTGATAATCTCTCTATTGATGCATCTGTTCTTAGTATGAATGGCTGTGTATAGTCAGGATAGTATATTTTCAAATTTGACAGAAAAATGTTTTTAATTTCTTGGAATGCTAGTTCTCTTCTCTGATCCCATCTCCATTTTACACCTTTTCTCAGTAGTTCAAGTAATGGAATTTCTTTTATACTTAGATCTGGTATCATCCTTTTATAATAATTAATTATTCCAATAAATCCTCTTAAAGTTCTTAAATTGTGTGGTGTTTTATATTCCTGAATGACTTGTGTCCGTTCTGGATCCATTTCGATTCCCTTAGTGTTAAGTTTATAACCTAGATATATGACTTCTTTTTGAAAAAATGTACATTTTTCTTGATTTATTTTTAGTCCAACTTTGTCTAATCTATTTATTATAGTTTTTAGGTGTTTCTCATGATCTTCAGCCGTTTTAGAAAAAATTAATATATCATCAATGTAGTGAATTACAAAATGTTCATATTG
This sequence comes from Diabrotica undecimpunctata, assembly GCF_040954645.1. Taxonomy (NCBI): domain Eukaryota; kingdom Metazoa; phylum Arthropoda; class Insecta; order Coleoptera; family Chrysomelidae; genus Diabrotica; species Diabrotica undecimpunctata. The sequence goes on along the minus strand of NC_092813.1, from coordinate 24,354,598 downwards.
ATCCAAAATATCATGAAGACATCTACATAGAGCACTGCAAGATGATTGAAGTCCAAATGGTACTACTTTGAATTGATATACTACTCCATCTATCTGAAATCCTGTATACTGTCTACTTTTTCTTTCTAGAGGTATTAACCAGAAACTATGCTGTAAATCGATTTTAGTGAAAAATGACATTCCTGTAATTCTTCCTAATATTCCATCTATACTCATTGGTGCTTCAAATTGCTTTTCAGTAATCTTGTTAATATTCCTTGCATCCAAACATAACCTGATTTCACCTGATCTTTTTCGTACTACTACTATGGGGTTAATAAAACGTGTGTCTGCCTTCTCAATGATCCCATCTTCTAACATATTATTAATTGTTTTGTTTACTTCTTCTCTGTATTTATATGGTATTGGGTATGATTTTGTTTTAAAATCTTTTTCTTCTTTAACTTTTATACTATGGATATAATTTTGTGCAATTCTATTTTCTTTATTGACAAGTCCTTTGTGTTGCTGCAATATGGAAATGACTATTGATTTATATTCTTCAGGGCAATTTAAAACTTTTATCATATCTTCTTCTTTACAAATAAAATTATTCTTCATTATGTACTCATTATTCCTTGCTTCCAATTTTACGCACTCCGCCTCGTAGGCATCCATCTGCTTAAAATTTCCATTCCTTAAATATTCACTACAATAATTATTCTTTACATTCTTCTGGGACATTTCCCTATCATCAAAATACATTTCTTCTTCATAAACATCATTATTTTCTTTTAATAATATCCTATCAACTCTTATTCCTTCTTCTACCTCATCTTTCTGCATAAATTTAATTATTTGCCCTTCCAAAGTTACCATTTTTTCTTCAAAATCTATCTTTACTTTCTTCTTTTCCAATTCATCATTTCCCATTAATATATCAACACATAAATCCTTGACAATAAATCCTTGCATATTAATTTCTTTATTAAGAATATTAATTTTAAAATTGGCTAGTTTATCAATTTCACCCAACTTCTTATTATTTGCACCAATAATTGTAATTTTTGGAATCTTTATTATATCTGATAGTTTTAATGTATTAAAAATAAAATTCTCCGAGACTAAAGTACTTTCTGAACCAGTATCTATCATAATCTTAATCATTTTATTTTTGGCCAAAGCATTTATATAAATTAAATTAATAGATTCAATAATTTTCTCTTCATCTAAAGAAATAAATTCAGAAGGTTTTTCATAATAGCAATGGCCTAACTTGTAATTCAGAAAGTTTACTGCACAAAATTTTGATTATTAGAATTGTCAGATTGTATCTGACCACTTGGATCTGATGTCCTATGTCTTTCCCTACTATGACTTCTACTCACATTTTCCTGACTTGTACTACTTCGTTCCCTGTCTTCGCAGCTTCTATTCATTCGAACACAATTTACCTGTCTGTTATAGTTAGGTCGCTCTGTATTTCTTCTATTATTAAAATCTTGTCTATTATTATTAGTACTGTTATGTAAATGTTGTCTATTATAATTAGTATTATTATTAAAATTTTGTCTATTATAACTAGTATTATTATTAAAGTTCTGTCTATTTGGATTACTGTTATTATTATTAAAATTTTGTAAATTATTACCATACCTAGTATTAATGTTATATGATTGTCTATATTGTTGAATATCATTTTTATTATATTGAAAGTTATTATTGTTTTTTCTGTTGTTATTATTACTTGTCATATTGCCTCTTTGTATTCTTTGAATAAAATTAATAAAACTATCTATTGTTTGAATATTTTGTACAGTTACTGTTTGGACAACATCAGCATCAAAATGTCTAGATACATTTAAGACTGTTTCATCCTCTCTAAGTGGTGGTTCTAAATATTTTGCAACTGTTATCAGTTTTAATGCATAATCTACCATATTTGATTTTAAATTGTGATTATACTTTCCAAAATATAGAATTTCTCTAAACTTGGCTTGCTCTAATTCACCCCAATAATAATTTAAAAATTTATTTTCAAATGTTTGAAAATTATCTAAATCATTTTCAATACTAGCAAACCAAGTTGCTGCATTGTCATTTAATGTCATTCTAATATAATCTTTAATATCATTAATATTATTCACAAATCTTAATTTATGTTTTAAACTATTTATGTATACTCTAGGATGCAAATTTTTTATATTACCAGAGAATTTAATCCCAGTCTCATTTGTTAAATTTAAGTACGGTCTCCCTATGTCTCTCATTTGTGAAATATCATCTATTCTCTGTTCCACATTTCTTATTTGATTACAATTTATTTGGATATTTTGTTGTATATCGTCTAATTTTTCTTCTGTGTTTCTCCTGTCTTCGTTAATTTTTACTTCTAAGTTACATTTCTGTAACTCTATTTTCTGTTCTATATCTATTTTATTATCTTGAATAATCCTCTTTACTTCTGTCCTCTCATTGTCTATTCTTTTCTTGTAGTCATTCCGTATACTTTTTATTTCATTTGCAACTTTTTTCTCTGCAGCTTCAAGTTTTTTATCCATTTGTTTTTCCATTTGTTTTACAATTTTATTATTATTATCTTCTATTTTCTTTTCTAATTTTCTATAATTCTCTTCCAATTTTTGTTCCATTTTTTTCATGTCCTCTTTGACTTCTTTTGAATTCTCTTCCATTTTTTTCGTATTCTCTTCCATCTTCTGTTCTATTTTTTTTATGTCTTCTTTGACTTCTTTTAAATTCTCTTCCATTTTTTTCGTATTCTCTTCCATTGTCTTGTTCATCTGCATCATTAATGACATCAAAGCTGCCATATTGACATTTTCCTCTCTTTCTGGATTCATTTCTGCAGTATCTTGTGGAGCTTGAACTAAACTCTCCTCTTGTATAGGTTGTGTTTCTACTTCCACATCTTCTTCATTCTTTTTGCTTCTTGTACCTTTCTTTCCTTGAGACATTTTGAGACTTTACTTGTTCAAATATAATTAAAAATAAAATCTATAATTTTTCCTTTCTACTGATAATTAATTTAATTATATGAGAGCACTTATCTTCCCAAACTAATTCTTTTAAATAGAGAGCCACCGCGTTGGGTGCCAAATTGTTATGATGTGTTTTTTGTTTGAATGATGAGCAATGAGTATTTTTAATAATATAGGGTTTTTATCGCGGTTCTCAAAGAATTAGCTTGTAAGTACTTTTTTAAATTATCTTTATTATAACTATTATGAAACACACATATATATCTAACTTAGCCAATGTAAATTTAAAATAAACTATCTTTAAATTGATATTCTTATAAAACTAATTAAATTCTATAGACAATCTACAATTTAAACAAAACTATCTTCAAAATTGAAATTGTTATGACACTAACTAAATTATATTAACAAAATTTTGTACCTTTCTTTCACTGAATGCCTAAATGAACTGTTTTCTACTATATAGATTCTAATCACCACTGAATGTCTTCGTACTTCAGTTATCCTTGTTTTTTGTGAAATTACTTTTTCCAATTATCAGCTTCTACCAATTTAAGATATAGTTTTCTTCACCAGCATTTATACACCACCAACCAAACCAGCAAACAGCATTTATATTTATTCTTCTTTTCAATATACCAATATCCAATTATTATAAGTTGATTTATACTAATCTCCAACCACAATATAATTTAATTTCTTCCAATATACTTTTATAATCTTCAATAATTATTTGTGTATAATTATAAATGTGCATTAATTATATGCATAAATTTTAATCTTCATTTAACTCACTATATTAAACAATTTGACTATTTGTACCTGATTCTCTGACTCCAAATAATCTTTCATATTTCTTACTAAACTTTTCTGACTGACTTCTTGAAAATTCTGAACAATTTACTTCACTTAATGTGTCTAATAACTTTCATAATAAACTAGCCTGACTTCTGACTAAAAACTTCCAAAAACTGCCATCTTGAATCCAAATCACGGGTATTTATATGTTTTTGGATTTTTAGAACCATCTCGTAAGATATCATGTTCCAATTTGTTCTATTTAATACTTGTCTGAATTTTCTGGAACAGACCATTTCGCAAACATGGCCATCTCCGGAGATCCAGAGAATTCCATTCTTTTCTATTAATAATTTTGTTTACATTTAGGCTTTTCAGATCAGAATATATAATTAAATTAGTAACTAACACTCTAATTTAATAAAATACACATTTCAAACAATATATTATATAACCCCACTTTATATTCCCTTATGATTAATTTCTATCTGTCAAATTACTCCGAGAGTATTTTTGGTTGCCTATGCACATGGCTCACTTATATATATTTACAATATTAAAATACAACTTTTTACAATTATTATATGCTAATTTATTAAAAATGCCCTCACATAAATAATTTTTATAAAATTCTCTAGTATATAACTTATTTAAAACAACCAAATATCTAATATTATGTAGTATATAACTTATAAATTATTTTCTATAAACCCTAATCGTATCAATATATATATATATATATATATATATATATATATATATATATATAAGAAATACTGGATATTATTGACTGTCGATATAAAAAAAACGCAGTTTTTTAGGGCTGCAGTCAGTAGGTTTGGCCGGGATGTTATAGAAACACTCTTTTGACTTTTGGTCGAGCTTTCGGAATTCCTTTATTCCTTCTTCAAGACACTGTAATTAGAAAGAAAGTATAAATATTTACAACATATCTCAAATTGTCATTACAACTTACTAGTCGTTGAGATTATTTGTGTAAAGCTACGACACTCAACATTAAAAACACACATATAAAATATAACATTTAAAATAATGGACAAAATACATTTTAAAATTTAGTTGAAAAGTTAAAATTTTGTTCGTGACATCTTTTAATGGTGTGTTTTGACTGATCCATAGAGAACAGAAGACAAAAAATCAAACATAATAAAGTTTTTTTCTAAATTAGAAATAACAATATCAAAAAATTTAACAAAATAAAAGTAGTAAAAATAATCAATTGTCAAAAGTAACATTTCAAGAAAAATGGTTCAAAAATCTAACTAACATCACTTTTCCTTATAATGTCAAACAACTTTTGTCTTTGGGTCCAAAATTTTGCCTATTCCCTAGTGCTAGAGATTTTAAAATGTCTTCTCTTCTCTCAGATATTGAGTTTCACATTTCTGGTCTAGAACCCCAAGAGAAGGACATCTTGAGATCTCAAAGCACTAATGTTATCACTAATTTTCTACACAAAACAAGTAAAGAAGGACACTTTTTGAACACAATATACAATGAGTGCAAACAATTTTTAAAATCACATCCAGAAATTTACATTGTTAGAAGTGACAAAGGAAATGTAACAATGGCAATGTATAGGAATGATTACATTGAAAAAAGCAATAGTTTACTAAATGACACAAAAAGTTACATTAAACTCAAAAACAGTCCAGTGTGCACCCTCCAAAAAAGGCGAATAAGCTGGTTTTGGATTTAGCTTCTTCCAAATCCATAACAACAGAAGTTGCAAAATCTTTGAAAATTTACAATGCAGTTGCACCCAGGTTTTATACACTTCCTAAAGTTCACAAACCCACTCTTTCAATGAGACCTATTGTCTCTTCCATTGATGCTCCTAATAGTAAACTTGCTAAACACCTTACAGATATCCTCACAATTTCCTACAACGAATCCAATGAATTCTATATTAGAGATTCTTTCACATTTAGTAACTTCATTAATAATGTTAAAGTTTCGAATAATTATATACTAATTAGTTTAGATGTGTCACTATTTACAAACCTACCACTAGATGCTGTTCTCAACAGCATCAAAAATAACTGGAACAGCATCCCTCTGCATACCAAGATCAGTTTACATGATTTCATAAGAATTTTAACATTCATTTTTGACTCTAACATCTTTTTGTTTAATGGTAATTTTTTTAAACAAATTTTTGGCACTCCAATGGGCAGCAAAATATCCCCCATACTATGTAACTTTGTATTGGATGAACTTATAAGAATATGTAAGGAAAAGATACCTTTTCACATACCTTTTATCAAACGATATGTTGATGATTTGATCTTATCGGTCCCTGAAAACAAAGTAACTAATGTTCTAAACGCTTTTAACGCCCAGTGTGAATATTTAAAGTTTACGGTTGAGAGAGAAGCTGACAATATGATTCCGTTTTTAGACATGCTTTTACATCGTGGCAGTGATGGCATGCTAAGGACGAAGTGGTATCGTAAACCTTGTTTTAGTAACCGTTTCATAAACTTTTATTCTCAACATCCATCTAAGATGAAAACAAATTTGGTTTTGGTCCTTAAAACTAGGGTTATCAACTTATCACACATCGAGTTCAGGGACAAGGGACTAAAAAAGTTGAGATCTATACTACAAGAGAACTCCTATCCTACAGGGCTATGAAATAAACTCATTTTTGGTTCTCCTTTTCCTGTGCAATTTTCTGATAACCAAAATTTTCTTAATAATGAGATGATTCTTAATGAATGAGGTCCGACAACTGACACAGACATTGACACAGAACACATCAGAGCTAGCACAATCTAAAATAACGTATGGTTGCCTACCCTATATTCCAGTTCTCACACCTAAGCTATTGAACATTTTCAAAAATGATAGTGGCTTAAAAATTGCAACTAAGAATGTGAAAACGGTATCGAAGTTGTACACAAAGACAAAGGATCCTTTCACAATACAGGAGTCGTCGAATGTTGTTTATTCTATACCGTGTGCCAATTGTGAAAACGTGTATGTCGGAGAATCATCTCATAATTTTCACAATAGAGTAATATTACATCGCAGCGACATAAAAACCAAAAAGATAAACGCATGCGCGCTCACAAAACATGCATTAACTCTAAAACATGAATTTTATTTCGATGATTCCTGTATTTTGGCAAAGGAAAAAACCATACAAAACGTGTTTTCTTGGAAATGTGTTTCATAAAATCTAATACGTCTTGTATAAATAAAAAGTGAGACATAGATAAATTGAGCAACATTTATTGTTACTTACTGACAAAACATCAAAAATAAAATAAAGATTTACTTTTACATATACACACCATAATACACCTGTATACAAAACATGTTGCATACTATCAAGACAGGTTTAATATTATTTCCATTAATATAATAGCAAGAACTCCTAATTACCTTTTAAACCACACTATTTTTGTTTTGTTTTTTTTCTGTTCTCTATGGATCAGTCAAAACACACCATTAAAAGATGTTACGAACAAAATTTTAACTTTTCAACTAAATTTAAAAATGTATTTTGTCCATTATTTTAAATGTTATATTTTATATGTGTGTTTTTAATGTTGAGTGTCGTAGCTTTCCACAAATAATCTCAACGACTAGTAAGTTGTAATGACAATTTGAGATATGTTGTAAATATTTACACTTTCTTTCTAATTACAGTGTCTTGAAGAAGGAATAAAGGAATTCCGAAAGCTCGACCAAAAGTCAAAAGAGTGTTTCTATAACATCCCGGCCAAACCTACTGACTGCAGCCCTAATAAACTGCGTTTTTTGTATATATATATATATATATATATATATATATATATATATATATATATATATATATATATATATAATGAACCAGAAGTATTTGCTGACAACGTAAGGAAGTAAACGTTAAATATTGGGTTTGCAGCAATAAAAATGAAACGTGTACTCTTTTAAATCTTTATTCCAAGCTTTCAGACATTGGTTATGTCCTTCATCAGGGAGCTACAAATGTGATGAATAAATTGTTGGCGTTGGTATAATTAATTAAAAAATTCACTACTTACAAACTTAATGAGGTTGTATCAACGAAGATGTATTATAATAATTGATTATTTATTTATATTTATTTATTTTTATAATTTGTTATTACTAGATAAATGCAATAATAACACAAACAATAATTTATCAATTTTGTATATTAAAAAAAGATGAGAGACTGTGATAAATTTTATCAACATTATAATACATCTTCGTTGATACAACCTCATTAAGTTTGTAAGTAGTGAATTTTTTAATTAATTATACCAACGCCAACAATTTATTCATCACATTTGTAGCTCCCTAATGAAGGACATAACCAATGTCCGAAAGCTTGGAATAAAGAATTAAAAGAGTACACGTTTCATTTTTATTGCTGCAAACCCAATATTTAACGTTTACTTAGATATTCAAATATATATATATATATATATATATATATATATATATATACAGGCTGGTCCTTAAGTAATTGTACAAAAAAAAAACAGGTAGATTCTATACTTTAAAGTTTTACGATTTAAGCCAAATTGCTTTAATAAAATATTGATATTAAGAAAGATACGGGGTGTTAAAGTGCAAATTTAAAATTTGTTTTTTTGCTATAACTTTCATGTTTGTAAACATTTATGTATAAAAATTTACAGCTGGGTGCTTTTAAATATAAGAAATTTGATACCCACTTTGATGTAACTGATAGAGGGCGCCACATATGCCACATATGTGGTATAAATTTGCACTTAACTTTTTTGCTCTGTAAGTTACCTGTATTTGGAATAAAAACTATTAAAGATACATTATTTTAACAAAAAAAAGGTATACTTGTTAATAACCTCAAAACTCAACAGTTTTCGAGATAATCGCATTTTACAAATCAGCTGTATAATTCTGGTGTAAGACAATTACTCCAGGCAACGAAGAAAAAATAGACAAAAACATTAATACTTCTGAATTTTGGTATAAAATACCTTTAACTAAAGTTAATAGTTAACAAAATATTAAATCAAATAAATTTATCATCAGTATAATTAATAATAGGATTTAACAAAATAACAAAATAATAGGATTTTGCATCAAACATTTTACGTTTTATGTTAAATTAAAGTCATAATCAAAACATTTTGTTTACAAACCAAATTAAGAAATAGTTAAACTAAATAATATAACTTTTTGTCAAAGTAAGTGTTCGATATGTCCACCATTTTCTTTAATTCATTTGTCAATATATTCCATAAAACATCGTCTCATATTAAATACCATCATTGGTTCTAAAGAAACTGCTGCAGTATTTATTTCTTCCCATAGTTGGTTGCGAATGTTTATGGGATTATTATAGACACGTATTTTAATACGCCCCATATACCAAAATCAAACGGATTAAATTATGGGCTACGTGGTGGCTATTATGTATATTGGATGAATATATTCTTTTGGATACATATCCAAATCATATGGTATATTATGGAACTACATCTTATTTGTCTCAGAAATCAAATAATGTATTAAACTGTGATGTATCTCGTTCATTGGTTACTTATATACACGAGAAGTAACATATCGATGACATTACTTATTTATATGATTACATTACAGCTTACGAGTAACTATAATTACATCTCAAACAAATGAACTGTTATAATTTACTAACGATTTAATATTATACTAAACCAAATTGCCTGTGTGTTTACTATATTTATAAAAATACCGGTTATTAGGACAGCGTTGATGTTTTTGTAAAAATGCTGAGTTTTTAAGGTTAGATTTGTAGCAAAAGTATTATGAAACAAGACACATGTGTAGTATTCAATATCTGTGCTCTAGATTCTATTTGTCCTAATAAAAATGGATAAATAATTTACGTAATAATTAATAAAGAATCTTTTCGGATTTTTTATGAATTAAATAATTATATCAATATCTTACTACATTGCCAAGGAATATGACTACCAATCCAACAACGTTTAGTAAAGTTGTATTTAAGTATGTTCTAACTGTCCTCTCTCTAGAATGTGGTGGTGTACCATCTTGCATAAACCATATATTTTGGGTTTTCAGCATATTACAATTGAGAAAACGTAATACAACGCCATTATAGAAACTTAAGGAGCGATAGAAAAGGGAAATTTTAAACATGATGACGGCCAACGTCTGAATACGGACACAGCACCTAAAGAAGAAGATGAAGAATCTTTTCTCCAATAAGACACTTAGCACACATAACAAAGCATTTTGTTATGTTACGTTATCATCTTTCGAGTTGTTTTAATAAGAATAAAATAAGAATTAATAAGAATAAACTAATAAACACAAATATTACACTAAGAATTATTATGCAGCTGACTTATAAAATGCGATTATCTCGAAAACGGTTAAATTTTCAGGTTACTAACTAGTATACCTTTTCTTTGTAGAAATAATGTGTCTTTAATATTTTTTAAGACAAATAGAGCTAACTTAAAGAGCAAAAATGTTAAGCGCAAATTTATGCCACACATGTGGCATATGTGGCGCCCTTTATTAGTTACATTAAAATATGTATAAAATTATAATTTATCCTACTCAAAAGCATCCAACTGTAAATTTTAGCCCCAAAAAAATTTTCAAACGTGAAAGTTATAGAGAAAAATAAAATTTTAAATTTCCACTTTAACACCCTGTATCTTTCTTAATATCAACATTTTATTAAAACAAGTTGGCTTAAATCGTAATATTTTAAAGTGCAGAATCTACGGTTTTTGTTTGTACAATTACTTAAGGACCACCCTGTATATATATATATATATATATATATATATATATATATACATATAAATTATATAATAAACGTCAATTACACGTAGGAGGTAGGCCACTTTGAAACTCACTTAGAGAAACCTATTGGATTCTATGAGGTAGATTTTACATTTGCAGTACAACTCGGGGATGTATGACTTGTTTTAATGTAAATTCAATCAGCACTGTTCAAAAAATGGAAAGCCTTCCTGATAATTGAGTTCTAAAAAACGGGCAATTTATAAAGTGTGGTTAATGTTACTAGACCGTTTAATATCAAAGACAGCAAGTTAGGAAATCGAAAAATAATCAATGGTTACTTATGACTTTTACTACTGAAGAAGTTCAAATAGAAACAGTGACTTAAGTACCAATTCCTCTTAAATGCTTTGAATTAGTTTATTTCACGACGTCTTATTATAAAATATTATACTGCGATAATAGTTAAAGTCTCATTAGGGTAAATATTGCACTTAAAATAGTTTTTTATACAATTAAAAATTACTTACAGGAACAAAATATAGGGAATTTTTTCTTCAAAAATATTATAGTTTCACCTCAATCACCTCACCATGATAGGTTAAGGATGATCGCGATAAAGAGGACCAAATTTCATCTCGTAAAAATAGTTGCCAATTATCTTTTAGCATCACCGAAGAAATGTGGTGCTATAGATCAAAGTATTTGAAATATGACTATATACACATGTTAAGGATTTTCTGGAGAGTCGAAATTGCTAACAAAGAAGTTCTGCACAGAATGGGCAAAAACCACGAACTATATTTTTTAAGGTAGCAGTCAATCAAGTCAAAATAACTAGTTAGCCTCCTACATCCATAATTGAATACGCATCATATGAAAAAGAAATTCAGATCAAAAACACAGATAAGTAAGTTAAACCTACACACGCAATAGCTTCACATTTAAGTGGTATTACGAGGTTTGTTGATAACGAGAAAATGTGCGCAGTCGCAGTATGAACATTATCTCGAAAACGGTTATCTTAAACAAAATATATATATATATATATATATATATATATATATATATATATATATATATATATATATATATATATATATATATATATATAAATATATATCCTCTATCAATGCTCCTAATGGTAATATTGCCAATTTCCTTACAAATATTTTAACCAAAGCTTATGATGCAGATAATCAATTTAATATCACTGACTCTTTTAAGTTTGCTAATTTTATTAATGATTTAAAACTGCCTGAAGGCTACATGTGGTGAGTTTTGATGTAGTTTCCTTACTTCAATTCATAAACATTGGGATATTATCCAGCCCTCATCCCCAATCTCTTGGAAAGTCTTTTCTGATTTGCTGAAACTTGTTTTTGAAACAAATTATTTAATTTTTAATAATCAATTTTATCTCCAAATCTTTGGTACTTCCACGGGGTCCTCAATTTTCCCGATTTTAGTTAATTTTGTCCTTGACGATTTAGTCGAAAATCGGCTTCACAGTTTGACTTTTCATGTTCCTTTTGTGAAAAGGTATGTCGACGACCGCATATTGGCACTTCCGCCAGATACGGTTCAGAGCACCTTATCACATTTCATGCATATGATCCTCATCTACAGTTCACTTGTGAGCTGGAGAGTCATAACAGCATTGCTTTTTTAGATATGCGTATCATGCGAGGTTGTGACCTTAGGTTAAGTACTTCTTGGTATAGAAAAGAAATGGCGAGTAACCGTTTTCTTAATTACCACTCATGCCATGCGATGAGATACAAATACAACCTCGTACAAGCTCTTAGTTTTAGGGTTCGTAGGTTGACACATCCTTCTCACCGAAGGGAGTCTCTTAACCCTCTAAAGTCCATTTTGTTACAGAATTCTTATCGACTATATGTAATTAATAAATTTCTTTTTTCTATCAGTTACACACATATATAGTTTGACATACAATAGTCAAGTACAGGGTCATCCTGATATTTCAATAGGCACACCAGAAAACGACTCCCACAGCGTTCCTTCTTCCCATATACGTTACTACTATCTCCCTTATTTTCCCTATTTGACTGAGAAGCTCGCAAAACTTCTAACATTAGCACCAGTGAAAATTGGAGTTAAAAATATCAGATCAGTTGGGTAACTATTTTCTAAAACCAAAACTCCTCTAAACCCGTTGGAAAAGATCAATGTGGTTTACAACATCCAATGCATGGATTGCAACCTATGTTACATTGGTTAGACTCGTAGATCCCTTGAAGGTCGACTAACTTCTCACAAGAGTGATATTAGATGCCATAAACATTTTTGTGCGTTAGCACAACACATTCTTACTTCTGACCACCGACCAGATTATGAACAGGTCAGAATTCTTTGTACAGAAAGCAACCATTTCAAGAGAAGTTTCCTAGAAATGTGCCACATTTTCCTTAATCCTTCCCCTATGAACAAACGTACTGACATCGACAACCTCAGTTTATTATACCATTCTCTTCTTTCCAACATCAAATGAGGAATTTCTCGAAGTTCGTTTGCTTCCAGACGGTATCATCTCCGTTCCCTTTGACCATTTATCATCTGACATATATTTGACATCTTAGTTACCTATCAACCTTCTTTTTATTCCCCATTAGTACTTCCTTATATCCAACCTTTTAAATTTTACTGACTTATTCCTAATTTACATAAAGCTTTATCTATTTCACAATCCATATTCTCATTCCTCATTCCTTGACTTAATCGCCATAATAAATTTCAGATTTCAACCTTTCTTCACTATAAATTGGTTTTGTAGACATTCCAATCAAATAATTTTATTTTCTTCAACGTCCTCTGCGTTGCTGTTTTGCGCTCTTGTTGTATTGCGCATACTCATCTCATACTTCCAATAAGTTGTCCCGACGCACAACTATGAAATGACACAATTACTTCAACGAAAACACCGGTAACTTAACTTTGTTTTCCGGCTGGAATGTTTGAATTTGAGATGCGCCCTAAAGTGAAGTATAAGATGTTTTTTAAACGTTAACTTTGTTAGAATAACAGCTCTGTGCCAGTGTGTCTTGTAAAATCTTTTGTTTTTATCTCTACACTTTACTGTTAATAGTAATAATAAGTTTTTTTACGTACAATGTGACGGGTTTTTCTAGTGCCTCGCAGTAGTTTTTATCCATTTTTTTTTTCACCTTTTAAGTAATCTTTTTCTTATGGTTATACATGAATTCGACTACATATGAACATCTAAGCTAATATTTCAACTTTAATATTTTGACCACGGATACTAAGAGAATGGTGTGTTTGTTTTACACCTTAACTTTTTTTACTCACCATTCGTAAGTTATTTTTCCATGGTTTTTTATATTCTTACCTACCACCTTTGTATTCTTTTAGATTGAACTGATGAAGCTTGTAAATAAAATAAGCGAAACGTCTTCAAATATAGGAATGGAACTGTGATTTCCTTTTATTATTTCTCCTTTGACCGATATCCTCGTGACCAAAAGATTTATTTTTTTTTGGAACTTACTTATTGTATATATATATATATATATATATATATATATATATATATATATATATATATATAAATGTGAAAGAAGCTCCCTGACTATCTAGAGTCAGCAAATTCCGAAGATCACAGGTTATAAAGAAGGAAGGAAGAAGCCCACGATTATTATTATTAGTTCTTATTTAGTTGTAGTAAATATCTCTGTAAATTGTAACTTAATTTTGAAAATAAAATATTTTTTTTGAGAAGTTCAAGTGCTTATGACATATTTGGCGTTTTTACGCGAACAGGATCAAAATCGTACAGAAACATAAATCAGTTTCCTGGTCAACTTTAGTTGTTTAACGAGACCGATCGAACCTTGGAGAAGAAAGAAATTATGCATTGGAAATCAACTGTGATCATCCTTATGTAAGTTTTTCCTTTCTTTCCTTAATTTTTATGAGCACTTTTAACAATATTTCTCAAAACAGTATTGAAAATTTAAAATTATTATTTGACAATTTGAATTTAAATATTATTAATAACTCGTCAACTTCTAATCTAAGAAATTCCATTTCTTGTAATAAAAAATCCGTATCTTCTAAGAAAACTTCCAAAATGCCTGTCACTAATAGCGATATTGCTAGTCTGTGTTCCACATTACCAGAATTTTCGTCTAAAGAAGATCTTTCTACTTTTATCAAATCTGTAGATAACTTGTTAACATTCTTAGGTACCCAAGAACTTACAGAACCTCAGTTATTTATTCTTAATACTCACATTGTATCTCGTATAAAAGGAGATCCAAGAAATTTTTTGAATTATTCTAATAAATTAAGCTGGACAGATATTCGTCCTGCTTTACTAACTAAATATGGAGATAGAAGGTCAGAAGACATTTTGGTCACTCAGTTATCGACAACAGTTCAAAAACATAACGAATCCTATGATCAGTATCATCAAAGGATTTCCACCAATTTAAATGATCTGCTTCAACATATTAATTTAAATGATAATCCTGCTACTATAAATTTTAAAACGCCATATTTTAAGAATATTGCCTTAAAAACTTTTTGCTCGGGTATAAATGAACCGTACTGCGAATATTTGTCGCATTTTGAAATAGAATCACTTGAAGCAGCACTTCAAAAGTGCATTGCTTATGATAATCATAAAAACCAACAACAATATATGAACTTTTTAAAAAGCCAACAAACTAGAAAACCTTTGCTCAAACAGAAGCCACATAATCCAAACCAGTTTCCACGTAATAATCATAATAATAATCATAGGCCCACAAACTTCTCGCCCATGCAGTCAAATTACTTCAGACCACCGTTTCAGAATAATCAAACAAATTTTAATAGTACTTCACAGCCAAATTTTAATTTTGCTTCTCAATCGTATAATAATAGTTCATCTAGAAATAATCAACCCCCAAATTTTCGACAAAATGGACAACATAGAATAAATAAATATAGGAACCCACAAACTCAACAAAACACACATTCTCCTATGAGTGGCGTTCTAACATCCTCCACAAGAAATCACCAACCCATGACCGTTACCACTAATGGCCATCATTTCAATATTGCTGCAAATCAAATTCATAATTCCGAAGTTAACATTGAAAATTCCGATTCCGAACAAGTCACGGAAGAATATTTCGACCAAAACTGTCAGGATTTTCCCCTAGTATCTCCCGAAGAACAACCACCTCCTCTATAAATCTGAATAATTTACAAAAATCTCCCCGGCTACCTTATTTTGTTACGCCCATGACTCGTCTTAAAGTTCTTATAGATTCTGGAGGATCAGATACTGTAATCTCTCCGAAAGCTGTAAAATATTTTAATCGATCCCACATATACAGAAAACCTTTCACATTAACCTCTATGAATCGTACAACAAAATTTTTTCAAAATATTAAAACCCCTTTATTATCTGAATATGGCATTAATGATCTTATTGACGCACGAATCGCAAATTGGAGCAAAGATTTTGATATCCTACTTGGAAATTATGATTTAAAACGTTTTAACTCCATACTAAATTATCAAACTAAAACATTGACCTTAACAAATTACAGAATTACTATTCACTTTGAGACATTATATTATAAAATTCCAGTTAACGTCCTAGACGGTGAAATTCCAGTACCCCGTGTAGACTTACAAAATTTTACATTACCGGAATCCATACACACAGCAAAAAACGGTTTCATTAATAACCTGACACTCCCTTATCCGATAAAATTATTAGAACCTATTCAGGTTCAAAAACTTGATGAGTATGAAATTTCAACCGGACCAACGCACTTTGTAGAATCTAATATTCGTAAACAACATTTAAATAATGAAGAAAAAAATAAAATACTTAACCTTTGCAGAAAATACAGAGATGTATTTTACGATGAGAAAAAGAGTTTATCTTTCACGTCAGCAGTGAAGCATGAAATTAAAACAAAAGATGAAAATCCTATTTATGTTAAGGGATATAGGCATCCTAAGGCGATGCAGGAAGAAATTAGTCAACAAGTACAAAAATTATTAGATGATAAAATTATTAGACCAACAATTTCCCCCTATTCGGCCCCAGTGTGGGTTGTACCCAAAAAAGCTGATGCTTCAGGCAAGAAAAAATTCAGAATGGTTATTGATTATAGAAAGCTAAATGAAAATACTATAGATGACAGATATCCTTTACCAAAAATAGAGGAAATTTTAGATAATTTAGGTAAGGCTACATATTTTACAACACTAGACTTGACTCAAGGCTATCACCAAATCGAAATTCATCCTAACTCTGTCCAAAAAACTCCATTTTCAGTGCCACATGGTCATTTTGAATTCTTACGTATGCCGTTTGGCTTAAAGAACAGCCCAGCAACCTTTGAAAGACTAATGGACAACATTCTCCGTCCCTTGGTTCACAAATTTGTATTCGTCTATATGGACGATGTAATCATTTTTTCTAAATCTCTTCACGAACATCTCGTTCACATCACTACCATATTCGATACCTTTAGAAAACATAATTTAAAAGTTCAATTAGATAAGTCTGAGTTCCTTACGAAAGAAGTGGCTTTCCTAGGACATGTAGTAACCACTCAAGGTATAAAACCTAATCCCTGCAAAATTGAAGCCATTCAAAAATACCCATTACCAAAGACTGTCAAAGAAATAAAGTCCTTTCTAGGATTAAACGGATTCTATAGGCGATTTTTTCCAAATTTCGCGAAGATTACGTCTCCATTTTCCAGATGCACTCGTAAAGGTGCTGTTATAGATCCTAAAAACCCAAATTATTTGAAGTGTTTCGAAAAATGTAAACAACTCTTAACTAATGCTCCTGTTCTTCAATACCCAGATTTCGAAAGACCTTTCGTACTTACTACGGATGCTTCTAATATAGCGATAGGATCAGTCCTTTCTCAGAATAACCATCCCATTGCCTTTTATTCGAGGACCCTAAATTCTGCTGAACAAAATTACTCTACAATAGAAAAAGAATTATTGGCAATCTTAGATTCATGTAAACATTTACGTATGTACTTGTACAGTCAGAAATTCATAGTAGAAACTGATCACAACCCTCTAGTTTGGATCTACAAAGTTAAAGACCCTACTTCTCGATTAACTCGCTGGCGACTTAAGTTAGAGGATTACAATTTTGAAGTTAGATATAAAAAAGGAAAAGAGAACCAAGTAGCCGATGCCCACAGCAGAATTCAAATAAATGCTCTAAAGTCCAGCTCAGAATGCGCTGAACCTCCAAATGCAATTGATGCTTTTGACGCAGAAAATTTTCTCGAGGAATTTGAAAATTTGTAAAATAATACAAACACACAACACACCGCTGTCGAACACCCTATCACAGGAATTGAAATATATTACCCGAGCCAATTAATCTATCGTCAAATCAAATTATATTCCAAACTAAATGTGCTAAATTTGAGTTACAATACAAAAAGATTTTTAATAAACATCGATACACTGTAACGCTCACCGACAACTTGCAAGCAGAAATAGCAGATGCATTTCAAACTATCCTAAGACCAAATCAAAAATTTGCCATTACAATACCTTATGAATTTAGACCCTTCATTTGCAATTATTTTAAAGAGAAAATATAGTCAACAGTAAAGACAATATTCTGCAATAAATTGCTAAAAGATATTGAAGAAGAGGAACGACAAGTTGAATGCGTAGAAAAAATATCACAGAGAAAATCATAATGGAATAGTGGAAACATATAAACATCTAAAGCAAACTTTCTATTGGCCTTCTATGCAAACCACGATCTCGAACTTTATAAATAAATGTGAAATATGCTTAAAAAACAAATATGAAAGGCACCCGTACAAACTCCCACAATTAGGGCCATTACTTGGACAAAAACCATTTGACATCTTACACATTGACATTTTTCATTGCAACAAAACAATATATTTAACAATAATAGATTTATTTTCTAAATATGGACAATGTTATAAATTAAACGATAAAACATCCATTTCAATACTGAATAAACTTAGGCATTACTTTACGCACCATAACTATCCAAAGAAAGTTGTATGTGATAGTGGCACAGAATTTAACTCAGCAGTCATAAAAGAATTTTTAAAACTCCACAAAATCGAAATTCATTTCACAACAGTTAATAACTCATCTTCAAACTCCCCCGTAGGGCGATTCCATTCTACACTTACCGAAAAACTCAGGACCTTACGTGCCCAAAATCCCAATGATTCATTAGACGTCATTTTAACACATGCTATATTCTTATCTATAATCAATCGATTCATAGTTCTACAAATTTCTCTCCATTTTCAATCCTATATGGACCTTATGTCGAGGAAATCCATTTTGATTTTTACCTTCCCATATACGAAACGTACAATCAAAGACATAAGGAGGAATTACAACCTTTTATCGAATATTTACACATTAAACAAAAAGAAAACAGGCAGCAAATATTAGATAGACAGAACGAAAACGCTGAAGAAATTCCCGAGATAGATCTCTCAAAAACTTTGTATGTTTCAAAAAAGAAACATAAACCAAAACTACAAGCACCTTATTCTATAATACATCCAGATAAACAAGAAAAAACAAAGATTTTAGGTAAGACAGACAAACAAAACCCAACAAGTACACATCTTAAGTTTGTTAAAAGAACAAGAAAATGTACAGACAAAAATACTCAAGCTCAAACTTGTTCACAGGAAAATCCTCGCCCTGGGCCGTCAACTCAGGATTCAGGAGATTCAGAATAATGGCTACTATGCTGAGGAGATAGGAAAATCAAAAGAAATCTCCCATTACCATAGACACATCCTTCATATTTCCCTAGACAATTTATTGAATATAATAGAAACTAGCCCAATCAACCAATTCCAAGCTCATTTTAAGAAAACACCTCTCTCACTTCTTTATTCTCAATATAATCATATACGCGAACAAGTAAAAATGATTTGCATAAGAATACTCGCAAACAGAAAAGAGGACTCTTTAACTTTCTCGGAACTGCCATCAAATATATAACAGGCAACCCAGATGACTCTGACCTTGATCTATTAAAAACACATATTATTGCAATAGAAAATAAACAAAATGAAATAATCAAAAAATTTAACAATCAAATATCATATGGACAATCAATTAATACAAGATTCGATAAACTTTTAGAAAAGATAAATACTGACAATGCTGCTCTTGTAGCTGCAGTTAGTAAGTTTTCTGCAGATTTTGATAGTTATTTAATTTTGCATAATGAAATAGTAAACATTCAAAATAATAACGAATTCAAAATAATAACCATTACTTTATCTCAATTAAATATTCCAAATATCGAATTATTCACGGTAAAAGAATTAGAAAATTTAAAAGAAAATCTTCTTAAACTGTATCCTAGAAATTCGCTTCTTGTCAGTGATGAACATCCGTATGAATTAATCGAAGCATCCAAAATGTTAGTCTGCGTAACCGCCAATACAATGCTCATAATAGTTAAAATACCTATTCTTACAAAACTTCACGAAACTTCCTATACCACTTTTAAGATTTATCCGATCCCAAATAAAGATCACATCATGATTTTACCACCTACACCCTACTATGTCAATAACAAATGGTTCGAAAGCTGCATTGAAGAAAGTGACCACATCATTTGTACCAAAAACGTACAATCCCATTGTACGATACCAAATGTCCATAATTGCACAAAGGCCATAGTGACAGAGAACTTTTTCCAAGAAACCAGCAAAGTGATATTGCTGGGAATAATCCATACAATAATAATTCAACAACAGGAAGTAAAATCAACCAGTTTACTAACGACGGAAGAACCAATCGTCATTGAAGGAATCTACTTCAACAAGAAAACATCCGAAGACATTTCACTACCAAAAATAGTTCCAATAAAACTATTGCCGGATCACCAGATCAAAATTGAGAAGTTAATAATTCCAAATACTCATGGTCAAATTCAACCCCTCGAAACAATAGATGTTTTACCACCACTTTCAATGGAACTGAGCACCACTTCAATTATTATACTTTTATTTGTTTTAGCATTTTTAGCAATATTCCTAATTAAAAAACGAAAAAGAATTTCCCAAATTCTATTTGGTACGAAACTCCATCCTGCCCAAATTCAAATTCTGAATGAATTAATTGCAGAAGTTACTAGGACTTCGAGGACGAAGTCCGAACCAAAGGTGGGAGGAGAAATGTGAAAGAAGCTCCCTGACTATCTAGAGTCAGCAAATTCCGAAGATCAGAGGTTATAAAGAAGGAAGGAAGAAGCCCACGATTATTATTAGTAGTTCTTATTTAGTTGTAGTAAATATCTCTGTAAATTGTAACTTAATTTTGAAAATAAAATATTTTTTTTGAGAAGTTCAAGTGCTTGTGACATATTTATATATATATATATATATATATATATATATATATATATATATATATATATATATATATATATATATATATATATATATATATATATATATATATATATATATATATATATATATATATATATATATATGTATATACATATATGTATATATGAAGACTACAGGAAAAAAACCAGATATGTCAAAATTTCATAAAACCAAGAAAAACGCATATTTAACTTTGAAGACCATAATGTGTCGTACATTGAAACGTATAATAAAACTCGGGAGTCAAAATTGCTTCATAAAAACACATGAACGGCATTGCACTGTTTTTATTCAGAAAAATGTGTTACACTCTTTGAAATCCAGGAAATTCTTGTCAATCGCAATTTGTTTATTGAAAGAACCAGCTTAGTCATCTAAAACAGAAAATTGTCAATGCTTTCAATAATGAAAATAGGTTTCATTTTGATTAGTATTTCTATTGTGAATGATAGGTAATAATAAATACAGCAAAACCTGTCAATAACGGTCACTAAAAATAACAGAACTATTGGCCGATATAAAAAGGTGGCCGCTAATACCAGGTTTTGTAGTCCACAAATTTTGGTTTGGGGAACTTTGAAACTAGCCGGCTAGTACAAGTGGCCGGTTTTGACAGGTGGCCGTTAACACAGGTTTTACTGTAACATGGCTCGTTAAAGATCCCTACCTCTAGTTGGAACACCAGGGCATTCGTCAAAATTTTCCGTTGGTGGAAGCGTGCTCCGGGCGTCGGTGTTTAGTTTTAATCGCAGAAGTAGATCGACGCCGACGTTAAATAAAGAAAATAAAAAAGAGTAATTATAATAATAATAATTTACCTGTTACGACTAATTATAAGGTAAAACGGAGAAAAAGTCCACAGCTGCAGGACCACAGAATCTCATAAGGCTCATTAATTCGCTGTGCTTGGCTTTTGAAATTGCGAGGGGTCCTGAAACAACATACAGGGAATAATATTATAATTTTTTGTGATACCTAATACCTTACCTGAGTAGGCTGGTAATGGTAATTCAAATTCTCCATTCTTCAACTCCGTAGTTGTTAAGGTCATTCGTTTCTTCAAGATGCTTGAAAAGAATGGTCCATTGTAAGAAGATCGATGATTTATAACTCGACTGTTCTCTGATGTGGCAACAACCTCTTTCAAAACCTGAGTTTTGAAATTGCATTTTGGAACATACTTTTTGTCCAAAAATGATTTCCAGTCCACAACTATTTTTCGTGTTACTTTCACGACGATGAATGGAGACGGCTTTACGCGGGACCCCTTGATCATGTCTCTAAACTCTTTTGGTACTTCAAAAGGCATTTTTAGATTCCACAGTCCAACATTCTTGTCACACTCTAAGTATGAATGTCCACGGATGGGATATGTAATTTTTATTTCACGAAGCCCATGGATTTTGTTGTTTACGATATAATGTATGAATCGGAATATTGTGAAATTAATGTGTGAATAATGCGAACTTTTTATACCTGCCTGTTTATATTTTTACACGAAACAAAACGAGTGTTTCTATTACGTTATGTTATATCAATGCATAAATGTCTTGTTGAACATTTAATCATTCAGAAAAATAATTATATTCGATATTCACAAATGTTTGTTCTTACAAAAAAACTTTCTATTATTGAAACACGCATTGTTTAATAATCATTTTTAAATCAATCCAACGCTATCTACCGTGAAACTTGTGACATATCTGGTTCTTTCACTGGACGCATGGACAAAGCTGGTTTTTTCCCAGTACCCTGAAACTTTGAGGTGTAATTACTCATGACAAGACTACTTTTTGCCCTGTACGATAGCTCTAAAATGTGCTTCTCCGCGTGTTCTATACCATAGAATAGAAATCTGAAATTTGAAAAAAATTGACATGTCTGGTTTTTTCCCTGTAGTCTTCATATATATATATATATATATATATATATATATATATATATATATATATATATATATAATAATAAAATTTATCTATAACAAAAAAAATTGTGTTACAATATAAATTGATATATTTTATACAATACAGGGTGGTCCTTAAGTAATTGTACAAAAAGAAACAGTAGATTCTACACTTAAAAATATTACGATTAAACCAATTTGCTTTAATAAAATATTGATATTAAGAAAGATACAGGGTGTCAAAGAGAAAATTTTCAATTTTATTTTTCGTTATAAATTTCATGTTTGTGAAGATTGGATTATAAAAATTTACAACTAGGTGCTCTTGAGTATGAAAAATTATGATTTGATGCACATTTTAATGTAGCTGATAAAAGGCGCCACGTATACCACATATGTGGCATAAATTTGCGCTTAACTTATTTGCCCTTCAAGTCACCGCTATTTTTGTTTTAAATTATTAAAGGTATATTATTTTAATATAAAAAAGGTATATTTGTTAATAATTTTTAAACTCAATAATTTTGGAGATAATCGCAATTTATAAATTAACTGCATAATAATTCTTAGTTGTAATATTTGGGCGATAAAGCACTGAATACCTGCGGATAAGCATAATTTATAGATTATTCTTATAAAAACAATTAAAAAATAGGAATGTAACATCACAAAATGATTTGTTTTGGCTGCTTAATAGTAGAATGCCGAGGCGAGCTTCACGGACGAAGCGCCACGAGACGGCGTCACGAAACGATATGTTTTAACGTTAATTGTTAATAAATTCGTTTTAAATTATAATCAAATTTTATTTTTAAACATCTTATTTATTTTATATAATAATTTAATTTACTATCAAAGTAATGATTAAATATCAAATTTATATTTTATTGATAATTTAGTATTTAGTCTGACGTTGACGGGTCTGTCAGATATAAACAACGTATACTTTGTTGATACAGAAGCAGATTGCGCTACTAGCAAATATAATAATTTATTGAATTATTTTAATATAATATATTTTGTTTTAAATATAAATAATAAATAAATAATTACTTTATTAAATTTAAAAAATAATATTTAAATTTCAAAAATATAGAAAAAGTAGTATGAAGTTTCCAGTCTACACTACCAGCTACTATACGTACCACCTTGTATTTGAGGCCAGATTTGATGTCATCATTAGACAAACCCAATACATTACGGAACATTTTAACATAGGCTGATGACACAAATGCTTTTGATAG
Organism: Diabrotica undecimpunctata; assembly: GCF_040954645.1. NCBI lineage: Eukaryota > Metazoa > Arthropoda > Insecta > Coleoptera > Chrysomelidae > Diabrotica > Diabrotica undecimpunctata. The sequence continues at coordinate 24,330,453 of NC_092813.1, read as the reverse complement.
CTAAAAATAAGTCTTGTTTTGATCAATCAATGATTTTTGTTATATATAGTTTATTTTGGTTTATTAAAGAAAGTCAAAAAAAGTCAAGACAGAATATTTTTTTTAATATGGATATGAAACACATTATTGCTATTTATTGTCAGCAACACGTTAACTGGGGTGCCGCAAAAAGGCGATATTTAAAAAGTTACTCAAACAGGCACCCTAATTACCAAACGTTTAAACATATTTTTCGGAATTTAGGCGAAAGTGGTTCACTTCGTTGTAAACGTGACTTATGCCGACCGAAACTCATTACGTTTGATAAAGATCTCTAGGGTTCGGGATCAGCAAAACTTTGCTTTTAAAAATCCTATACCGTGAGAATTTTGATCCTTACCATTTTATACCTGTGCAAAATCTATTACCAGTAGATTTACCTTTAAGATGCAGAATTGCAAATGATATTCACAACAGGCAAAATCTTGACCACTCTTTCATCGATAGAATAAATATTATTTACGGACGAAGCTACATTTACACGCCATGGTGTTTTTAATTTATGAAACAATTATTTTAAATACTTAGTATCTTCCTGTTAAGAGAGAAAGGCATATCCAACATAAATTTAAAATAAACGTATGGTGTGGAATCATTGGTAATCATTTTTTAGGGCCATGTGAGTTACCTCATAATTTAAATGGTGAGAACTATTTCCATTTTTTACAAAATAATTTTATTAATTTGTTGAAAGAATTGCCATTTAACTTAAGGCAAAATATGTGCTTTACGCAAGATGGATCACCACCACATTATAAAAGGGCAGTGAGAATATACCTAAATACTAACTTTCCTGAATATTGCATTGGTCGCGGTAGTCATTTTCCTTGGCCACCACGTAGCCCAGAATTTAATCCTCTTTATTTTCGTGTATAAAACACAATGAAACAGCGTGTAGATAAGAACCCAATAATATTCGCAACCAACTTCGGGAATAAATAAATATTGCAGCAGTTTCTTTTAAACAAACGATTGTAACAAAAGTTGTGCTAAGGAGTCTGGGTGACTCTATCCAGTGTAGCAAAAGGGTGAACTCTAAAATGCACCTTGATACACCAACGAACTAATAAGTGAAATAACGGAAGATGGAAGGGATTAGATAGAAATAAATTATGTAAAAGAAATAAATAAAGGGTAAATATGAATTTTAAAATATAGCAGAATTAAGTGTTGGCTAGCGACTATGCAGGAGAATGACCACTTGACACTCAAAGAAGGATTCGGCCAATTTGCATGCCCTCCAGAGACCGTAAGATATAAGAACTAATGACAAGAAACCCACCAAGAAATAAACGGATGAAATATAAAAGTTGCTCTAATGAATGCTTGGGCGCCAGGAAGTTAAATGTTTTCTTCCGAGATATCTTGTATTGCTGAAATATGAAAGATAGGTACTAATTGAAATATTAAATTTTAACTACAACTTTAATAATTACCAAACTTAGGTACAGACTATTTTAAATGCTTATATACTAAACCACCACCTCTTATGTACAATTAACTTAGCTATATTTACAGTAAAATCCCTGAATATAATTATAAAACAATTTGCCCCTGATATATCCCTTAATTTCAAATCGTGACAAAAGTTATATCCAATAATAATGTATAAATAATAAATATAATTATATACTACTCACAAATAGTTTATTTTTCGTTCAAGAATTGTCTAGGTTTTCAAGTGAAAACTCTCTGGATATGTGTGCACACGATAGCCTAACAAAGAGAAATTCAAGGGAGAGTTATAACCTCATCCCTTGGTAGACAATAAATAATTCAATTAAGTTACAATAATTAATGTTTTAAGAAAATTGAAGGTATTTATTATTAAGAATATATATTTAAATTAAAAGTGGAACCAAAAGTTAAAACCTTGAAGAGGATGTAGCAAAAGTTATTTAAAATAATTGAGTGAAAACCAAAAATAAAAGTAAGTTCTTCCTGCCGGTTTCCGTAGGTTTCCCTTGAAGATGATCCGGTGGAGAACTAGACTCAGGTGGTAAAAGGTACACCAAACCTGGATTCCCTGGATCAGGTACTCTTAGACAAATAAGTCAACTTAAAATCCTTCTTAATTTCCAATAAAATGAACTTGAAACTTCTTCCCCTAGTCCTTATTAAGTACAACCCAAAAACTAAAAAAAAAAGATTTCTTACCCTGACTTGCAACTGGATTCTGGGAGTAGGCTAAAAACAACAATTGTGTTACTTCATGTTCTTTGTACGTACAAAAGGTAAGGAAAAACACAAGGTTTATTAACCTTGAAAGGCGATACAAGAAATGTCAACAAGTGACCTTAAATTGAAATAAAAACCTTAATGGTTTTCGGTAAATAGTGACCTTCGAATGGCGTGACAATGTTTTTATAATGTATGAGCATGATCGTTATATATTATAGAATAGGAAAAAAAAAGAAATATTAGCCGGTTTAAACGGTATGAAATTGAAATAAATAATTGTTTGCTTCCACTTTTGAAAGGAAATAAAAATTTGAGATAGAAATAGAATCTAGTACTAATAATTTATTTAGGTATAAAACATTTTCCTTAATGAAATAAGGTAAAATATGACATGTATAAAATATATGAAATACCTATCAAAGAAGAAATTAAAAATAGATCTGAATTTTACTAACAATGGCGGACGATATGAAGGATTTTTCCTTATAATTTATTTGTAATTTTATCTTACCGGCTAGGGTGATCCAACTAAAAATATCCTCGTACAAACAACAAAATAACTCAAATGATTTCTTCTAAAACAAACAGCTCTTGACAATAAAATAAACTTAAACTCAATTCGGGAAAAAAATGGCACTCCCAGTCGCTACTACTCTGATCGAAACGATGTTTCTTCGATCACATCCAGTTGACAAGTAACCGTTAAGGTTCTACAAGTCGTCGAGTGGATGTACTTTCAGAATCTAACCACTGGTGGCGCGGTTTAATGCCAACCTTAGAAAATAAGATTTACTGGGAGTTATTTAAATATTTAGTTTAAGAATATTTCAATATGAATTTAATTTAGAATTAAATTAAAAGATTCTAGTCACAAAAAAAAGGTAAACGATTATTTAAGTAACGGACTCGTTACACGATGCTATTTAATATGAGACGATCTTTTATGGAATGTATTGAAAACTTTATTAAAGAAAATGGTGGACATATCGAACACTTACTTTGATAAACAGTTTAATGTTATTTAGGTTAAATATTTCTTAATATGATTTGTAAATAAATTTTTTTGATTATAACCTTAATGTAATATAAAACGTATAATATTTGATGCAAAATCCTATTATCCTATTATTTTGTCAAATCCTATTATTAATTATTTTACTGATATATTTATTTTCTCTAATATTTCGCTAATTATTAATTTTAGTAGAAGGTATTTTATACCAAAATTCAGAAGTGTTGATTTTTTCCGTAGATGTTCAATTCGATTCATGTCATTTCAGAGATCTTGTAATATAATGTTGTATTTATAATTTAGATGGTTTTTTTACATATACAATATCACCATTATTTTTGTTAAAGTTACCTCTACTATATATGAGTTCGTATTCCTGTATTTAAAATATATTGCAATTAAGGAGCTGTAAAGTTTCCGTTAAAATAATAATTTTAAAATCAGATGTAAATTGATTTAAAAAAGAATATTTTTACTAATATAATTGAATTCTACTATTGTGTTGGTGGAACGTAACCTAGAAAAGTGCCTTGAGTTTTGGAGCTGGTTCTCAGTAGACTTATTTTTCACTTCTTTTTCTATATTTTTCTTTGTGTTGTTACTCTTAATTGAATTTGTTCTATTGGTTTTTCTTCAAATACTTGTATTTCTGCTTCAGTCGTCTTTTTGATACTTGGTGTATTTGACTCACTATTTGTTTGGTATATATTATCTTCTGTATCTTGCTGTCTTCTAAAGAGTAAAAATTTTTGTCTATAAAAAGTTTATTGCCTTTAATGTACCTTCTAGTACTAGAATTCTGTCGGGCAAGTTAAGATGGTATTTTAATATTTTTTGCTTTTTTTTTGTTTTTGGGTATAGTCGTGAGTTATGTTTATGGTCTTTCCTTTCAATCGATGGCAATTTTTAAGAACTTCTCTTTTCCTTATATTTGACACTAATTCTACTTTAATCGCGTTATTTTGGGAATTTTTAAACCAGATAAAGTTGTTAATATCAGACAATTAAGTTTCGTATCAATATTTAGCAATTCCTTCAGCCGTTTACAAATGAATTTAGCAGTAATGTATGTTTGACTCAATTCTAATCCATAGATTCAAATTGAGTTTTCCTTGAGTGTTCTTTCTATTTTTTCTAATTTACTTTTTAACTCTAAATTTTCTTTCTCTAAATTTTTTGCTTTTTTATTTAAACCTTCAACACTCATAATAATTCGCTGTTCATTTGCCTCTATATTTTTTTCAGACCATCAATTTTTTCTTTAAAATATTTCATTAAGTGTTCTACATCTTCTGTCATTTTCGCTACTTCGGTTAACTAGACAATAATGTTTTTTTTTTAATAATTTGTTTAGATAATTAATTATCAAATAACAAATATAACGATTGCTAATAAATATGATTTTATTTATAACTATTTATATTTTGGTTTTTAAGCATAAACACTCTACCAATAGAGATCTATGAAATGAGTAATACCGAGATGCAAACCTAATTATATTCCAGTCTAAGTAGGACTGTTAAGACTTGATACTGTTATGTTAGCTTTTTTCTTTTCTGATCAAGATTGGATTGGATCTGGATCATTCACAGTGCATCGCTTCCGTCTCGTCAGTGCTTCGTATACACGCACTCCCATAAAAAGATCCTCCTCCATCGATGCGCTCTAGAGGAAATGGAAGGCCTACGACGATATAAAACAGCCACAAGAGAGAGTCGAGTTCTGCTAGAGTGCTGATCTTGTGGAAACTCCATCAGGTCTCTGGGTATGTTGATCTGTCCGTTCTATCTCTATTTCTTTGACCCGTCATTTCCCGTCTTCGCCGCATGTGTATTAACACACTGTACTTACTGTTTAGATTTTAGGATATTAATTTTATTTTTTACTGGTATCATTTTCATTCATCATTTTAATGACAGTGTGTCATCGAGTAGTCGATACAGCCGTCTTTAAGATAAACGTTTGAATAATTCTGCACATATTATTATCTCGGATACAATTTAATTTTGTTATTTTGTTCACTTATAATAGAGTTTAATTTAAATTATACCTGAGCTTTACTAAGTCTGTTTTCTAAAAGAGCTACCCGTCGCAGTTTGTAATTTCTACTCGTTTGTAATAGCTAAACATCGCCAATTTTAAATATTAGTTTCTCTTGGACAAGATTTCTTCAAATAAATTCAATTAGATTTAACTCATGGTAAGATGAAATTCTCAAAACCGTGAAATCTAGCCAAGTATAGTTTCCGTGAAGATATAAGGAATTTTGCATGACGCTTGTGGGATCACCCTACCGATTTAGTATTAGAATAACAAACAACAGACCCTCCAGGAGCGGATTCGCTCAAATTAACAAAAAAGTACACATAATAAATATAAAATATAATATCATATCATATATTTAATACGTATATATCTTTGTAGTTATAGGTATGTTATTATGTACAATGAAATAAGAGAAATGAACAAATTAAAGAAATTAAGAAAAAAAATGTTAATAACAGTAAAAGATTAGAAGAGTGGTATCATAAAAAAATAAAATTTGAAGTTTAGATGGAAAAAAATAATTACAAATTATAACTCTATGTCACTATCGCTATCATCTTCAGTAGAATCGTCATCATCTAATGTTATAATTTATAATTATTGGTTTAATATGTGAGGTTAATGTTCTGTAGTGATCTTCTGTTTTTATAACATGTGAAACACAATTTTGCCACAGTGTTGGGGAAATCTTTTTTATTTCTTCTACAACACGTGATACCGATTGGCTACTAAATTTAGGACAGCAGTTGTTTCGCCGTAAACTTCTCTTAAGTCAGCTCCATATTAATTCAATAGGGTTGAAAACAGAGTAATAGGGAGGTCGTCGCAATATAATATTACCATCACGTTTGGCTAATTCGTCTATAACAAACAGTTTCTCAATTTTTTTTTGTGTGGAGAACTTACAACATTTCTTTTTGTATATGTTTCTTCAAAGTACAAATCAGTTTCATACAAAACATCCGATATTTGTTTTTTCGTCGAGCCTACACTGGGAATTTTTCTAATTTGTTTGCTGTGATACGTCGCGTTATCCATTACAATGACACTTTTTGGAGGCAAATTTGGCAACACTTTCTTCTCAAACCATTCCTTAAACAAGTTAGTCGTCATATTTTCATGCTAATCCACCTTTGAATCTTTAATGCTTTTTGCCGATAGTAAAAAACTTTCTCCTCCAAGCCAGCCATTTTTAGATCAAATGTTCAGAATAATTTTTCGCTGACCTCAATTAATTGGATAATTGGGTGGACACTTAATAGAGTCGTCTGTCTAATCTTTTTGAGCAGTATCGTGGGTATCGAACCATGTTTAATCCAGATAAAATATCGGTCTTCCTTTATCTTTAAATTTAGATATAGCATCCAAGTATTCGTTTCTCCAGTTAATAAGTCGAGGAGAATCCAATATTGATAATCGCTTATTAATTTTCTTGTATCGAAAACCAATGTGATTCAAAAACCTTTATAAAGTTGAAGGCGAATAGGTAATAGAATAGTCTTTAACAAGTTGATCGTAGATCATACTAAGCGTTGGAACTAGGTTCTTTGAATATAAATTATAAACTGCTCTTCTAACCACCTCAGCGTCTTTTTCATTTACTGCTTTATATGTAGAAAAGTCGCACCGCTTTTAACGAGATTGAATTCTATCTGTAACAATTTTCCACACTGTTGTATATGTGAATTAAGATGTTGTCTTAATGAAAAATTTACCGTCGTCTAAATTTGGATTATCTTGGCATCATCAAATAAATGTAAACGTATTTTACCATGGACGTATAAATAAAGATGGACTGGGCATGCACTGCATTCTGTGTACCTAAATTTGAAGTCGAAAAGTTTATAGGCGCGGGGAAAGAGACGAGGTGATAGACTGTAACATTTCCCGTTTAGTCAGCGTACCTTTCAATAATTGAAAGGTATTTGAAACACTTTTTTTATTTGAATAAGTAATGACTATTGGTTTGATTGCTTTTATTTTTAGTATCATAAACATATAAAATATTTCGAATAAGCGAGAAACAACGAACCATAAATAATTTTAATTTTCAGTGCATAGAAATATATTTATAAAAATTAATTAACGCAAAAGAATAAAGATGGAGTAAATAAAACTCGAAGTACTTTATATAATATTTTATTTAAACTAAATTAATACATAAGCAATAAAAGTTTAAAAAATTCTTCCCCAAACATTAACCTGTTCAGGGTATTGAGTATGTTCTTCTCTTATTCAGTGAGTGATACGTTGAAAAAATATAGTGAATTATGGTGTATAACTCCAGCTTAATTGTTAGTTGGCAACATTAGTATGTCACGTTAGACATAGCAGTAGACAGAAGAAAGATAAAAGTGCAGGAATATGTATTTAAGAAACTATTAATAAACGTAAGAAAACATAAACTATTGTTTAACAAAACATAAAAAACAAACCATATATAAAACAATATATAAAACACATTAAACCTTATGGAACGGGTAGGGTTCTAAAATACAAATATACTTTTTTTTTTTTTTACCGCATCAACCCCTAGGGTTATTAGCGGGTGGTATATCTTTATTTTAGAAAAGTTACATTTAGTATATTATTAAAATTTACATAACAGTTTTATAAAATACAAACATTTTATGTTATGTTACAGTTTGTTATACAGTTTACAATTTTTGATAAAATTTATTGTATTGCTGATGTCTTCTTTTAGAGTTTCTTTCAAATTGTGTTTTAGTTTTGCTGTCGATCTTGCTGTTGAGTACACTGGACAGTCTATCATTATATGTTGCACTGAAAATGGTATTTGACAGATGTGGCAAATCGGCTGAGGGTCCTTGGAGATGATGTATCCATGTGTAAATTTTGTATGACCTAGCCGCAGTCTGTTAATAACTACTTGGTCATGTCTTTTAGCTGGGAGCGGTAGTAAAGCAGAAGTAACATCTGGTTTGATACTTTTTAATTTTGCTTCTGTTTGGTTCCATTTTACTTGCCAGGTTTTGTTCATGTAAGTTTTTATTAATGTTTTTTGGTCTGAAGTTGGTATGTTTTGCATAATAGGAATTGTCATGTTATTGATAGTTTCTGTTGCTGCTTTATCAGCTGCTTCATTACCCTTTATCCCAACATGGGATGGTACCCATAAAAATGTTATGTTTTTACCACATGTTTGGGCATTGTATAGCATGTCTTTTATTAATGCTAAATTGGCATGAGTAGGATACATCTGCTTGACACCATTTAAGGCACTTATAGAATCTGATATAATAAGAAAGTTTGTATCAATGCTGGTACATTGGTTCAGTGCGTTGAAGATTGCCTGCAGTTCTCCAGTATATATGCTACACTCCTTGGCTAGACGGGTGACAGAGGTGTTGTCATCAAAAATAGCTGCAGCAGCTACACCATTACTGCTTTTAGAGGCATCAGTAAAAATTAGTTTGAAATCAGGGTATCTGGAGATGGTAGACCGGAATTGTTGTTGTATTTCAGAAGGATTGTGTGAATGTTTGGGATAGTTAAGTAAGGTAAAATCTACTTTTGGTATTTGAACTTTCCAGGGAGGAGACTGGCATCTGTTTGTAGAAGTGGCTCTCAATTGATGTATATCGAATTCAAATCGATTTATTCGTTCATTGAAAGGTAAGTTTCTAGGGTAATAATTTAAGTACAGATTTGGAGGGTTGCTCCTTATTAGGCTTGTTATAAACGGGTTTTCCTTTGCACTGAGATATTTAGTAGCACAACACATTGAAAAATATTGTCTTCTGAGAGTTAATGGCGGTTCTCGTGCTAGGACTTGAAGGTTGCTAATTGGCGTGGTTCTGAAAACTCCGAAAACTATGCGTAATGCTGTGGATTGGATGATGTCCAGTTTGTTCATTTGAGTTTTAGTAGCAGTTTCGTAGCATATACATCCATAATCTAGTTTGCTTCTAATTAGAGCTTAATATAATCGCAGAAGAATAGTTGTGTCTGCGCCCCATTTGTGATTGGATAGAACTTTTAGAAGATTTATTCTCTGTTGGCATGATTTAATTAGTTCATTTATGTGCGATGTCCATTTTAGTTGGGAGTCGAATGTCATTCCCAAAAATTTGATTTCGTTGATTGTTATAAGAGTATTTCCGTTAAGTTTTAAATTTAAGTGGTGTTGTGTTTTCCTTTTGTCAAATATTATTACTTTAGTTTTTTCGGTTGAAAATCTCAAGCCTATATCTAAAGACCACCCTTCTAATTTATTTAGTGTATTTTGTAATATTGATGCAGCTGATTTTAGGTTTTTACTTCTCATATATATTACAAGATCATCGGCGTAAATGTTTGCTTTTACTGGAAGCATAAAATGGTTAGATACGTTGTTGATTGCTATTAAGAATAGCAGGGGGCTTAATACAGATCCTTGAGGGATACCATTTTCCAGTGATTTCTTAGTTGACATGACACCGTTTGTTTTAACTTTTATACTTCTGTTCTCCAGGAAGTTTTTGGCGAAGGCTAGGAATTTACCATCTATTTTCCATCTCTTCATTGTTTTTAAGATGTGATATGTCCACGTGGTGTCAAATACTTTTGTGATGTCAAAGAAAATTGCTATTAATTTTTGTTTATGTATAAAAGCTTCGTGTATTTCAGATTCTAATGCTATAATGTTATCTATTGTAGACCGTTCTGATCGATACCCACTTTGGATGGATGTAAGGAGATTTTTCTTTTCTAAGTACCATTTTAATCTTTTGCTTAGAATCTTTTCCATTATTATGCCGATGCTAGAGGTAAGAGATATTGGTCGATACGAAGAAGATAAGTTTTTTGGTTTATTGTCTTTTAAAAATGGTATTATAATTGCTTCGCGCCAGAGAGATGGAAATTTATGGGTCGAATAAATTTTGTTGTAGATCTCTACTAAAGTAACCTTCGCGCTTATAGGTAGTTTTTCTATGAAAATTGGTGGTATGTCATCAGGTCCAGGTGAGGTATTTTTGAGGTTATTAAGACTTTCATTTAATTCATCAAGTGTTATGGAAGTGTTTAGTGGATCAGCAGTATCTTCTATATTAATTTTTGATGCTTCTGTTCTTTCTTTGTGTTCTAAGAAATTTGGGTGGTACTGCTGATTGCTTGAATACAACTGATAGTGTTCTACTAAAATTTCTGAGATTTCGTGTTTGTCTGAAGTTGTTAGATCATTTGTAGTGATTGTGTCAATATGGTTAAATGTTTTTGAACCTTTTATTTTCCTTATTTTTTGCCATATATCCCTTATGGGCGTAGACGAGTCAATTGACGACACGTAATTGGTCCAGCTCTCTTTTTTGGCTTGTTTTATTAAAACTCTAGATCTGGCCCTTAAAGATCTAAAATTGTTTAAGTTATTAGGTGTGTTAAACTTTTTGTATATATTAAAAGCATGTTTTGTTTGCTTTAAAGCGGGTGCGATTTTAGTGTTCCACCAAGGAAGAGGAGCTTTTGTGATATTTTTGGTTTTTCCTATAGAATCTCTGGCTGCGTCTAAAATTATACCATTGAAAGATGATAGAGCAGTGTCTATATTATCTGATATAACGAGATTTGGTATACGTATGCTTACTAAGTTCGAGTATTTTTCCCAAACGGCTGACTTTAATTTCCAAGTTTCATATGGTGTTGTACAGGTTTTTTCATCTTTGTCATGAGTAATTATTATCGGAAAATGATCACTGTCGTATAGGTGGTCCAATGTATTCCACTGTAAAAATGGAGCTAAAGTTGAATCACTGATAGATAAGTCTATGGAGGAAAAAGTGCCATTATGTGCATTAAATCTAGTAGGTGCTCCTGTGTTTAATAAAACTAGTTTTATGTTATTAATTGCTTCTAATAATATTCGTCCATTTTTATCTGTTCTTTGTGATCCCCATGCGATGTTGTGACAGTTTGTGTCACCCAAAATTAATTTTGGAGATGGAATTTGTTTAATTACATTTTGAAGTTCTAATAGAGTAGTTTCGTCAGGATGTGGTAAATATACGTTGCATATGTTGATTTTAAAATGATGTATTACCGAAACTGCTACTGCTTCCAGATTTGTATTTAACGGAATTTCTTGGGATTGGATGGTTGAATGTACAAAAATTCCGACTCCACCACTGGATATTTGCTGTACTGCTCGATTTTTTGTATAGGGCATATAATTTTTTAGTTTTGCTTGATTGTTGGAAAGACGAGTTTCTTGAAGACATATTATTAGTGGTGACAGTTCATTGATTAGCATTTTAATGTTTTCAATGTGGCTATAATAGCTATTTAAGTTCCATTGAAGAATGAATATAATTGGACTATTGAGATAAATCGTAGTCGCTTTCTTCAGTGAGGGAAGATTCATTTGTTGGATTTATTTTCTTTATAATTCTTGTAATATTATTTTTCATGCGTCTATCATTTAATTTTTAGTGAACCATTTTTAATAAGGTGTATAAGCCGTCAAAATCTTCTGTATAGTTTTTAGCTGTGACTTCAGGAAATTTTGATCCTATTGCGTTTATCACGAAGTCGCATAATTCAGAGAAATTTAGCGTATATGAAGGAGATGCTGTCATTAAAGTGTTTTCAATTGGTTTTAATGTGGCTTCGACATCTAAAGCCTTTTTCTTTTTTTTTTTTTGTGTGCGGATTTTTTTGGAGTTATGAAAGTTTCGTTTAGGTTTTTAGTTTCTGAGATTTCAGGAGAGGTTGAAATTTGCCTTTTTGCTTGATTGGTTGTTTTACTATTATTGCTGTTAGCTGTAGTTGAAGGTATGCTGTGTACTATAAGCGAATCATTTGTCGTTGGGATATCTGCAGAAATAGGGTTGAAACAGTTGGTTGTATCATCTGAAATATTTGTTGCTGAATTATTCTGATTTACTTCCATGGGTTCGAGTTCTGAGGTATAAGGATCTTTAAGTTTTTCTGTACCAGTTGATGTTGATGTGCAGTTTTCTTCTTTGTGGCCAGTAGTATTACATCTAGAGCAATTTAAACCATCTAGGGATAGGAAGATTCTGTAAGGAGTGTTGTCATAGGTTATTAAGATTGTATTTGGAATTGGTTTGGTGATTATCGGAGAGACAAATATTTGCCGCCTAAAGCTTAAGACATGACTATACTCAGACTCGGGCATGCCAACTTTTAAAAACGTTAATTTGGATACTGCAGTTATTTCTAGTTGTTTCAGTTCTTCTTCTAAAATACTGTTCGGAATGCTGGGGCAGATGTTTGATATTACTAGTCTCCTTGCTGGCGTAATAAGTCTTCGAATTTCTATCTCATTGCCTTGGATGACTACTGTTTTATGGTTGTTTAGTAAGGTATCTACTATGCTAGTATTGTTCAAGTAAATACAAACTCTGTTGTTAGCTATTCGTGATGCAAAGATAACATTTTTTGGTGTGAGTAGAGACCCTATGGCTACTATGTATTCATGTATTTTAATACCTTGGATAGCTGACAGAATAATGGCTTGTTCTTTTGAAGGAAAATTGAAGTTGCTTACTGCATTGGAGTATGTCGATGTTGATGATGTAGTAGGTATACTAATATTTTCAGAATCATCCATTTTTAATTTTTGTTTTCTTCATTTGATAAAATTTTTCTAGAGCCGGTCCTGTATCAGCTAATTAGTTCGACTTGTGGAAGTTGCCAAAAAACCAGAAACTGGATTAATTGATGTGTTGTATTGAATTATGGGTTATGTATAATATTTAATAATATTGAATTTGTATTAAATTGGTAATGTACTCACAGTTTATTTTTTTGTGTGAAGAAACTTTGTTGTTTAAATACTCTATTTAGCTAACAATATTTTACGTTTCTTGATTATCAACCACTGAAAAGTTAGTTTTAGTAAGAGCAGATTTTAATCGACACTTTATCAACTAAACGCAGGGTTGGAATCAAATATACTTTAATGTCACTGAAAACTGTACAATTTTATGGACAAAGCTTACAAAAAGTAAAAAAATAACAATATCAATTATTATTTACTAAAATTACAAAAATTGTCAATATAACAAAATAAAAGATAGTAAAATATACAAAATCTAACTAAATTGCAAATTGCATAATAAAACCTTACGAAGTAGTTTAGGAATAAGTTTTAGTTGCTGCATGTGATGAGATTCAATATATATATATATATATATATATATATATATATATATATATATATATATATATATATATATATATATATATATATATATATATATAGAAATATTGGGAACACTTCGCAAGTCACTTTTAAAAAAGATTTATTTACAATTTATAAAACTAACAATAATTTTGAACTACAAAAATGTAAAGATAACTTTCTAAAATAAAAATGGGCACCGGAAACATGTGTCTTGTTAATTTATAATATTTCTTTGCTGTCTCTGCATTTTTCAGAGGCGGCGACTATATTTCTATATATATATATATATATATATATATATATATATATATATATATATATATATATAATATATATATAATATATATATACAGGGTGGTCCTTAAGTAATTGTACAAATAGAAACCGTAGATTCTGCATTTTAAAATATTACGATTTAAGCCAACTTGCTTTAATAAAATATTAATATTAAGAAAGATACAGGGTGTTAAATTGGAAATTTAAAATTTTATTTTTCGGTATAACTTTTACGTTTGTAAATATTTATGGACAAAAATTTACAGTTGAATGTTTTTGAGTAGGATAAATTATAATTTTATACTTACTTTAATGTAACTAATAGAGGGCGCCACATATGCCACATATGTGGCATAAATTTGCGCTTAACTTTTTTGCTCTTTAAGTTAGCTCTACTTGTTTTGAAAAATATTAAAGGTACATTATTTTTAGAAAGAAAAGGTATACTTGTTAGGAACCTGAAAGTTCAACCGTTTTCGAGATAAATGCATTTTATAAGTCAGCTCCACAATAATTCTTAGTTTGATATTTTTGCGGTAAAGCACTGAATACCTGTAGATAAGCATAATTCATTGTTTATTCTTATTAGAACAACTCAAAGATGATAATGTAACATCACAAAATGCTTTGTAATGGGCGCTAAATGTCTTATTGGAAAAAAGATATTTCATCTTCTTCTTTAGGTGCTGTGTCCGTATTCAGACGTTGGCCGTCATCATGTTTACAATTTCCCTTTGCTATCGCTTCTTAAGTTTTTATAATGGCGTTTTATTACTTTTTCTTTATTGTAAAATGTTAAAAACCCAAAATATGCGATTTATGCAAGATGGTACATCACCACATTCTAGAGAGAAGGCAGTTAGAACATACTTAAATACAACTTTTCTGAAAGTTGGATTGGTCGTAGTAGTCATATTCCTTGGCAATGTGGTGAGATATTGATATAATTATTTAATTTATAAAAAATCCGAAAAGAATACTTATTGTTCATTACGTAAATTGTTTACCCATTTTTATTAGGACAGATAGAAACTAGAGCACAGGTATTGAATAACACATATGTGTCCTGTTTCATAATACTTTGCTACAAATCTAACCTGAAAGCATTTTTACAAAAACATCATCGTTATCCTAATAACCGATATTGTTATACATATAGTAAATACACAGGCAATTTAGTTTAGCATAATATTAGTTCGTTAGTAAATCATAATAGTCCATTTGTTCGAGATGTAATTATAGTTACTCGTAAGCTGTAACGTAATCATATAAATAAATAATGTCATCGATAGGTTATTTCGTGTGCATATAAGTAACCAATGAACGTGATACATCACAGTTTAATGCATTATTTAACTTCTGCGATGAATAAGATGTAGTTCCATAATATAGCATAAGATTTGGATATGTATCCAAAATAATATATTCATCAATTATACATTATAGCCGATTTTGGTGTATGGGGCGCATTAAAACAACATGTCTATAAGAATCCCATAAACAGTCGCAACCAACTATGGGAAAAAATAAATACTGCAGCAGTTTCTTTAGAACCAATGATGCTATTTAATAGGAGACGATCTTTTATGGAATATACTGACAAATGAATTAAAGAAAATGGTGGACATATCGAACACTTACTTTGACAAAAAGTTATGTTATTTAGTTTAACTACTTCTTAATTTGGTTTGTAAACAAAATGTTTTGATTATGACTTTAATTTAACATAAAACGTAAAATGTTTGATGTAAAATTCTATTATTCTGTTATTTTGTCAATTCCCATTATTAATTATCCTGCTAATATATTTATTTTATTTAATATTTTGTTAACTATTAACTTTAGTTAAAGGTATTTTACACCAAAATTCATAAGTATTAATATTTTGTTCTATTTTTTCTTCGTTGCCTGGAGTAATTGCCTTAGATCAGAATTATGCAGCTGATTTTTAAAATGCGATTATCCCGAAAACTGTTGAGTTTTGAAGTTATTAAGAAGTATACCTTTTTTTTGTTAAAATAATGCATATTTAATATTTTTTATCCCAAATACAGGTAACTTAAAGAGCAAAAAAGTTAAGTGCAAATTTATAGCACATATGTGGCATAAGTGGCGTCCTCTATCAGTTACATCAAAGTGTGCATCAAATTATAATTTCTCATATTTAAAAGTACTCAATTGTAAATTTTTATACATAAATGTTTACAAACATGAAAGTTATAGTGAAAAATAAAATTTTAATTTTGCACTTTAACACCCTGTATCTTTCTTAATATCAACATTTTATTAAAGCAATTTGGCTTAAATCGTAATATTTCAAAGTGTAGAATCTACTGTTTCTTTTTGTACAATTACTTGAGGACCACCCTGTATATATATATATATATATATATTTATAGATATTCAAATATATATATATATATATATATATATATATATATATATATATATATATATATATATATATATTTGAATATCTAGAAATACTTTAGTTGCTTGTACCTAAACATACTGAAGTATTTCTTATTTTCTTGATTTCTTGCCTTTTGTCAGTTTACGGAACTTAAGGAAAGAAGTTGTAGATTTAAGTTACAAAGGGAGATAATTATATAATTTTTTTGCGAATATAATATAGATTTCTTTACTGACTCAGTGGACGGGATCAATAAATACACATCAAAGGTTGAATTTCTGGTGGAGTAGTCTTGTTGGAAAAACATATGGGGTTTACCAAGTAAGAAAACAATTTCTAGAATATACAAAGAGGGAAGAGTTAAAATCCCGTGATTTTTGCAGTAGCTTCTACAATGTGTAAGACCAAAAAGATACCGTATTGCTCTTTTTTGTAATTTAAAAACATTAGATCGGGCAGCTGTACTTGAACCGCAAAAAGGAAGGCCATATCTAACAAAGAAAAATATGTTATTTTGGAAGATGCTAAATTGATTTCCTTCGAAACAGATCTTATTGCATAGAAGGCTGAGACTAGTTTCTTACTTAACAAATCGATATAAAGGAAACATTTAAGGTTGCTGTCTGTAAAAATATTTGAAATTTTACAGAATCAACGATACTGATCGGGCTGTTTTTAAAAAGCAAGGGTTAAAGAGCTCCTTTATAGGATAATGGTACTGTCTTACTCACGTTAAAAGAGAGTAAATTAGAGTCGGACCAGGTTTTTATTTTAAGTTGATCGAAAGTTATAATTGCATGAAGAGTTACAATATTAGAGTTGCTCGAGGTAATACTGGTATCATCAACAAAAGGAAAAAAAATTTCCATCGATTTTTAAGTTAGTGATGTCATTTATAAAGATAAGGAAAAGCAGAGGACCCAGTACTCCACATACAATGCTTTTGTGACTATTAGAGTCAGTATCATTTGCTTTAACTATTTATTTTCTATTTCTCAAGCAAGATTGGAACCAATTCAAAGAAATACCTCGAATTCTAATAAGTATTTTTTAACACTCTAAAATGTTTCTTGGCCTTTTCAGGTGTTGAAAAATCGCTGCTAGACATGTCTTCAACGGTTTTATTTCTAAAACATATAATTAGGTTTTCATAGTTATAATCCTTGTTTTTATAAATTAACACTTTTTACAAATATTACGTGGAACATATCACCAAGTAACCACTCTACAGTTTCAGTTTCTGATGCTGTAATGGTGCTCGAAGATGCGTTTTCTATATCTATATTTTCCTTGTTTTCTTCATTGGCATTTAAACATCTAGAATATTCAATTTATGTACATTAAAGAAAAATATTAAAATTGGTCTAAGATTATAATAATCTCATACAAAATTAAGCCAAACCTTCTTTTTAACAGTTTAGGAGAATTAGATTTTACATTAAAGCCCAAGTCTGTCTCCATATTAAATTCGTCAACATAGACAACCACATATCCAGCATCTGTTGATTCTTTACTGGAAACCTGCATATGATATTTCATTGAAATTATTATATTTATGGCAATTATAGTGTAGATTAGACAAAATAAATAAATGTATTTATAATACTACAAAATTTACTTTATTTAACAAAATTAAACTCCAATTCATGTCAAGAATTAAGTAATATTACATCCCTGTACTACGCCCATGGAGGTAATTCCAATGTTTATAATGCTTACGAATAACATGACAGTTCTGGATGTAAATATGCAGTTTTCCTGCATACAAAACAGTTACGCACCATTATTACACTTAACTATTAACTATTCTTGAATTAAAATTTAAAATATATTAACAAATTCACTAAAATGTCACAAATAAGGAAATTATCAACTCAAAGGTAAACAATACAATGCCATGTTCCTTTTCCTCAAATCGCTAGCATTGGTTTATATCACCAATGATGTCAAGTTTTACAAAAATTTAAGATTATCAGAATATATTTTCTTTTAATAAATTAAAAAATTAATATTTTTCTTTTAATTCCTTGGTTGCGAAATGAGTGTATCTAAAAATAGTTTATACTAACTAGATAATACATTTTTATTTATAAATTAAAAATAAATTATACTAAAAATCGAAAATTATTTCGAAGATTGACGGAAGAAAAAAATAATTTGACAACGTCAAATTAGGGATTTGTGTCTATGACTGTGACGATCTCATGACTTCATGTAAAGATGTAAATAGCCCGGTCCTTCTTTATTTATACGTCCATGTATTTTACACTTAGCACTAGCTTCAACGAATCCTGACATTTTACTTGAATAGTCTTGATCATGGACGTATAAACAGAGATGGACTCAGTTATTTACATAAAAATGTGAAGCCAAAATTATTTGGCTAGGTTACATTCTCGGCACCTTCAGATGTTGTCACGTTTTTTTATTAAAATATCTTATTCACGTATCGCTGAAAATATTACTATATTTATTTTATACTCTACAGGTACTATCAAACCAAAATAATAATTTATTACTTATATTAATATATTTAATTGTAATTAAAACATCAAGTGTGCACATAGTGTGCATATTATTTAATAATAGCGTATAAAACAGATATCAACCAATTATTTTATAAATGTAGAAGCACTGAAAACTATTTATTAATGGCAACGGTGTTTACATTTCTCTGTCTTATGGCTCTACGTCAAACTTCAAATGCTGTTCCATGTCATGTCCATGTTTATTTACTTTTTACCCAAGATAAGGAAAAGTTGTTTTTCAATATTTTGGCTGTATTTTAAGTGATATTTGTAAATAGTGAAATAAACATATTATAATAATGGTGCTATTGTATTGCATTTGCAAAAAAAATGAAATATTTACATCCCAATGTCTTATTTAATTTGTAAGTACTGTTTGTTTACATTATTAAGATGAGGAACAGAGAAAGCCTGTTTGTTTACATTTTAAAATATGTCTTTCATAGGCGTACCATTGGGTTTATTCATATTCATTAATGTATTGAACAAGATATTAGTTCATGAAATTAGTATAGACATTTTTAAATTGTAAATAGACATCATCTGATTAAAAGGATCTGTTTAGTAGCTTTTAAATTTAATATTTCTCATGAATTCAAATAAATTAGTGAAATGAATAAAACTCATTTATTTTTCTATGTAGGTTTCCAAATAATATTGATTAATGATGAAACTTACTCCAAACTTCAACAGAGAAAACAGTATAAAAACCTTTCAAAAGCATCATTTTTGGTTATTAAAACTTGTAAGGAAGCTGAAAAATATTTCAGATATTTTAATAAAACTATAAATATCTACAACCTTAAAGTTGTAAGAGTTAAAAACCTTATGAATATTTTGATTAATAAAACCATACATGTCCCAAAATCAATTTATGAGCATTTTGGTGACCATATGTATGATCAATAAAGATTCAATCGATAGTCACTCTATGCAACTTTTAAAATTGGTTCTTGAGAAATATTTTAAAATTGGAATTCATCATGAAACGAGGACTACTTTAGATGCTAGCACCGTGCGCATAAGAAGCGTTCTTACTAAGATTGTTTTATTTCGCAATCAATAAAAATTTATTTCTGTACCAACGTCTTCTATTATGTCTATTTACCATTTTTACTTTAATATTTCTGTTCGCTAAATAGCTTTCCAATAATTTATACATTTTCACGCCTACTTTTTAATTTTTTTTTTTAAGTAGGTATATTTGCAAATAATTTTATGTCAAATGCCGGCTTTGGAATGATCAATAAATATTTTTGTAGCAGAAACTCTTACTACGAGGAATCTATTTATATTGTATTAAAACAAATTTGTCACAATTTTAAAAAATATGTTTTAATACAATTATCAATAAATATAGGTATGTACTTAAATTTGACAAATGTATATTTTTTAATTGTTTTTGTTTTTTTTATCGTAGGATTATTTGATACCTATTAAAAATTAACTTGAGCTCAACTATATTTTATTGTAATAATTTTAAAGCAAATAAAATTGTATTTTATTTTTTCTATAAAAACGTGTTTTTATACATTATTACCACGTCCAATTATTAACGTCTGAATAATTATCCCCGCGAGTAAAAATTCAAGCACGCTTATGTTCATTGAGGAAGTATCACAGTCTATCGATACCCGTTTTACTCCCCTTTACCCTCTTGTCCAGGAATATCAAAGCTTCAAAACAGTGTGTGTTTAAGGTATCTTATTGCTGTGTCCATCTATGTTTATACGTCCATGGTCGTGATCTAACCAGCGATCTAAATGCAAAAAATAACTGACTGAATATGCAAATTATGTAAATTATGTTTTCTAGATAAATAAATATTACCTAATTATACCTAAATACCTATTAGCACGAGAATTATAATGTGTAAAGGTATAAAATAATAATAAAAGGTATACTTTATCTTTAACTAATATACTTGTTATTGATTAATTTTCTTCTATTTATAGATAGAAAGCATCGTTATCGAAAGTCTATTTTATTTATAATGAAAACGAAATAAAACAGATTAACAGAACATTATCTGTAATAACTCCATAAAATTAAAGTAATGAGTCCTTTGACCATGAAAATTGTTTGTGATATAAATTGATTGAAGTGATTGAAATAATAATTGATTCCAAGCAACTTAATTTCAGATAAGTAAATCAGATGAGTAAGCAAAGATGAATAATTCGTGTATAAATAGCAAATTTTTTATTAATACGAAGCATTGTGTAGAAATTTTAATTTTAACAATTTATTTGCACTGATATGTACCGAGTCAGTTCCGTAAATAATATAAATTCCGGTCCTAGTAAGCTGTTCCAAAACTATTGCTACCCGTCGCAAAGACAATTGAGGGATTAGAAACATCAATAGGTGTTGTTCATTATTATAATATTGCGGTTGACTGGGTCAACCCACCAGCCTTAGGCCAAATTTCTTATATCTTGAACCAAACTGTAATACCATGAAGTCTAGCCATTAAGTCAGCAGCATATTAACGATATCTACCACCATGCTCATTGTTTATTGTCATTAGTTCTTCTTTGACCGTATAATCTGAAAATGAAATACATTTTTCTCGTAACTAGCTCTGCATGACGGTGTTTGCATCAGTCATTGTAGGAATGCGTTCAACAAGGCGACTGCGATAAGATGCATTATTCACTACTATAACATAGTTACTATTTACACGTTGGAGAACTTTCTCGAACCACTTCTCGAATGATAGTCAACAGTTTTCTTCGATATAAAAAAGGCATCACTTGGCAGAAAACCAGATCACTACAAATATTAAGGATAATTAGACTACTACTACTTGTTGGTTTATAACGTTCTCCGCCGTTTTCCGACTTCCAATCGCCACTTAGACCGGTTGTTCCATAGATCTTCTTCTATGGCCCTCTCTCTCAGTTCTTTATTTATTCCTTCGCTCCAACTTTTTCTCGGTCTACCTCGTTTTCTCTTTCCTTCTGGTTGCACCTTTAGTATTTTTTTTGGCATTCGTTATTCGTCCATTCTTTGTATGCGTCCGAACCAGATAAGTTGTTTTGTTGTTAGGTCATCTGATGATCTGTTAGGTCATATATACCATAGTATTGGTGAGTGGTATCCTCATTGTCCTGCATTTTTGTTTCCATCTTTTTAAAGCACTTTCGAGGTATATTTTAAATATAGTGGGAGAAAAGCAACATCCTTGCTTTAATCCTTTTGATGTTATTAATCCTGTTGTTATTTGTGTCCCTGCTTTTATCTTTGTTATTGGTTGGTTGTATAGCACTTTGACGGCTTTTATTAATTCTATATTAATATTCGTGCTTTCCATTGATTGCCACAGCTTCTTCAGGGTAACGCTGTCGTAGGCTTTCCGTAGGTCGACGAACAACATATGAATCTCTTGATTCCTTGCCTTTTTTTTTCTATTATCTGGGTTAAGGAGAAAATTTGGTCAATAGTGGATCGACCCGTACAAAATCCTGCTTGTTCGTCTGCTTCATAATCTAAGTATTCTCTCTCGATTCGGTTCTTTAACACCTTTCCATATATTCGACTCATAGATCCGGTTACAGCTATTCCTCGGTAATTTTCACAATTATTTTTATCACCCTTTTTATGTATAGATAATTATATTATTATCTGGGATAATTAGACGCTGTCCCTTATCTGACGGTGCTCGCAATCCTGTGGATAAACCTTCAACGTAGGCTTGTCGAGAATTTAATACTGTTGTATCTTGCCAAACTTAACACAATATTCCCGAATTGAGTCTAGATAATTACGTCGCTATGAAATTATTTTCTCCTTATCTTTGAAAATGTACATCGAAAGTTAAGATCTTGTTATTGTTCTGAAGCTATGTTCTTGTGGCATTTTAAAGTAATTACTATTTGAATAGTAATTATTTTAAAATGCCACGAGAATAAGCTACAATTAAAGGTTAAAGTAAGTTTATTGACGTTTCAATTTTCACTTCGGAAATCGTTCAAAAAATAGAAACATTAGTAAATTAAACAAATGTTGTTTTTTTTTTGTTGAAACTCTTTCACAAAATTAAACTCTCCGTTGCAAAACCAACAGATATTTAAATTTCAAATGAAATCACAATATTAATATAAAAAAAAGGAATCATTAAATCCTTATACGATAGAGCCAAAATTGCTTGTTGTGTGAACGAAAATTCGTTCTTGGAGAAACAACATTTGTTGACATCTGTTTTATTAAAAAATGATTATCCTTAATCGTTTATAAAGAAGGAATTTTCAACAGTCGACCGAATAGAACAGAACAACGAGATCCTACAGGATGCACAAGGAATAATACGAGGAAAATAATAATACCATACATAAAAGGAATATCAGAAAAACTTAAAAGGATAGGAAATAAATTCAACATTTCAATAACATTCAAAACAAGAAACACATTGAGATCTATTTTGTCTAAAACCACACCTAATAACGAACAAACGAACAAGAAAGGACAAATAATTGTATTTATAAAATACCTTGTGCATGAGATCAGTTTTATTTAGGTGAAACATCAAGGTCATTAAATGTTAGAATAAGTGAACATCAATCGTATATTAAAAATAAAGAGTATGATAGATCTCAAATATGTAAACAAGCATGGGATACGCATATGTAAACCTATGTTCATTATAGGTTTAATGGAATGATTCAACTATAGTCCTAAAAGAAACGGATGGTAAAAAGAGAAAAATCAAACAACTCTTATTATGCTAAATGAGACCAACTGTGTGGCAAATTCCTCGGCAGAATGTAGTAGGATCTGGTTATCCATATTAAAATAGGAAGTTATTAAAAGAAAAATACCAGTATTAGTAAGTCAGTAACATATCGAGGATACATCATTTATGTTTTTTAAATAACAAACATATAAAATCAGAATTTGGTGTTTATTGAAAGTAAGCTAAATGTACGACCAAATTATAACCATTCGGGATAGTATTATGAGGTTTTTTTCTGATTTTTCACTCATAATTTAATATGGAATCAGTAACGAGAGAATTTAACTATCATCGTGGCATGTGGTTGTCTTTTTAAAGACGAATTATATAAGTTGAATAAGTTGATTTCATGTAATCGAATGAACTATCTAACTGACGTTATTATCAAGTAAAGTTGTCCCAGGAATGCAACCCAATAATATTGGCATTATCATTTTAAAATCGTCTACTTTAAAATATATAACGTATGTCTGAATTTTCAATATAAATGAGTCGGATAAAATTAAATTATTAGAAGAATTTTTCACCAAGTAACACAAAAACACAATTTGTTTAATTTACTAATGTTTTTATTTTGAGAACGATTTCCGAAGTCGAAATTGAAACGTCAATAAACTTACTTTAACCTTTAATTGTGGCTTATGTCCATTTAAATAGTAATTAATTTGAGAATGTTGACTGTTATCAAGCAAGTTTATTGCCAGGGCATTTGGATGGTTTTCTAGACGTTTTAGGTACCGAGCACTGTACTGAAATATCACCCAAGCGGGGATTTCGGGATTTACTAAAGCGCGGCAGATTATTATACAGAGAGAATCCTTGTACCCAGTTAAGTACTTCCACCAAATATGAACCCCATATATATGGCCGCCCGTCAAGGATAAAGGATCAGATTAGTAAAAAAAAATTGATCATCTGAAATTCTCGAGCGCGTCAGATTAAGGTAGGGTGAGTTAGTTACATGCTAAAGAGTGTATATTCCACTAATCTGACAATTTGAGAGTGACGCAAAGAAGGGGGAGGGCGACAAAGTTGTAAAAAAAAACGTCATCTCGACATTCTCGAGCGTGGCTAAATTTTTTTTTATTTTGAAGTGAATAATTGAAGAATTACAAAAAATATATAATCTGACGATTTCCACAAGCCGAAGTAATAAAAATTCATCGATAAAGTTTAATACGTGCAGCTACGTGATGCCTATATTCCCCTCTCCGCGTTTCTATTCCTCTCTCACTCTTTCTCTATCTCTCATACCGTCCCCACTCTGGTTTCTGTTGCCATGACGCCATGACAGCTGATCACACAAACGCGTTTGTGGCATGATATTGTTTACAACGTATTTCCAACCTTTTTGCTCATTTTGTGATTTTAACATAAGTAAGGTGAATTTAAGTTTATAAATATTTACTATGAGTGATAATAATATAAAGTGTGTATTTTGTGGTGAAGCTACTTTGCAAAAAACAATTAAATTTACATTAGACACATTACAAAAATGTATAAATATTTTAGAATATCGTCGAAGCAAACCGGTTTTCAGAAAATCCCGAACAAGATACGATAATCTTGAACTTTCGAAAGAATCTTCATTACATGAAGTCTATCACGCACAGTGCTACAATTTATTTACTGCAATAAAAATACCACCAGACTTTCAGTATTTACAACAGCAACAACAGCAAAGTGTAGTGGAATATGATAATGCATCAGAAGTTCAGAGGAATAGCTCAGAATCACATGCTCCTGTTTCTGGAGAGTGCTCCAAGTCACATGTTTCTGTTCCTGGAGAGTGTTCTGAGTCACAAGTTCCTGTTTCTGGAGAGTGCTCCAAATCATATGCTACTGTTGATTCCACATCTACTGAGGCTGTTGGTACATCAACAGATGAGTGAGTTTTAGTATGACTTTATGTAGTAAATATTTTAAAAAAAAAGTTATTGAATTTTTTTTTTAGTTAAATTTATAGACCAAAAAAATCATTATTCAAAAAAAAAAACCTAGGGGACATCCATTAATTATGTGAGCTCGAAATGGGGTCCAATAGAATATCATTGAGTCTCACTTACACCGAGGGGAGGATAATTGAAAATCTGACGTCATCTTAAAAAAATATAAATTATTACAAATATTAAAGAAAAAATTATTTTAAATAACAGATGATATATGTCCAATTATATCAATCGAAAAAGTACATGAGTCTCCATGGATTGAGTGAAAAATTGAGAAATGTACTATTTTTACCTGTTTTTGCTTTAAATTTCATTTAATTTGAATAAATTATCTATAGTATACCGAAACGGTTATTTTCCCGAATAATAAAAAAAATTAGTTTAAATAATTTATAGCGTAAATCTCATTAAATGTCACCTAAGGGGGGAGGGGTCTAAAATGATCGAAAAATAGCTGACGTAATTAATGGGTGTTCCTTCATTATTTCTTGCGTCAACATAACTATTAATACCATTATAAAACATGAACTAATCTATTTCTTTTATCAATCTTTTAATTTCATAATATAATCTTCAGCTTTATTATGTTATTGTTAAAAAATTTGCAGAGCGGGAGAATACAGCAACATTCAAGTAGACTTGGAGGATTTCAATGATTCATTCAACACAGATAAGCCTGTCGCTCATAACGATTCAGCATCGCAAACTTGCTTCATTTGCGAAAAACAACGTAAACGGCATCATGGTCGTGAAGTTCGCTTAGCTATCAGTAGATTAAAAACTATAGAGAATGTCAAAAATGCGGCCACGGAACAAAATGATATATCGATGTTGGAAAAACTTAGTTCTTTCTCCGATGATTCCAAAATGCCTTACCATAAATGTTGCAAAGATCAATATTTACGAGAAATTTATAAGGATGAAAATAGCGAATTTCTAAGAAAAAAAAAGATTTACAATACTGCGTATACTATTATTTGTGATATGCTAGAAGAAAGAGTGGTCAAGAATAATGAATGCTTATTTTTTGACTACATAAAAAAAGAATATCAAAAATTGTTAGAACAGCAAAGCAGTTTATTGTCTGATTCTATTACTATTTCTTCGTTCTCAGACCGTCACTTAGAAAGAAAATTAATGGAAACATTTGACAAAAAGATTAAGATTATTTACGCTGAGAAGAAAAAGTTTATTGCTCCATTTTTCGCCACTATTTTGTCTTACAAGGATTTATTTAAAACGATGGCAGTAAAAGAAACAATTCGTTCAGTTGCAACACAACTTCGCGAAGAAGTCCTTAACTCAGCCAGAAGAGAATTGCCTGAAAATTGTACAGCTGAAGATTTGATGATGGGAGAGTGTGATAACGTGCCAGAGCTTCTTACTTATTTTTTGGAATCCTTCATTTGGGGCGATGTTTCTCATATATCCAACAAAGCACGTGAAAATAGAAAAAAAAAGAACGAGCTTTCTATTTTTTCCATTGGACAAGATCTGATTTACGCAGCTTCTGCCCACAAAATTAAAACATCTAAGCACATTACCCTTGGTCTGGCAGTGAAAAGCCTATGTAACAGTAAGAAAGTTGTTAACATACTGTCAAAATATGGACATTGTTGCTCGTACACAACTCTAGAAGAGCTAGAGACTGAGCTGACATTTTCAACGGTAAATAGTGCTCACGTATGCCCTGAAGATATCCTACGTCGCCCGGATTTGAATACTGGTGTCGCATTCGACAATTTCGACCGCTTCGTAGAAACCCTAAATGGTAAAGATACTCTGCATGATACGGTGGGGATAATTTTTCAGGATATCGTGCAAAATCCGGATCCGGTGTCTGTGGAATCTTCTAGCCCTAGTGTACCTGAAAATTCAACAATCGAAGAGATTGAGCATGGTAGTTTTTCGGAATTATCCGTTACTACCACAAAAACAAAAAACCGAAAACGCAGGACTTTTGAAGAAGTTACTTTCGAAATGCATCCATTCACCAAGAAATTAAAAATTACCTCCTGGAGTCAGCTAGATATCTCAGAGCTTAATAAAGCTCCAGACAACTTGACTATGTCGAAACAGCTGGACATTACGTGGATGTTATTACATAAGTATAAAATATCGGACGCCCCAATGTGGGTTGGATTTCACAGCAAGATTTTGGTAGACGATTCACGAATTCAAAAAGTTTCATATCTAACTCCCATAAATGAATCTCCCACCAACAATTCAACTGTCTTGAAAACTCTAGAATTGAGTCAGGATATTGCAAATGAATGTCAAGCTCCCTATATCCCGATCACCTATGATCTAGCTATTGCTCGCACTAGTTATTGTATTCAAGCTCAAGAATCTCCACGATTTGACAATATTTTTATTCATTTAGGAGCCTTTCATATTGAAATGGCTTTTTTCAAGGCACTTGGCACTTTTATTGAAGATTGTGGACTGAGCAATATCATGACTGAGTGTGAATTGATCGCTAATGTTTCAGTTTCAGGTTTTATTAGCGGAAAAAATTACAATAGATGTAAACGGTTACATTCTCTCGTGGCATTGGCATTGCAGCAATTACATTTCGAAGCGTTTTTGGAAAACGAACAATTGACAGTTGGGGAATCAGTGTTAGAATATCTCACCTCATTTTTGGCTCATACAGACGTGTCTCCACAAGTTCAGCATACCGAAACACAACAACTCATTCAATCTTATGAGAAATATACAGAAGACACATTAGACGGCAAGCACGGAAAAACAGCGCAATTTTACGCAATGTACATCGATTTTGTAAATCTTTACCACTTATTCGTTAAAAGTATTAGAGTTGGAGATTTAGATTTGTACGTATATACCATTGCGAAAATCGACAGCTTATTCTTCTATTACAATCAATCCAACTACAGTCGATGGCTAGTGTACTACCTTAATTTACTACAACACATAGATAACACACATCCAGGCCTCCGAACTGAAATGGCTAAAGGATCGTTTGGAATCAGAAGAACCATCAAGCCTTTTTCACGAATTCCTGTGGATTTAACGTTAGAGCAGACGATAAATGGTGATGCTGCTCGTCGTCTTACTGGAATCGTTAACATCACAAATTCAATTGCTGCTAGACAACGCTGGGCTAAAAATCATGGGGCGCGAACAAGAATCATATCTCATGTACTTACTCGTGCAGGACTTGACAGAAACTACCATGATATTGCTGCTGATCTACACCCAGATAGAATGAAAAAACAACACATCCAAATTGAAGCTTTTTCAAACAGTGTCCTGCAGACCATTAATCCATTCTCTTTTTCGATTGATAAGGATCAGTTGTTTAACATTTCAACAGGGCAAGCTGCCCCTCCAGAAATTACAAACTGTTTGCTAAAGACAGTGTCTGGAGGAACTTTTCTGCGAGATCAATTCATAATGGAATGCAATTTAAATTCAGACAGATTTCACCAACCATTAAAAAAAAATACGGTGCTGACTTTTGCAAATCTCAAGAAGAAAAGAAAAATAAAAATTGGTGGAAAAGTGCACGAAGTTAAATTGCAGCGGGACTTATTTGGTCGGTTATTAGCTTTATCTCTTGACACGTCTATAGACCTGGAAAAAGTACTTTGTTTTCCTATAACTCCTATCCCGTTATCGCTGTGCCATATAGATGCTTCTTTAAACAAGACTAATAAGTCAGTACTAATTCATGAGTTAGAGAAACAAGGTGAAGATGTGGAGCAACCGCCATCCCAAATTGACCTTCTAATTGTAGATGGCTTCTTTTTTTTAAATACTTTTAAAGAAATGCCCCGTAGTTTTGGAGGTGTATCAAAGAAGATATTGCAATGCCTTATCAATAACACTGCAAGTAGAGTTGCTATTGTATTTGATCGCTACTTTACACCTTCAATCAAAGACTATGAGCATTCTCTTTGTGGCAGTGTAGATGACAAGGAATTCCACATCTCAGGTCCTCAACAAACAAGAACAGCAGATTTTACAAAAGATTTGAAAAATATAAAGTTTAAAGAAGCTATTGTCAAGTTTTTCATCGATCATTGGGCTGATCAGGAGATGGCAGCGATTATCGGTAGTAAAGTAATTTACATAATACATGATTTGTGTTATGAATATTCTGTTACTGATAATAAAGTAACACGCATCATTAATTATGAGTTGTCATGCCCTGATCACGAAGAAGCGGATACGAAGATAGCATTTCTTGCTTGCCAACAAAAAGAAGATTCTACTATTACTATCAGAACATCTGATACTGATATCGTAGTCATTATGTTGGCGAATATGGAACACCTGCAAGCAACAGTAGAAGTTTGGATGGATATTGGAGTTGGCAATGCACGCCGATATATCGACGTATCTGCTCTCTACAATAAATTAGGCCCAAAAATTTCGAAGGCGCTTCCAGCTTTGCATGCGTTCACTGGTTGCGATTTTAACCCAGCATTTTACCGACGAGGGAAAAAGAAACCTTTACAAATTCTGATGAGTTCAGAAACTTTCCAACAAACATTTCTGGATTTAGGATCAAAGGAGTATAATCTGCAGGATTCTTTAAACGTCATACAGTCTTTTACTTGCCACTTGTATGGGCTAAAAAAGTTAGACGATGTCAATCAAGCCAGGATTGTCATCTTCAATAAGACGTACAAGGTAAAGGACACATCACAACCCTTCTCCTTGAATATCCGGAATTACGATGCGTGCAACTTGCCACCCTGTCAATCGGAGTTACTCCAACAAGTGTTACGCACAAGATTCATTGCATGTATGTGGAGTAATGCCCATAATGCAAAAATTATTGATCTTTCACCAACGGACTATGGATGGAAAATAGTCGACGGAAAGTTCGAAATGATCTGGTTTGCAGGTGATCAATTGCCGAAAGCGTATGAAGATGTAGTCATAACACCTGATACTCTTGAGGATACTCCAGAATTAGGTATATTTTTTCCCCAATAATTATACAGGTTATTCATAAAAAAAAATATTTGTAAGTATTTCAATGATTTCTTGTTACAGATACGCAATCTGAGGATGAAATCGAGCCAGAAGAAGAAGATGATTCTACCGATGAAGATGAAAATTAAAAAAAATACTCAAAAAAATTTCATTGTTTATAATTATTTTCTTGTAAATACAAGTATTGTACTTAAAAAAAAACAAACGATTTTTTATTTGCATGCTATTTCCTGAGCTTTTCAATTAATTAAGTTCAATGATCTAAAAAAATTAAAAAAAAAACTTTAAATTATCAGATTAGGCGAACCCCCCAGATAATCGTCAGATTATGAGACAGCAACATCTAGGGCTTATAGATGAACCATATATATCTTAATCTGACGCGCTTGAGTATTTCAAAATGGCGAATTTTTTTTGCACATTCTAATAACGGCCGCGAGTTCGCGTCACATCCAAATCGTCAGATTATTATATAAGAGCTTTTTATCAGGTTCACTTAACATCCCCTCAGAAAATCTGACGCGCTCGATTAAATTTTTTTTTTTTTGATTTTCAACCCTTACGTACGACCACCCCCATCATGGAAACAATCAGATTAACATACATACATTCTTAAAAATACGTAGGACATGGATGATATCAATATCTGACGCGCTCGAGTATGTCCATGCAACAGTTTTTTTTTACATTTTTGAAAATCTATAGCGGCTGCCCCCACCGATGAAAAGGTATATATTATATAAGATTTTTTTCTTTTTATCATCTAAGCTTCGCAATCCAATAGGTCTCTATGACGCTCGAGTAAATCCCGATTTAGCATCGTGGGCTCCCCTACTATTACTGATCGTAGATATTTCTAGGTCACAATAAATATCTTAGTTTGACACGAACCATGGTGCGTCTGTTATAGAGTGAAACACTTTGGGTTGCATTCATTATAGATAAGTTGGATTTAGCTATTGTGTCCCATAGCTGGATCCCATAGGTCCAGACCGGTTTTAGTATTAAATTGTATACCAAAATTTTATCTAATAATGTTTACGAAATTTTAAGTTCAACTCAGCGCTTTTTCCATATATGGGTTCTCCATCTCAAAGTTTTGGTCCAGGTGCATTCCAAGTTATTTAACGCTTTAACCTGGTGAAATTACCTTGTTATTTATATACTAGGCGATATTTTGTGACATTTTGTAAAGATATTATGCTGTTATTTAGATTCATTGATCCTTATACGCCAGCTCTTTGTCAACTTTTCACTGTTACCAATATGCTTTTGAAGAGATTTGATACCTGTTGCAGAATTATTTTCTGTGACTAACATAGAAGATGGTATGTCGTACGTAAATATCAAATATAATGTAGCACCCAGAACACTACCTAGATTTGATGTTTCTGATTTATACTTAACAATGTAGTATCTTCCTAATAAATATGCTTTGATTAAAGTAAACATTAACTCTGAAATGTTTATTTTTATTATGCTGAGCAACCCTTCATGTCAGACTTCTTCAAAAGCCTAATTGACGCCAAGAAAAAGTGCAAAGCAGTATTTTTTCCACAAAAGTTTTATTCGCTATATTAATGACTCTATGTACTTGTTCTATTGTTGAATACTTTTTTCTAAAGCCAAACTGATGATCCGGGAAGAGATTATTATAAGTTATTATCTTCGTAAGTCTTATCGTTATTAGATTCTTAAATAGTTTAGCAATTAGCTGTAAGAGACTAATAGAACAATAAGAGGTATGTTTGTAAGGCGCTTTACAAGGTTTATGAATCATTATAATATTAGCAATTTTTTATTGACTTGATACAATTTTGAGCTTTAGTGAGATATTGAAAAGTTGGGTTATCAAAACTATTCCTTTTTCTGGTAACTTTTTTTAAATAGTTCCTTTTATAAGGTCATAACCTGGAGCCTTTTGGGTTTTAGTCTATATATATATATATATATATATATATATATATATATATATATATATATATATATAACACTTTTTACTTCTCTTTTTGATACTGGTTTAATTTGCTCACCTGAATGTTGGATTGTTGCTAGACTTTTCTAAATAGCTTCATCTTTTTTAGCACTGACAGAGGGTAGACGTTAATAAACGTCCTCAAGATATTTTCCAAATAGCTGAAGCTATTATTTTGGGGCATTTTAACACACACCAACAGATATTTAAATTAAAAATCAAATCACAATATCAATATTTAAAAAGGAATCATTAAATCCTTATACGATAGAGCCAAAATTACTTGTTTAAACGAAAATTCAAACAATGCGTGTGTTTTTTTTTTCTCATTCAGCCAGTCTCGAAAGGTTATAATATATTCCTTAAAAAAGTATACACAGATAAGTACAGATTATTTCTCTCAGACAAATGCACAGCGATATCCCTAAAACGAAATAGACGAATAATTAATAGAAGAACACGTCGAAGGAAAATACAAGGACACTCGCTTCTCGTCTAGGGGTCCGTCAAGACATTTATTTTAACAGACAAACAATACTGGACCACGGATAAGGTATTGTTACATATAGGGTGAACAAAGGGTACAAGTCTAATCCTATACACGCTCATGAAAATTTTCATGAACGAGTACCAGATTTATAAAGCTATGTATGTGTCTGACAAAAATTCTATAATTAAATTATATATTGTTACAGAACCTATGGCTAACAAAGACTGTATATTATATGGAGCGTATGTATTGCATTTAGTTAATTTTGTATACAAGGAGTTTGAATGCTGAATAAATTTAGGACATTCAAAGAAGATGTGATCGAGGTCACCTAGCTTGCCGCAATGTTTGCAACTATCATCATCGATGACTTTAATTTTAAATAAATGGCACGGGTAGCATGCATGTCCAAAGCGTATTCGATTTATAGTAGTCATATATTTACGAGGAGCTTTGAAATTCTGAAACCAGGTTGTTTGAGGTAGAGTTGGTTGTAAAGAGGTATACCTTTTATGGTTTGTAGAACAGTAATGTTTCCATTGCTCTTTCCATCTAAGTTGCTGATTTTTTTTGAAAATTGTAGTAACATCTGATGTGTTAAGCATATATTTCAACGTAGAGCCAGTTGTTACACTCATTTTAGCCAAGTGATCTACATATTCATTGTGTTTGAGACCAATATGTGCTTTGACCCAAATAAATTTTATGTTGACTCCAGTCGATGATAAATGATACAATCGGTCTTTTATTTCAAATATGTAGGGGTTGCTAAATGTTGAGGGTAATTCAATGTTTTTTATGCTCATGCATGTGTTTGGTATACCAGAAAAACTTATCCAACTAACAAGAATGACAATGTCTAACTTAGAAGCCACTGTTAGAATACAGGGAGAGAATTCTAGATCCTATGAGATAAAGGATGGACTCAGACAAGGGGATGCTCTGGCTTGCCTCCTATTTAATATTGCCTTAGAAAAGGCAGTCCGAGATACACGAATTAGGGATGGCGGTACTATTTACAATATATCGATACAAGTCTTAGCATATGCTGATAATATTGACATAATAGGGCGTAGCAAGCAAGATGTTAATCAATATCTCCTAGAATTGGAAACAGCGGCGAAACAGGTCGGTCTAGTCATCAACGAAGACAAAACCAAGTACACGTTCGTTACAAAGGATCCGATAGCAAATGAGGAACGAGAAACAGTCTTTGGAAGTCATACCTTTGGACGTGTTGACAACTTCACATACCTTGGGTCGCTATTGACTGCTACCAATAAAACAAGCGAATAAATCAAAAGACGAATAAATCTTACAAATAGGGCATACTATGGACTCCAAAAGCATTTCCACTCAAGAAACATTCAAAGAAGAACTAAAATTATTATATACAAAACATTGCTGAGGCCGGTCCTCACATATGGAGCAGAAACATGGACTCTAACGCAGAAAGATGAAAGACTTTTGGGAATATTTGAGCGTAAAATACTCCGCGAAATATTTGGAGCTATAAACGACCAAGGGCAGTGGCGCAGAAGATATAATTTTGAATTGTATCAGCTCTTTGATGAGCTAGATGTCATAACGTTGATTAAAACACAGCGACTTAGATGGGCTGGACACATAATACGAATGCCAGAAAATACGATTGCTAAAAAGCTAACCACAGGAACACCTGTAGGAAGAAGCAAAGGCCGACCGCGAATTAGGTGGTTAGATGGAGTTGAAACCGACTTACGGATATTACAAATCAGAAGATGGCAACATGTTGCCAGAAACCGAACAGAATGTCGACGAATCTTAGAGCAGGCCAAGATCCACAGAGGATGGTCGAGCCAAAAATGATGATGATGAAACGAAAATTCATTTTTAGAGGTAAAACATTTGTGAACATATGTTTTTTTAAAAAATTATTATCCTTTTTCGTTTATAAATAAGGAATTTTTAACAATAGACAGAAGAGAACAGATCAACAAGAAAAGAGGACAATAACAATACGATAAATAAAAGGATTATCAGAAAATCTTAAAAAGATAGAAAATAAATTTAACATTTCTTAACAATCAAGACAAGAAAGACATTAAGATCTATTTTATCTAAAACTAAACCTAACAATGAACAAGAAAGAACAAAGAATTGTGTAAAATACCTTGTGAATTAGTTTTATTTGGGTGAAACATCAAGAGCATTAACTGTTAGAATAACATCATTTTTTTATTAAAAGTAGAGAGTTTGATATATCTCAAATATATGTAAACACGCATGGGAAAATGAACAAAAGGTTCAATGGAATGATTCAAGTATAGTCGTAAAAGAAACAGATGGTAAAAAGAAAAAAATCAAAGAAACGGCTTTAATTATAACAAATAAGGCCAATTGTGTCACAGATTTCTTGACAGAATGCAGTAGGATCTGATTACCTATATTAAAAGAGGAAGTTAATAGGAAAACACCACTATTAGTAAGTCGGTATCATTTATGTTTTTAAAATAACATACATATAAAATCAGAATTTGGTGTTTATTGAGAGTAAACTAAATGTAAGACCAAATACTTACCATGTAGGGATAGTATTATGAGGTTTTTTCCTGGTTTTTTTCTCATGATTTACTATGGAATCACTAAAAGGATAATTTTACTAACTGCCAATATTGGATTTGATTGTCGTTTTGAAGACGAGTCACATACTATGATTTTTCCGGATATTCTAAAGTTAAAGTTGATTTCACGTAATCGAATGAACTTACAAAATGTAATCGAATGAACTGAATCTTACAAAAAGTCGTCCCAGAAACGCAACTCAGCAATATTGGCAATATCATTTTAAAGTCGTCTACATTAAAATAACTGTCTGAATTGTCAATATAAATGAGTCAGATAAAATTAAATTATTAGAAGAATTTTTTACCAAGTAACAAAAAACAAAATTTGTTTAATTTGCTAATTTTGTATTTTGAGAACGATTTCCGAAGAGGAAATTGACACGTCAGTAAACTTATTTTAACCTTCAATTTTGGCTTATTTTCAATAAAATAGTAATATTTTCCAAATGTCTCTACTTTTTCTTGACATGTCCTAGCCCATACGCCATCTGGATTTATTAATGCTAAAATATGTGTACTGGCTTACTTTAATTTGCTGGTGGCCTTCTTAAGTGAATAACCGGTATCTGCTGTTGGTATTAAATTTAGAAGATTATTTTCAACGTAGGAGTTTTTGTGCTGTCCTATTGTATTTTTGTGCACACAGGAAAAAACATACTATGGAAATACTCACTGATAATCTTTGAAATTGGAGTTTTAGATATCTATGAAAGCTTGTTAAAGGCCTGGACCAAGAATTTTAATAAATAAAGATTGTTGTATACACAGAAACTTACCCAAATCAAATTTTTATGCGATTTGCGATTATCAGAAAAAAGTACTATCAATTTACAAATGATAAAAAATGCAATTGTTGAAATACTGGCTATTTTTAATCAGCTGTATCTTCGAATCTACTACATAGATTTTAATTTACCATTGCTCGTTTAAAAGGTACTTAAAAATGCTTTAATTTAACGGTTTCTATAATTTTTTTCCTTGTTTCATTAAATATTAACAATTCGTTAAAAATCATAAACTTTTGTAAGTTCTATTTTTGTTCTTCTTGGCCTATAAAATAAACCTTATCTTTTGCGGCTTTGTAAATTGTTTTAATAAAATGCTGACATTATAAGAACAGATAACAAAATAAGGCCTTGTGAGCTAAAATCAGTGCAATGAGCTCTTAAAAAATAGGGTAAAAATGGCTATTTTTGACCTTTTCGAGGGGGATATCTCAGGGCCAGGGACAGCTAGAGGGCTAAAAGAATAGCTTAATGCTACTGTTTTATAGTACAAAAATATACCAAAATGTAGTCAAAAAACATCACCAAGAGACTAAGGAATTAAAATGTAAATGAGGAAGGCCAGATAAAAATATACTCCTACTGAACCAGAATAAAGGAAAAAGTTTGAAGCAGCAGCGAAAATACAATAGTAACAGAAAGTTGTTCCCGTAAAAATTATTGATTTGATAATGAATGCAAGAATGCAAGAAAATGGTAAAATAAATCGTATAGAAAGATGTTAACCCGACAAACTAGAACAACTATAGTAGAGAAGTACCAGACAAAGAGAAGAGAAGAAAAGAGTATACACAAAAGAAAAAAACGAAACCGCTTAAATGAAGACCTTAAATATATAGAAAACCACAACAGAGAGAAAGAATTCAGAGCATTCTGTAAGAAAGTTAACATCAACAGAAAGGAATTAAAAGCAACCACAAGTCAATGCAAACAAGAAAAGGATAACGAAAGAGATGAGGTAAGGTGAACAGACGAGAGAGAATAAGGAAATAAGAACCAACAACCATTCTTGAATTTAAAAAGGCAGTTGAAAAACTAGTCAAAAACAAATCACATGGAATAGATAATCTCTCAGCTAAACTGTATAAAGAAGGTGGCCACGACACCATAATGTCATTACAGCAGCTCATAAAAAATGTGGACATAGAAACCCCTCCGTAATGATTGGAATATTATGATTGCACTATACATAAAAAAGTAGAAATCTTTCAATGATCTAACCACAGAGGAATTACGCATCTAAATGCAGCGTAGAAAAAAATTGTCCAAGGTACTATGTCACCGTATGGCACTATATGCAGAACGGATAGTGTGAAAATACCAGACTGGTTTAGAGGTGGTAAATCGACAATTCATCAAATTGCATCCCTAAGAGTTAAAAAAAGAACTGGAATATGGCGTAGATATTTATTACATATTTATAGACTACAAAGTAGCCTACGACTCTGTGAATAGAATAGAAATGTTTAAAGCAGTAGTGGTAGTGAACTGGCAAAGAGCTAGGAATACCAAATCAATTGGTAAATTTAACAAAACTAACTATTAAAAAAATTGTATGTAAAGTACGAATCCAGTGGGAACTGTCTGAACCTTTTAAAATAAATAACGGGCTGGATCAGGGATAATACTACCGTAGGGATAAACCGCAAAATTTGCACGGCCAATAGATGCTATTTTGAGCTCAATCTACTCCTTAAATCTACAATTATATCGAAAAATAAAAACATGAAACTCTACAAAACAATAATTCACCCAATCCTAACATATGGTTCAGAAACCTGGACTCTAACAAAAGTAATGAAAACATATTAGGATGTTTTGAAAGAAAAGTACTAAGGCGAATATATGGAGCAGAGAATGACAAAGGAGTGTGGAGAAGACAATACATTTTCGAACTTTATTAAATATATCAGAAACCAGATATTGTAAACATATTAAGATAGGACGTCTAAGATGGATAGGGCATGTAATGCGAATGAAACAAAATGAAGCAGCTAAAAAACGCTCCTTGATAGACCCATTGATCAAAGAAAAAGAGTAAGACCCGGAACAAGGTTCCTTGATAACATCGATGAAGACGTGAGAAATATGGGAATACGTGCATGGCGGAGGAAGGCGATGGATGGAGACGACTAGAGAGAAAATTAGTTTGTATGCTGTGATTAAAAAAAATTATCGTTATCATACATTTAACACTCATTTTTCTTTGCGTGTTATGTCCCATACTAAACGTTGGTTATCATTTTAGGTATGTATCATAATTTGATTCACGGCAACTCTAAAGAGAGACGAATAGGACTGATTAAATCACTTACATACGTTACGCCGTGCGGCCGTGCAAGCACTCATAAACGGTAGCGGGTAGCACTCCTCTATGATCCCGGTAGAGGACAGGTTGCTACAGGGAGTGGTGTCCCTGCCATACGCTAGCTACTGACTTTCTACTATGTCCAAGCCTTTAGGAAAGGCCAAGTCCCCAACCTATCTTCCTACCCATTTTCCAATCATTACCACATCCCGATATATCCCGCTACGAACCCGCACTGGCCAGCATGGTAGTGAAATGGCAAATTTTCCCCATGGACAACGAACATTGCATATTACCACTTATAACGTAAGAACGCTTGCAACTGAAGATAAACTCATTTAATTACAGTAAGAACTTAAATGTAAAAAATGAGATGTATTGGGACTTTCCAAAATATGAAGAAAATAAGAAAACCAATTAGTTTTAAAATCAGGGCATCTGCTACATTCCATTGGAGAAGGCAGTCGGCGGCGTAGGCTTTCTCGTGCAGAAGAAACACCTAGACAAAATTATAAAAATAGAGAGTGTAAGCTCAAGAGATGTGTACCTCTTATTAAAACTAAATGAGAGACGCTCTATTAAAATAATCCAAGTATATGCACCAACAATTTTAACGCTAAACTTGGCTTTAAAGAAGATAACACAGAAGTGGCTATGGGCTCATTTGGGTACGGTGAGCGAAATGACAGGGTAGGTGTGCGACTACATTTTTTAATGCATCATCGGCTCTATGTGATGAACACATTTTTTAAAAAGAACCAACAACGTAAGTGGACGTGGGCTAGTCCAGATGGCATAACAAAAAACGAAATTGATTTCATCATCACAAACAGAAAAAAATATTGTCCAAGATGTTACAGTAATTAATAAAATCACTGTTTGGAGTGACTATCGGTTGGTTAGAGCAAAAACAATTATCAATATTAGACGAGAGAGGACAGCAATGATAAGAGAGAGGCATTCTAATAAATGAAAATCTATAGAAGATAGTCTAGCTTATTAGAATCTCATAACTTCAGAACTGAAAGTAATAGAGCATCTAAATGAAAATCCATTAGATATAGAGGTAACAAACATGCGAATAAATAGTGCGATTCGAAACGCTCATAGAAAATATAAGAAAAAAGGAAAAAACAAAATGAACAAACTCACTCAAGCTACTAAAGATCTTATAAACAAAAGAAGAGAATTGAAAGACAAATACAGAGATAATTTTATAACACTTGGACAGATAAACAAAGATATCACAAAATCCATTCGAAAAGATGTCAGAAATTACAACACTGAATACATAACTCAAGCCATTGATAAAGATAAAAGTTCAAAGGTTCTGCGCCGACAAATAACTGAAGGATCGAAAAATATTTGTAAACTTGTAAATAAAAAAGAAGAGGTTAATCTTTGTAAATGGGTATATTTTATAAAATACTACCAGCTAGTTACCAGCTGAAGTCCGTTTGAAGAGGTTTACGCTCCGGACACTGGAACTCACTTAAAGCATGGGTGTATGTTACCTGTAGTAAAATTTAATTAAAATATTAAACATCAAATAATATTTATAACATCATGTACAATCTTTGATAACTTTATATATTTTAAAGGGTTTTTACCCTGATATTTTGGTGGCTCAGGTATGGTAACCTGTAATTTTAACCTGATGATGGAACTGTTGTTCCAAAAACGTTCGTGTTTTTGATGTGGCCCTTTTAAGGGTTTTTATAAAATATACCCATTTACAAAGATTAACCTCTTTTTTTGTGATACGTGGTATACAGCCAGCTGCAGGAATTATTTTCCTTGTGGATTTTGAAAAACAATAAATCACCTAGAGAAGATAGGATAGTCATTGAACAAATCAAAGAAGGAGGAGGAACGTTAGTAAATATGTTAAAAAAGATGTTCAATACTTGTTTGACAAGAGGCGTAACCCCCTCCCAGTAGCAAAATGTCATAATATCCATAATGCACAAAAAAGGTAACATTTTAGACCTAAACAACTACAGACCTATTAGTTGGCTCTCCCATACATACAAACTATTCATGAAGATAATAAAAAACGGCTTGTAAACAAACTGGATAGTTACCAACCTTGTGAACAGGCTGGGTTCCGCTCCAGATACGGAACAAATGATCATCTACAAGTCATAAAAATGCTAATAAAATAGTGTACAGAGTATAACAAGCCTATCTTTCTTATATTCGTAGATTATGAAAAGGCGTTTGATACTATAGATCATCATAAAATGCTTCGAGCATTGGCCGACTGCCGCATTGACTACCGATATGTCGCCTTGATTAAAAGTATTTACGAAACTGGTACAGCAGCCTGTGTCCGCCTTCATGAAGATACCAAGAAGTTTCGAATAGAACGTGGAATTAGACAGGTTGATACTATCTCCCATAAATTGTTTACAACTGTTCTTGAATATATGTTCAAGCAACTGGAACGAGAGGATAAAAGGGAACTTAATATAAATGGGGAAGATCTGAACCACCTAAGATTTGCCGATGACATCGTTTTAATATCTGATAGAGTTGATAAAGCTAAAAAAATGCACATGCTCTATAAAGTGTCAAAAACAAGTGATCTTAAAATTAACACCTTAAAGACAAAATTTATGACCAACCTTGTAGTCAGCGGTAAAATTATGATTGACAGAAATAGCATCGACCAAGTAATAGCTTACAAATATCTAGGGCATGAGATTCGCTTAGGCCGAGATAATCAGACAACTGGAATACAAAAAAGGATAGGTCTCATATGGGCAGGTCTCTTATCCCAGTTTGTTTATAAAGATAGATTTTTAACCAGTGCGTTTTACCGGTTCTTACATATGGTGCAGAAACACTGACTCTGACAAAAAAACCAATAGATAAAATAAGAATTACACAACGCGCTATGGAAAGATCAATATTAGGTATTACCATCAGAGATAAAGTACCAAACCTAGAAATAAGAAGAAGAATAGGAGTCACAGACGCAATTGAAAAAATAGCCATGGCTAAATAGGCTTGCGATGGACATGTTGCCAGATTAACGGATAATAGATGGACCAGAAAGATTCTGGAATGGCGACCAAGGCAAGAGGCATATCGAAACAGAGGACGACCACCGACTAGATGGACGGATGATATCAAGCGCATCACCACAAACTGGATGCAAGAAGCTTAAGATAGAAATAGGTGAAAAATTTTACGGGAGGCCTACGTTCAACAGTGAACAAATATAGGCTAATTGGTGATAATGATACTTTACGAAACAATGATATTCTTTGACCGGACCTTTTCACATATTTTGCCCTGAATAAAAGGTGGAACCTCAAATTTTCGTATATTTACGGTTTTCACTATTTCGGGTTGTTTTTTTTTAATTCTATTTTTAGCACAAATATAGTAAATTCATTTTTAACCGTTTTGGATAAAAAAATGTATTACTACCATAAAAATATTCATATTTACTACATTAAGCTTTTTACCTACAGTTTGGTTTATAAATAATCGTAATCCTTGGAATCCAGTGAGTCTTCTAACTCATTGGCACCGACCCTTACTCTTACAGGTTAAATAGCATTTTCCCATATCCCATCCAACTTACACATTTTCTATTCTATTAAGATATTACAACAGCGTTCTCCCAATTTGTGGAATGTATGTTAGGCTATTGATTACGTCCAAAAAGAGGGCTAAAAGGAACTACAACGTTAAAGGGGTTTTATTGTTTCATATGTTCAATGGACCCCCAAATAAGAGAAAACAGAAGAGTGTTACCATGTAAAAGAGTGCGTTACAAAGTAAACTGGGATGCCTGAGATTACTTTCCTGTATTTATCACAGCCGGTCCTAAGCCCGGATAAAAATGGAGCGTTAATAGGCAATGTTAGCAACCTACCTATCTTAAAAAACGAATCAGTTCTCAAAGAACCGGTC
The DNA here is from genome assembly GCF_040954645.1 of Diabrotica undecimpunctata. Lineage (NCBI taxonomy): Eukaryota > Metazoa > Arthropoda > Insecta > Coleoptera > Chrysomelidae > Diabrotica > Diabrotica undecimpunctata. The sequence goes on along the minus strand of NC_092813.1, from coordinate 24,288,066 downwards.
AACAAGCCCCGGAAACAATACGGAACCAAATGACGACAAAAACGGCGCGAAAAGGACAACGAGAAAGGATATGGTAAGGATAGCATGTTGGAATAACAAATCATGGACAAGCAGAGAACAAGAAATAATTATGGAACTCAATACCTACGAAATCGATATATGCAGAATTTCAGAGATAAGAAAAAAGGTTAGGGAACTGTAAATATGCAAAATACATATTGATATACAACGCGAAAGAAAAGCGAGAATATGCAAGCTCAGGAACTGGTATACTCATCCACGAGAAATTTGAAAAATTATAGATGATGTACACTATTTTAATCACAGAATATTCACAATGACACCAAAAATGGAAAATAGTAACATACATTTAATATCTGTATTTATCATCCAGATATCAGTAAAACCGAAGAAGAATCTGAAGCCTTCGATAATACATTACAAGATCAGACGAATACAATTAATATACATGAAAAAATCATTGTATTAGGCGACTTAAACGCAAGAATAGGGAACGAAGTATTAGAAGGAATAAAACAACCTTTTAACGAAGAGACAATAAATCGAAATGGAGAAGCACTAATTAATTTCTGCGTCCAGAGCATATTGTAAGTAAGTAAAATACTTTTTCCGCATAAACCACAACACAAATTGACGTTTACAAATACCCAAGGACATAAATCTACTATAGATTATATAATAACGAGCAAGCAAATACACCCTAAACAAGTATTAGATATCAGAATATTAACATCATCTAATGTAGAATCAGTTTATATTATAATATTAGGGAAAATCTTATATAAAAATACCACTTAAGAGAAAATTACCCCCAAAATATATGGAAACAATAAATATTGAAACCTTAGAAGAAGGAACAACTAGATAGTTATATCAAAGACGATTCAAAGAAAAAATTTTAATAAAATGGCATATTAGAAGAAAATGGAGGAGATCAAAGATGGGAAACAATAAAAACGAACATAATAACGACTGCTAAAGAAAGCATGGGAACACTGAAGGTTAATTTAAATGGTTGATTCACCAACGAAATTAAAACTTTAGCCTATGAAAAACGAAAAGCGTATATTCACTATCAAAGTAATAAGACACCCACAAATACGAAAACTAAAGAGGAAAAATTGGTCTAAATTCACAAAAGAAATGGAATGTAATTTATATGCTGCACACTAAAAGCTGTGGAAGATGGTGAAGGAAAGGAAAACAGCTATTACAGAGTATAACAATATTAATAAAATACAAGAAAAACAATGGAAAAAGTATATAGAATATACGAAAATGGTTGCGTTTCAATTTAATTTAAGTCTCTTACTACTCCCTGACACGTGTTTCTGGGTCTACCCGTCATCAGAGAGAGTTTGTAAGAAGACTCATACCAAATCAAAACGCACTGATTGTTGATGTATAGTGGAATATAAATATTCCCAGCATCGCTCTTAATAACTTGATTAAGCGTGAGTATACAATTTACTTTAATTGCTATCGACACATTTAACTTCGTATATAGAATAGCTTTACAAGAACGGAGATAGACAGATCAGACCAGAAGACGATCTGGTAACAATAACAGAAGGAGAGGTGGTAAAGAAAATAGAAGGATTAAAAAACCAAAAGTCCCAGGTCCGAATACGAATGAACCAATAAAATATGGAGGAAGAGCATTAACAGAAAATATTACGAAACTATTCTAAAAGGTGCTTGGAATGAAATTCATATTAAAGGAATGGCAATTAAGTATAATGATTCCCATACACATAAAAGGGGCAAAAATGACCCATCTAACTTTTGAACTATTGCGTTGCTTGACACCAGTTTGAAATTAAAATTGATTTAAATACTTGCTGGGAAACTAATTAAAAAGTATCAAATATGCGAAGAGCAATAAATATTTCGGTGTAACAGATCAACTGTCGATGCCGTATTCGTAATAAGATAAATAGGAGAGAAAGCTGTAGAATTTGTAGCATAATAAGTTCTTTTAAAATGCAAATGTATATTATAAAAATTATACAGTACCCCTTGGGCAATATATAAATTTTGGTGTCTTTGTGTACACATTTAAAATCCCCAAGAAAGAATTAATTTATTTGTACGTGTTAGATTAAACACTGGAAATATTTCAAGGTTATTTCACGATTCGTAGGTCTAACGAATTTTAGCTGATTCCGAGGTATGTAGCAGGACGCGGGGGGAAAGTGCGACCTGCGTATCTGCGGTAGAGACCGAGGGAGGGTCAGGTTTGCAACTAAGTCTGTGTTGAACGGACGTGTAGCAGTTAAGATGGCCAAAACCGGAGAATTTGTGGAAATTTAGGGGAAATTTCTGTAATATGGCAGATTTAAAAAAGAGTAATCACTATTTTGATAAGAGAATAAGAGATTTGTGCCGTGTACCAGAGTATTGAAATTGGTTCCAGTGTTGTAACCGCTTATAGGGTGTGTCGCAATGTGCCGCTGATTTTGTTCCAATCTCACTTTATTTATCTCTGGTCGTCTTTCCAGACAAGTTAAAGCAGTCCTTTTTGTGTAGAAAAAATTCCAGTATAATTCCAGTATGATTCCAGTTTAACCCCAGAAGTTTAACCTTTTTTGTTTTAAACTTAACTATATAACTAATATATAACTAAACTAAAATAATAAAAATAAAACGTTTTAATAATTAATATTGTAAATCTTAGGGTGTGGCTATGCTGTCATTTTAATTGTTCTCTGTTAAATTCAATGTTGACATATTACAGCTAGATTCATATTTTTGTGACATTAGCTTGTTTGGTTTTTAACAAAGGTTAATCTTTATGAATAGTTTTATTTAAAAAGATAATTCTTTACTTGTAATAATTTTTTATTTGCCACAGTTTATAGCCCAGTAACATTTGTAAGTTATGTAGCAATTCCCACTTGTAAACGAATAGGACACATGCAAGTTTTTTTTGTTATTTTTATATTTACTTTTATGACTATTATTACAGTCTTTATGTATTATCTGTATTTGTAACTGTTTGTATTGAGACAGTAATAAATATTTAATTTATCTCTCTGAACAATTTTGTTTATTTTAGAAAAGTCTCCTAACCTTTTTTGTGTTTCTTATTTTAGGAAAGAAGAGCTTTTTTTTCCTTTTTCCAGCAAGATTAAAATTCTTCGAAGCGGCGTCCTTATATCAAATAGATGGAGATCTTTCTTGTTGTTTGTTTGTTAACCCTTTGGTCTAGGAGATTCATATAAGTATCCATTTGTTTCATTTTTTGTAGTTGCCCCAATCCGACCCCTTAACATTAACTTATCTACGACCCAGCTCTCCAAATAAGCCCTAAGTGCCGTTCGCACAGTATCGTTTATTTTGCTTGCCCTATCTCCACCCCAGTAACTTTTGTCCCAATTTTCAAACCCCTATAATTATACCCTATGTGGTAGGCAAAATATTTACGTTACAAATTTAGCACTTTTGCATTCATGTGTTTTATCAACCTTATTGAAGCCCTCAATTGTAGTAAACTACAAGGTGTGTTTGCAACTTGACATCTTTTACACATAGAGAATAAAACAGCCACTATAATAAAGATAGTAAATGATATTAACCCTGATCCTAAAATAAGAAGAAACATAGGAACCGAACTAACGGAGGAAGTCAACATTTAATCAGGTATAAGACGAGTGTGATAGCTTGAGCCAGTTATTGTTTAATCAACCTAATAGAAGAAGTAGAAAGACTATACTATGCAGATACGCAGTAATAATATCAAATAAAGGATATGGCCTACAACGCATGGTCCACGCTTTAAAAGCTAACGCAAAAAGTTTAACCTGAAAATGTCATCAATAAAACCCAAGTTCCTCATTAGTGCTGGGAAGTCAGTGAGATGCAATATTGTAGTAAACGAAGAAATAATAAAACAAATATCGAAATTCAACTATCTGGGAACGCAAATATCCTATTATGAAAACATCTCCGAAGGAACTCGCATACAAGCTAATAAAGCAGCGTACGTGTAAGGATGTTTACGAGACGTGACATGGAGTAATAAGAACATGAGGATAAAAAGAAAAACACGCATATATACTTGTGTACGACCAATATTAATCTATGCCATAAAAACAAGAGCATAAACATCAATTAGAAAGAAAATCTTAAGAACAACAGCGATGAAAACACTAGCAGTTTTTTTACCTGCTATCACTAGGTGATAGCAGGTAAAACTTTAAGAAAAAAGAGACATGTGTCAAGTATATGATATCGTCAGATGTGGACGCCAAATAAGATGAGAATGGAACCAACAGATTAATAATAGAATGGGAGGAAAGAGACTTGCCCGAATAGTAAGAGATAGAAATCCAGAAGTTAAAAGACCACAAGGTAGACCACCGAAAAGATGGAGAGATAGCTGGCAGTTAACAACCAGTTGTTAACATACTGCTAAACCAGACCGGAAATAACTGGCCTTAATGACTAACATACGAATAAGAATTTTTTGCTTTTACGGCTATTTATTAATTTCTATTAAGTCCTAGAATATATTGTAATAGACTATTTTTAAGTAATGAAAATAATATTCTTTTTTTATTTAGTAATGAATATACTTAAATGTCCAACAAAAAAGTTATGAGAAATTTAAAAAATACGCTTAAAAGCAAAAATCGGTAAAAATAAAAAACTTTGAAGAACCGTATCTTACGTCAAATTAGTTCTAGAGCCTTTTACTAAAGACCATTTTAAAGGTAATTGACTTTTATTTCTATTGAATGAACTATACCTAAAGTTAAGCAGAAACAAGTCATAGAACAATGTTTGCGAAAAAATAGGAAAAATGGCCCAAAAATAGAGTGAGTGGCAAAATTTTAAAAATCATTTCTAGAAGACTATAAATAGTAAAGACTTATACCAAAAGAATTTTGAAAAAAAAGGATACAAGTTTTTTTTATAAAGAAATGCCTATACCTATACCCACGTAGAAAAAATTTATGGAAAATGGCTTGTTTTTGTGTTTTTTATGCATCGGTTTTTGAACATGTTTTTGTCAAAAAAATTGTTTTTGACTTTGAAAGACGACATTTCGATAGAAAATCTAATTTGAACAACTTTTCTGTACATTTATAATTACGAAAAGTGAGTAGAATTCACCCAAATTCACCCTAGTGCATAGGGACTAATTCACCCCTTTCTTAAAAACGCACTCCTTTAAATGGTAACACTAGCCGGTTTTTTCATATTTGCGGTCCACTGATCGTATAAATCAATAAAACCGCTTAACGTTGTAGTTTATTTCTAAAGGACATAATCAATAGTTTATGTAATCTATACTGGTTTGTAACAGGAGCTGAATATAAATTAATTAAATTGGATTCAACTCGCAATGGTAAGGGGAAAATATTAAAACAGTAATACCATGAAGGGTAGCCATTGAGTAAACTGCATATTGACAATATCTGCCAAGATGTTTCTTAAATATTGTTATAAGTCATGCTTCGACCATATCATATCCTCTTTGAATGAAATACATTTTTCAAGTAGCCAGCTCAGCATGGTAGATTTTCTATAAGTCATCGTTAAAATGCATTTAACAAGGCGGCTGTGATAAGATGTATTATTTACTACTATGACAGAGTTACTATTTACACACTGTAAAATATTCTCGAACCACTTCTCGAAGCATATGGAGTTCATGTCTTCATAATATAAAATATAATATAAAAATAAGGGCACCATCCTGCAGAAAATCAAATCGCTGCCATTATGGGTGATAATTAGACGGGTATACTTCATTCACAATTATAAGAACTGACTTATGCAGAATTCGAAGAAGTCGAAGCCATAAAGGGATTTGCCTCTTCAGGTAAATAGTAAAAAGGGCCGGCTTAACGAATTTTATATTTTATTTGTCATTTACATTACATATTTAATTTAAATAAATATCTAGATAATTAAGGGAAAAAGTATATAAACTGATGGAGTATTAGAATTAATTAATTATTATATTTTCTGTCTCGATTCTTTATTAAATATATTAAATATATCCAAATTTTGAAAGTCATAAACAATTTTTGTTTTGTTAAAAAAATTGCAAGTGAAATAATAAAATGGTGAAGTGAAAATTAAAATGAATTAATGTAGATATATACATATAGCTAAATATGATTATATTATATACTTCATGTAAGGAAAGAAGTGTTTTAATTGTTAGTAAGGTATAAAGTATGTCTGAAAAAGTTGGCAACAAATGGGAAATTTCTTTATTATTAATTTCATGAAAAAAACTATTCTTTATAAACATTTCTGCATTTCATAGAAATCAATAATCAAATTTATAAATTTAGGTGCAGCATAAAATGTTATTCTAATTTGGTTGTAGGATATAAAAATTATTTTTAAATTTAGATTCATGGCCTTTTAATGATGTATCAGTAGGTGCATTAATTTTTAATTTTATTTCTAATTTACCTTATTCAATATACAAAATCAACAAATGCAAAAGTATTTTTTTATTTACTTTTTACTTTAAATGTATTATTTAATTATTAGAAGGCCATGAGTCTAAACTTGGACATAATTTTTAATAGCTACAAACATTTTAAAATTACATTTTCTAGCATATCTAAATTTAAAATCACTTTCCTCTTCAGTATTAATTAATAATTTTGATTTTTCCTATCTACCACTTAATATTTTATAAGATTATTTGTTAATGATTTCTATGTGATGCATAACCTCTAATGAAGAATAATTTTTTTTCGTAAAATTATTAATAAAGAATATTTCCCATTTTTTGCCAACTTTTTCAGACATGAAACGGAAAACTTAAACATAACAAGTCAACATGAATAAATATGAACCTTTTAAAACGAGTAAATCGGTACTCACCGAAGGGACCTCAGACGTTCAGATACAATAATTAGCGTCTCTTTGTAAAGACAATGAAGTCGATGGGACCTCAGATGTTCAGATACAATTAGCGTCTCTTTGTAAAGTCAATGAAGTCGACTTTACTAAAGTAACAAGACATTTACTTAACACAGACACTACACAGTACTCCCCTGAGTTAGTGATAAGTTATAGTCTAAAAAAATCATTATGAAATTGACTGGCCAGTGTGAAAACTAGTGCCAATAAAACACAAAACACACACAAAACATTTTCTTCGTTGAGACTTAAAATAATGATTAATAACAATAATTATGGGAAATTTGTATGTTTATAAAAAGAGTTTTTTGACATTATGCTTGAATGATAATATTTGATATGATTATATATACCTATATACAGTAGTGCTATGCTTGGCTATTATGCCGGTCCTGGCAGCTTTGGTAGCTGTGATAATTATACAACAATAGAGTATTTACAAGGGATTATTCAGTTTTACAGCTGTTATTAAAATAACTTTTATAATGAGACACTAAATTTCTGGATACAGTATACACCTAAACTCATCACAAATTAGCATATACCCTTGTACATAGTACAAACTCATCACCGTCATAAAACTAGGGATTTTAAAAAAGACCCCTAGAGATTGGTAAACTCATCACTGACCTACCTGCACCCAGTGGCAGTTATAGACCATAAATCCCTTGCAAACCGCTATGTCCTTGTTGATTTAACATTTATAGTAAACTGCTTATTGATTACGTTTTGAGCTAATGCGGACGAAAAATAATAGTTAGCAACAATTTCAAATTTCAATTGCTAAAGACTCTAAAATCAAATTGCCTTTCCAAAATATCATACAACTGGTGAATAGATTTTATACCGTTTTTTAGGTATTTCGCACTGGCGGTGGATCATTCTGATCAAAAAAAAAATCAGCTTAATTAAGTTCTTTAAGTCAACTGTACAAGATGTTTCTTGTAGACAAGGCATAATATTACTTTGTTGCTTTAAGTACATCACTCTTTCTGATATTACATTTTTAGATTTATGATTAACGTGTTAAAGTCGCATTGTTACAGTTATAGATTTTAGGTAGATCATTCCAAAACATTGAATATCTCAAAAAGTATGCCAGATATTACGTTCACTTTTGTGTGACGCAAAAAATTTTTGGTTTTTTTATGACAGTTTTACATCAGTCACCATTTAATATTAAGTTTGATTGTTGGTTAAATTTTCTGGATTTTAATTGGAATAAGAATAAAAAAATTAATATTTACAAAACTGTTAGATAAAAACCAAAGTATGTATATTAAATATGTATATTACTTATGCATTATCCATTTGAGAAACGTACGGTAATAAAAGCAAGTGCAAATGAGTGTAATATTGAAGATGGTGGTCTATTAAAAACATTCTAAATCATGCGACATACAACATCTTACATACCCAAAAATAATTTGTGGTGATAGACCACTTAATTCTAGAGAACTTCTCTATTTTTCTTAGTTGACACAACCTCCATGTTTCGTGAATGGTGGTAGAATGAAACACGCTGCATATTTAGAAGTTTAAATCTAAAGACAAATGTATGTCAATATTGTTCGTTTTTCTGGCTAAATATTTTTGATAAAAATTTAAAATGCCAGAATTGGAAAATCATTTAGTATAAATAACCAATTTCTGTGTAGAATTGTAGTCTTATGATAAGTTTTGCAATACCAGCTGAAGATCCAAATATTCTTTTGACAACCATAAATGGATTTTAAAACTAAAGAAGATTTTATTTGATGGAATAAAGTCCAGTTGTTTAAAAATAACCAGTATGTGTTTGTATTTCTATAATTATTTCAGTTGCGGAAAATATTCTGCACTGCAACTTGGAACACAGTCATTTAAGCGACCTTCAAAAACTAAGCCGTCAAGTCATCAGCAACTCCTGCAAGATGAAAGCTCAAAAGGACTTACCGGAGAGGCCACCAAAAATCATTCACCAAAAGATTGCAACTTCTTCTTTCAAAGATTACCTGACAACAACAGAAATCTCTTGTATTCGGAGGAATATGCACAAACGATCATTTGCCTTTTATGTCACCTATACCAAAGACAATGAGGAGTCGCAATAAGTAATTCAACAGAAGAATCTAAATAAGGACCGCGATAAATGTTTTGTGTTTCATAACGATTCGCAACTTTACGTTACTTGTCGAAAGCAGAGACACTTTACATAGGTACATTTAAATATGCTACAAAATTTTTCTTGAAATTATTTACCGTTCATAGCCTATTAAATGGGCATTACGTGTCTCTTATATTCTGTGTTCTTCCCGACAAATGCATAGAAACCTACGTCACGGTCTTAACTTAATTAATTCATTGCTCCGAAGAAGTTGGTGTCGTAAGTCCATCAAGACTTAAAGACTTATGGCTGATTTGAAATTTCGATTCAGAAGGCCATAATTGCCGTTCGGCCATCTGCGAGGCGAATTGGGTGTTTATTTCACTTGACTTCAAATTGGTTTTGCAAAATCCAAAAACTTGGTTCGGTAACCACTTACAAGAGGGGAGATTCCAACGGCAAGTGACCTTACTACTTATTTGGCTTGCAATTTTTGGACCCAGAACGAGTAGGCGATTGTTTTTTCAGCGATTTTATGAGGATATCAATAACCTGTCTTCATTTATGAAAATGGCCGATTATATGGTAGATAACTACATAAGTAATGAGTCTCTTTTCCCTCTAACTGTTTGGGCATCCCAGTCTAGCTGTATACATTTCACCACAAATCCATGCGAATGCTTTTATTCCCATTTTCCAGCTGTTTTTAATAGATATTTTCATTATAAAGTTCACTATCGAAAATCTATGCAACTGATTTTTCAAATCTCAAAACCGTTTAGATTGGCAGATACGTCTAATAGGTCACACCGTAAGAAACCCGACATTAATATATTGTTATGATATGTTTTTTGTTTGAATGATGAGCAATGAGTATTTTTAATAATATAGGGTTTTTATCGCGGTTCTCAAAGAATTAGCTTGTAAGTACTTTTTTAAATTATCTTTATTATAACTATTATGAAACACACATAATATATATATTATATATCTAACCTAGCCAATGTAAATTTAAAATAAACTATCTTTAAATTGATGTTCTTATAAAACTAATTAAATTCTATAGACAATGTTAAATTTAAACAAACTATCTTCAAAATTGAAATTGTTATGACATTAACTAAATTATATTAACAAAATTTTGTACCTTTCTTTCACTGAATGCCTAAATGAACTGTTTTCCACTATATATATTCTAATCACCACTGAAAGTCTTCGTACTTCGGTTATCCTTGTTTTTGTGAAATTTCTTTTTCCAATTATCAGCTTCTACCAATTTAAGATATAGTTTTCTTCACTAGCATTTATACACCACCAACCAAACCAGCAAACAGCATTTATATTTATTCTTTTCAATATACCAATATCCAATTATTATAAGTTGATTTATACTAATCTCCAACCATAATATAATTTAATTTCTTCCAATATACTTTTTTTAATCTTCAATAATTATTTGTGTATAATTATAAATGTGCATTAAATTATATGCATAATTTTTAATCTTCATTTAACTCACTATATTAAACAATTTGACTATTTGTACCTGATTCACTGACTCCAACTAACTTTCATATTTCTTACTAAACTTTTCTGATTGACTTCTTGAAAATTCTGAACAATTTACTTCACTATTTACTAACTAAATGTGTCTAGGTACTAACTTTCATAATAAACTGGCCTGACTTCTGACTAAAAACTTAAAAACTGCCATCTTGAATCCAAATCACGGGTATTTATATGTTTTTGGATTTCTAGAACCATCTGGTAAGAGATCATGTTCCAATTTGTTCTATTATCTTCTATATAGATGTTCTCGAAAAAATATCTGTTCGATCCACCGCCATAATCATTATATCGAGAATGTTCGACTGTAAACAATGGTCATCTCCGCTGATCCAGAGAATTCCATTCTTTTCTATTAATAATTTTGTTTACATTTAGGCTTTTCAGATCAGAATAAACATTCAAATTAGTAACTAACACTCTAATTTAATAAAATACACATTTCAAACAATATAACCCCACTTATATTCGTAAAATTCTTAAAATGACACTTAGGAATGGAGGGTATAGTGTGTTGCCTAGTCACATGGCTCACTTAAAAATATCTACAAAATCATAACTACTAAAATACAACTTTTTACAATTATTATATGCTAATTTCTTAAAATGCCCTCACATAAATAATTTTTATAAAATTCTCTAGTATATAACTTATTTAAAACAACCAAATATCTAATATTATGTAGTATATAACTTATAAATTATTTTCTATAAACCCCAATTGTCACAATATATTTTAAAGCAATTTGCTTCAAATAATTTCTGAATTTAATAAATAACCACATAAACGAGAAGTGTAACGGGTAACAGGCAATCTGCCCCTTATAAACCAGCGCCTTGGGGCAAAAATGCTGGTGATGAGTTTACCTACCTGCGGTGATAAGTTTACCTATCTCCAAAGGATGCCGATGATCAGTTTACTATATCTCGGTGGGTCTAATAATTTTATAGAGGACTATAAAGTGATGAGTTCGTACACGTCCAATTATACGCTGGTCCTTACCTGACGGTGCTGGCAATCCTATTCATAAAACTTCAATAAATGCTTACCGTACATTTGTTACCGTTGTTTTTTGCCAAACTTTGATATATGTAGACCTGGAGATAACCCCAGTCCAATCAAGGCAATTAATTTTTCGTTTTGTTGCATGATATTTCTGAATTGAGCGTAAATAATTACGTCACACTGACATAATTTTCTCCTTATCTGTCAAAATTGCATTCCGAGATTGTTTCTATAACTAAAGGTAAGATCTTGTAATGGTTTTACTGTAATCATTTAACTGAAAACAGATTTAGGAGCTGTATATTAATAAACTGTTACAGCAGTCATGCAGGGCTAATACAATATAAAAAAGTAGATCAAGTGAATGCTGATCAGCCCCACAGACTGAACAGCCGTTCAGGCAAAACGCCCTTCAGGCACCTAATAAGCTTCAGGTAGGTCAAACGGACCAAGCTCGCGGAACCTGAACATCGAAGTCACGTACCGACAAGCGTGGGCTCCCTTGAGCAGACCTTCGGGCCCTTAGCCGACGACGAGAAGAAAAACTATTTTGCCAATTTGTCGGCTAAGTGACCGAGCACACGCAATCCAGGCTAAGCGTCACCGAGTCACCGAACACATATTTTGAGATACAATTCCAAAGTCATGTAAAATTAACTTTAGTTATTCATTGGGAGAAAAGCTCTTCTTCTGCTTCTTAGAGTGCTGTCTCCCTCGGAGGTTGGCAATCACAACGACTATTTTTATTTTAGAACTTGCTGCTCTAAACAAATCAATTGATCTGTATTGATATTAATTATGTAGAATTTTCAGCCAAGAATGCTGCCTTAGGTCAACAGATCTTGTTCTTTGAATCTTTTCCTGTGTTATGATGCAGGGAAAAATTCTTGTATCATAATACTCTCAAAATTTCATATTTTGGTTCCCTCATCAGGTGGTCTAGGTATTCCAGTTTTCTTGTTTCTAGCTCTTCTAGCTACCCATAAAATCGGTTAACTGAACCACTTAAAGTAAAATAGAGGATTTTCCTTACCGAAGGCATCCAAAGTAACTTTTAGTTCAAAGCCTTCCCATTCGTTATCTCCTGCGATGGGGAGGGGTGGTTGGTTATGGATTGGGTCACTCGGGGCTGGAGTTTTACAAAAATTGTCGTGTATGTGTATTTGTATGTGTGTGTATGTGTGTTTAGTGTATATGAGTGTGGAAGCTCTATTTTCAAAGAAAAATAGTTTATAATTCCGCTGAGGATATTTTTTTGGCTTCATGCAACTTAATAGGTTTTCGTTCATGCTGATTTGTCGCTATGAAGTTTTTTTTCGCGCACACTACGTTTAACTATTGACACTGATACTTCCGGTAAAAAGAACAGCGACTAACAGCTTCTGTTGAAGGAAGTGTTTTTTGTCCATCATGTACCTTTCAGATCATTGGTTTTTTCTCTTTAGAGAGAGGTCTATGACGTGGATGTCGTGCACTTGTACCATTTGTTACATTTATTTTTATTCTAGAAAATATTGATCGTATATATATTTTGTCTTAATTTATCGTTATCAGTTCTCGTTCCAACCTTTGCTGGAGACGGTCGCATAAATTTGTTTTTCTAGTACAAAAATATCTATTATTATAGTAACCAGTTCTTATTGGAAACTATATCGTTAATTACTAATATTAATTATCAGTGTTGTAAAAACACAAACAAAATAAAACAAGTGCTATTTCCAAACGCCAAATACCGGCAAATAAAAGTCATAGGCGTATCATAAATAATTGTTCGTGATGTATAAAATATTTTATCGTGATACAGGATGGACATAGACAATCCGTTCTTAAATTCAAACAAAGTGAGCAGATCTCCGCCGAGAAGTTCAACTTCAGAAAAACACATTGCTAATCTGCAAATAACTACCATGCAACAACCATCGAGCAACAGAACCTTGTCTAGCGAACAACAAAGGAATGAAAATTGCTCAACCAATATAGTACTCCAAGAGACAGAGTCAACTGAGAATCAACATGAACAACCAGGTAACTCTTTTCTTTCTAATCATGCTTCTTCCTCTTCTTATCTACCGTCACAAATATACATCGCTAATCCACAAGATAGCCAAGAAAACCAAGATCAAGAATGGAAAACTGTTCAAGCCCACAAACGAGCAAGAAATGACAGCCCTGGAGGTGATAAATAACTAAAACAAACAATAATGAGCGATTACTGGCTCAAAGCACCCACACCAACGTCTAATAGATTTGCTAGCTTAGATCAAGTACCTGATGAGACCAACCAAACCAGAACTGATGCAGTTAAAGAAAGTATTCAACTCCCACCCATATTTGTTTCAGATGTAGGTGATATACAACCTCTTCGACAATTGTTAGAAACAATATCCCCTCTGGGATATTCCATCAAATGTCTCTATAACAACCAAGTAAAGATCCAGCGCTCAACTTCTGAATATTACCGAAACATAACCAAAGCACTCAATGAGAAAAATACACATTATTACACCTACCAAACAAAGGAAGAAAGAACATTCCGAGTTGTGCTTCGTAATATGCATCAGACAGCAGATAAAGACGCTTTAGTACATGAGCTAGGATTAATGGGACACGAAGTAACCAACATAGCTAATATATATAAGAATGGATCCAAAATAGCGCTTCCGCTCTTTTATATAGAATTAAAAACTATGCCAAATAATAAAGACATATATGATGTGAGAGCACTCCAGAACATGATTGTGTCCTTCGAACCACCATATCCCAAACGTCAGGTTCCCCAATGTACCAAATGTCAACGCTACGGTCACACACAAAAATTCTGCCATATGCCTCCAAGATGCGTAAAGTGTGCAAGTAATCATCTTACTTTACACTGTCCACCAAAAGAACGCAGCAATAACGTAAAATGTGTACTTTGTATGGGAAACCATCCGGCCAACTATAAGGGCTGCAGCGTATACAAACAAATACAAAAAGAAAAATTCCCCCAACTCAGAAAGAATTAAGAGACCCACAGAACAGACACCCATGAAATCAATAGTCAAAGAGTAACCCCTGGTGTTTCTTACGCTCAAAAATCTTCAGGAAATAGTCAAGCGGATGAAATCACAAATGAACAAACTAATGTCGGCTCAAACCATTCAACGAAAATTGCCAACCTTGAAAACCTGATGACAAAACTAGTAGAGAGAATGGACACTATGCTTAATCTTCTTATGACTATGATTTCCAAAATGCACTAATGCAACACAGACTTAAAATAGCTGTCTGGAACTCAAATGGCCTAACGAACCACATTCAAGAAATAAAAATTTTCCTCGACGAGAAGAAAATTGATGTTATGCTTGTATCAGAAGCTCATCTAACAGACAAAAACTATATCAAAATTCCAAAATACATTGTCCACTACACAAAACATCCAAATGACAAGGCACACGGTGGCACAGCTATTATTATCAAATCTAATATAAAACACCATGAGTTAAATAAGCTCAGTGAAAAGTACCTGCAATCAACTAGCATTGTCATCGAAGACTGGCTAGGCAACCTTACCTTATCTGCGGTCTACTGTCCTCCTGGTCAACCAATCAACGAAAACAACTTTAGCACCTATTTCAGTTCTCTTGGACACAAATTCATAGCAGGAGGAGACTTTAACTGTAAACATCATCACTGGGGCTCTAGGGTAATTACAACAAGGGGTAGACAACTGCTGAAGTCAATAACAGGAAACAACCTACAACACATATCTACAGGAGAACCAACTTATTGGCCTACAGATCCAAATAAAACACCAGATCTCTTAGACTTCTGTGTAATTAAAGGTATCTCTCTTAACTATTTAGCAATAGAATCATGCTGGGACCTCTCTTCAGATCATTCTCCCATTCTAATTGACCTAGACTCAAAAATCATACTCAGAAATAAGCCTCCAGTCCTAACCAATAATCAAACAAATTGGAAAATATTCCGAAGCGCACTAGCAGAACAAATACCAGCGAACTTGCCACTTAAAACAGAATTACAAATTGAAAATGCGGTACAGCAACTTACTACCTCCATACAAAAGGCAGGTTGGATTTCTACTCCTGAACAAACAACATGGAAGGAAAGCATAAACTGTTCGCAAATTGCAAAAAACCTGATCGATGAGAAAAGAAAACTTAGGAAAAAGTGGCAAAACACACACGCTCCTATTGACAAACAAAATTTAAACAGAATTACCAGAAGACTTAAAAATCTATTAAAAGAAGAGAAAAACAGGGGGATCCAAACTTACTTAGAAAATTTGACTCCATCCAAAGACACCAATTATTCTCTATGGAAGGCGACGAGAAAGGTAAAAGGTCCACAAGACGCCATACCTCCTCTAAAAAATGTCAAAGGTAAATGGGCAAGAACAGACACAGAAAAATCTGAGACATTCGCTGAACATCTTTCTACAGTATTTAGTCCATTTAACAGAGTAGTGCCATTAGAACAAGAAGAACCATTTAATTCTTTTCTTGAGGCTCCATATCAAATGGATCTACCAATCACCAAGTTTAATATTAAAGAAGTAAAACAGATAATAAAGAATGAGATACAACCCAATAAGGCTCCGGGATTCGACCTCATAACGGGTAAGATCCTCCAGGAACTAACCAATGACTGTTACAGAATAATCACTATGATCTTCAATGCTATGCTTAGTCTGCATTACTTCCCTCTGCAATGGAAAGTGGCACAGATTATACTCATTCAAAAACCTGGTAAAGATCCAAAAGATGTCAACTCATACCGACCGATTAGTCTACTCCCAGTCATCTCTAAGGTCTTCGAAAAACTTCTACTACGAAAAATCAAACCAATATTGGACGAAAAGTGTCTCATACCTGACCATCAATTCGGTTTTCGTAACCAACATGGTACAATAGAACAAGTTCACAGACTATACACAACAATAAGAAGTAGTCTCGAGAACAAGCAATATTGTACTGCAGCCTTTTTAGACGCCTCTCAAGCTTTTGACAAGGTGTGGCATACAGGACTTCTGTACAAATTAAAGAAAAATTTACCTTACCCTTACTTTAAACTGCTTCAATCATACCTTACAGAAAGGAGATATCTGGTAAAATATAGTGAAGCCTATACAAAACTCTACCCCATCCTATCTGGTGTACCTCAGGGTAGTGTGCTCGGACCGATTCTGTACCTGATATATACGGCTGACTTGCCAATAAGCAATAACCTAACGCTTGCAACATTCGCAGATGATACTGCTTTCTTGGCCTCTCATAGCAACCCAATAATAGCATCAGAGAGACTACAACTACATCTGAACAAAACAAATGAATGGCTTAAACTCTGGAGAATTAAAGTAAACCCCTCAAAATCTACACAAATTACATTCACTCTAAGAAGAGGTACATGTCCACAAGTTAACCTCAATGGACATCCTTTGCCCCAAAAGCATGACGTAAAATACTTAGGTATTCACCTTGACAAACGTCTAACTTGGACCAAACATATATGGACGAAAAGGCTTCAATTGGGAATTTTATACAGAAAACTTTACTGGATGTTGGGAAAAAACTCTCACCTATCGATTGACAACAAGCTGCTGATATACAATACAATAATAAAACCCATTTGGACATATGGCTCACAGCTCTGGGGTTCAGCTAGCAAATCTAATATTATGATAATACAAAGATTCCAATCCAAAACTCTGAGAACAATCGCTAATGCACCTTGGTATATCCAGAATGATGCAATACATAGAGATCTTCAGGTACTAACAGTCTCTGAAGAGTGCAAAAAAACTTCTGAACAATTTCAAAACAGGTTGCGGGTGCATCCTAATACCCTGGCACACAATCTTCTCAACAACCAACAAGCGAAGAGATTGAAGCGACATGACCCCTTGGGCCTACCTCACCTATCCTGACAGAGCCTACAGCAGTGGGAGTTACGCCTTCAACAGCACCCAGCCATTGTGATCAGTGCCGCTTTTAGTGCTCGCGTATCAGTGTATGTGCGCATCCTACCGGTAAAAAGCCAATTTGTGTCGTGATGATTTGGTCACTGGACCTTACATCTCTCTGTCATGTAAAGATAAAAAATTTTACTTATTGTTTTCACTGCAAAACAGATTGTAAAAATCTTAAATGTTAATTAAAAAAAAATTTATAA
This sequence comes from Diabrotica undecimpunctata, assembly GCF_040954645.1. Lineage (NCBI taxonomy): Eukaryota > Metazoa > Arthropoda > Insecta > Coleoptera > Chrysomelidae > Diabrotica > Diabrotica undecimpunctata. Next base: position 24,270,319 of record NC_092813.1, on the reverse strand, counting down.
TAAAAAACTAATTAACACAGTGACTACGAAAACTATCAAGACGAAGTAATTGGACATACATTTAACAGCCGAAACTATAACACCCATAAGTTAAACATTGATTGAAATGGAGTTTGTTTGCAGAATGTTTTAAATAATATTTTTGCCTATTGATTTTTTACCTAATATATAATTCGCACTAAGATAATACGTAATACCAGATCATTTAATTTTTAACTCTCAACAAAAATGTAATTATGATGAAAAGTATGAATTCTATAGTTATACAATCATCAGAGATGTTGGCCGTCGTAGTACATATTTCCTTGTCGATAAAAGTTTAAAAAACATATATATATGTATATATATATGTATATATATATAGATACATATATATATATATATATATATATATATATATATATGTATATATATATATATATATATATATATATATATATATATATATATATATATATATATATAATTTTCCAATGGTATGTGTGTATTTAAGAAGTTAATTCAGATAAAATCTTTGACCGTAGGAAGTAATGTATATATACTCTTATAATAGTTAGGCAAAATTTTTTTAATTAAGAAATCCACAACATGACAAAGGTGATCACAATGGAAGTAATTTCAATTCAATTCTAAAACAATAATGAAATAAGGACGCCGCTAAAATTGCGAAATTTTCAAACTGTTGGCAGTTCTATAATCGGTTCTTAATGGTGAATCACCCTCTTTACTTTCTTGTTAGAGTATAGACAATAGTCTTCTGTATAACAATGGGTAATAAAATAAAACAGTTAGCACTTATTGGTTTAATCGTTCTAACAGATAAGATACAATAACAAATACTTTTGGAAATACTTTGACACGATTAACATCGACAGCCAGAATGTTAGGAATCAACAATTCGTTATCGGAAAGGAACAGCAACAATCAAAATTATTTTCAGGAAAAGTTAAGATTATAAAAGGTATTCATCAGGATTTTACCTGTTCCAAGTGAATTTGACCCATAATGCGTATTATTTTTTTAAGATATGACAAGATCCTAAACAAAGGATTCAAAGCGATTTAGACTAGTAACAGCCGAATGAGCAGGATAATTATTGTTAACTAAAAGATAACTATCTTATTTTTATCGCTTTTAATTCAGCGACCCAGTATTGTAATATCTTTCAAAAATTTTCGAAGTCGTCCCTGACTTGTTTTCATTATGTTACCGGCAGTAAGCATTACGTTTTTAAAGCCTCTTAGTTTTCTAGGTTTCCCAATAACTATAAGCTGGCATTTATAGAATACTGTCATATTTGCTTCAACCTCAATCATAAGTCTCAGACATTTTTTCTTCAGAACAATTTTCTTCTTCGAACGTAAAGTCCTGTCTGGTGTCATATTGCAAAAAAGTCGAGATTCATCTGCCTTAAAAATGACATCTAGTTCGTAGCCTAATTTTAGTGTCGGCCATTTTTGCGCCATCCATTCTTCTAAAGCACTTTTATTAACATTGCTTTACCACTATTTTTTCCGCCGACAGTAGTACTAGGTCAGTCAAAATAAAAAAATTGTAGTGTATTAGGTTTCAAATTAGGAACTTTTCGAGATCAAATTATTTTAAGCGAACAAAAAAAGTATTAATTTGTTCATAAAAGGATCGGTTTAGTTTTACGAAATAATTGTTTAAACATTGACTAAAACATTAAAATTACCAAAAATTATTTTGTAAGTAAGATCCATCAAAAAGGTGATCCCAATAGAAGGCTTTACTTTTTTTAAAAGGTTTTGAAAACATCTTTTTAGATTTTCTTAATAAAATTTTTTATATAATTTATTTAAATAATTGAAAAAACCAGTGAAATTAAAATGGGTATGAGGATAAAGAAGAATGGATAAATCTTTTCAAAATTTGTTTCACAAGTTGGCTTTCGATATCGTGAAGAATAAATAAATTGATGAAAATGCTGTTTTTATAGTTATATCTCAGGTTTCTATACGGACTAATTGTTTTTGAATAAAAAAAAATGTCAATTACCTCCCCCCCCCCCCCCAAATAGTTGCTGTCAATTTTTCAATTTATTTGTAAGGTTTTTGGTTTATAACTTTGCAAGGAATAAATATTTTTTAATTCTGATTTGAAATTCGTAAGCAACGCGAAGTTGCTGCCTTGCCTGATATTTGTAACTCTCAACGTTGGAAGTATGACAGGTAAAGAATGAGATAGAGCAGAATGATTGATGTACTTTGTGTGCAGGAAACTCGTTGTAAAGGTAATAAATCGAGAGATCTTGGAGATGGGTGCAAGTTAATATATTATAGTTCGAACAGTCACGGCAAAAATGGCGTAGGTATTATTTTGACCAACAAATGAAAAGAACAACTTGTAAGGGTAAACAAAAAAGAAGCTTTAGAATAAGAAGTGTCTGACGGAATACAGGCAATACCACTGTGATCATCTTATGTGCAAAAGCCCCACAGTTAGGGTGTGGGGAACAGGAAAAAGAAGAATTTTGGTGGGCCCTTGATTGCTGGATGTTCAAGATTCCTGTAGACGGAAAGTATTGTATTGGAGGTGATTTGAATGGACATATTGGTAAAGAAAGAGCAGAAATACAAGGAGTTCATGGAGGTTTGGTAATGGAAATAAGAAATATTGAAGAAAATAGTGTGTTTGACTTTGCAGTGGCATGCGATTTGGCTGTTATTATTACGTTCTTTATGAACACTGGAGACCAGTGTGTTACCTATAGTAGCAGGGAAAAGAAAAGATTGATACATTTTATGCTGTGTAAAAGAAGTCAGCTAAAAGAGTACCAAGTGTAAAGTGATAAAGGGTGAGTTTGTAGCTAGTCAACACCGGCCGGTGATAGTAGATACGGAGATAAAGGTGAGGCAGAAAGAAAAGCAAGTAGAACACCAGAAAGTAAAGTGGTGGAAGTTAAAGGATAAAGATCTGGCAATAGTCTTTAAGACTAGAGTGCTGAAAGAGCTTAAGGAAAAAGATACGGTAAATGGCTGGTGAAACGCCAATAGTCCAAGTTTTGGTAGGAGTAGGAGAGGAAGTCTTAGGAAAAACAACTGGTAAAGGGCCTCCTAGAGACAAAGGAACTTGGTGGTGAAACGATGAAATGCAACAGAAAGTTATAGAGAAGAGAAAGACTAGAAAGAGGTATGACAGATCTAAAAAAGAAGAAGATAAGTATATATACAAGGTAGCAAAGAGGGAAGCAAAGTGGGCTGAAAGATCGTATGCACAGCTGTATAAAGAGTTGGAAACATCCGAGGTGAAGTAAGGGTTATACAGCATTTCTAAAGCAAGGCATAAGTCAGCAAAGGACTTGACCCACGTGCAGCAAATTAAGAGTGCGAATAAAAGAGTATTAAGAACTGATACTGAAATAAAGCAAAGATGGTATGAGTACTACAGAAAATTGCCAAATAAAAAATACTAAAGGAGAGACCGAGGATGGGGGATCCCAAATGGGAATGTAATACCGCGGATAGTGAGAGATAAAGTTATCAAGTCGTTAAATAGGATAAATAATGGTGAGCCAGTAGAACCTGATGGAATACCTGTGGAGATTGTGGCAAATGATGAGTAGAATAAATGAGGAAGAAATGACGCCCAATTTATGGAGAGAGAGTGTGATAGTAGTATTATATAAAGATAGGGGGGACATTCAGGATTGTAATAACTGCAGAGGGATAAAGTTGAAAACATGATGAAAATTTGGGAGAGAACACATAAAACCAAAACAGTTTGGTTTTATGCTAGGTAAAAGGACAACAGATGCATTGTTTTCTTCGTGAGAGTTGACAGAGAAATACATCAAAAAGAAAAGAAAGATACATTTGATATTTATAGATCTTGAGAAGGCGTACGACACAGTTCCTAGACACGTGCTATGCAGATGTATAAGAGACAAATGGTTTCCTGAGAAGTGCGTAAGGCTTGTGAAAAATATGTGTAAGGCAACCTATACCAACGTAAGGATCGGTATCGGATTTATCGAAAGTTGTCGAGTGACGGTTGGTTTGCATCAAGGCTTTTCACTGAGTCTTTACTTGTTTCATCTTATTATGGATGTACTGACAGAGAAAGTAAGGAAGGAGGATACTTGGTCAATGCTCTTTGCTGATGATATCGCGTTAGTAGAGAAGAGTAAATAAATATTGGAGGGGAAGTTGAAAATGAAAATTTTGGAGAAGGGATATTGAAGAAGAAAGGTTAGCAGGTCGAAAATGGATTATATGTAGCTGGGAGGAAGAAGAATAGTTGAAGACATAGAATTGATTGGAGAAAAACTAGAACAAGCAGGAGAATTTAAATACCTTGGCTCCTACATAACGGAAAATGGGACACTAGATTGAGAAATTTCCCACAGGATACAGCGAATGAGCGGGGTGATTTTGTGATCGAAAATTCAAAAAAAGGCTAAAAGGAAAGATATACAAGAGTGTGGTGAGACCTGTGTTGGTGTACGGCAGTGAAGTGTAGACAGTAAAATATGGAATTAGCTGAAATAAAAATGTTACTGTGGATGTTGGGTAGGACTAAAAGGGACAGGATCAGAAACGACTTGATTAGGGAAAGAGATGGGGTGACTACAGTCTCAAAAAAGATTAAATAACAAAATCTGCAATTGTTTGGTGATGTCATAAATGGAAATTAAAACTATGTGGAATGAAGAATAGAGCTGTTAAAAAATTATGTAAAGGGAGGTAGAGAAAAATCGAGGAGAAAATGGAAGGCAAAGGACTTAAGAGAAAACGGTTTAGGTAAAGAAAACCGGATGGACAGAAGTGAGTGGCGACGAAGAGTAAGGAACAGTGACCCGTGAAAAGGGAAAAGCTGAAGAAGAAGAAGAAAAACATTAACATTTTAAACTCAGGTAATAAATTACTCGATCCTTTAAGTTACCAATTGGCATTGCAGATATAAAAATAGTTGATTTTTTAACGTTAAATAACGATTTAAAAGTGTCTTAAAAAAGGAATATTTAATCTTGAAAGTAGTGGGGGGAATAAGCTGAGAAGTTGCAAAAATTAAAATAAAGACTTCGAAAGCGCTTAAAAATTTTATGCATCTCCGGTAATAATGAATCAATTTCGATGTTTTTTTTAAATCGAGGTAGCGCTTAAAAATAATAACAACTAAACAGTGTCTTTTGCAATGAATTCATGAATCAAAAAATCATGAATTTGTTTAAATTCTCTTGAATTTTATCTTTCATCATTTCATCTCATTTTTTATTTTCTTTTTTATTTATTTATTTTTTAAAGATTATTTTAAAAATGGTTTAATATTAACAATTAAAAATAACTAAACTTTTATAATAATGTTTTTTGAAAACGATTTCCGACGTCGAAATTAGAACATCAGAAACCTAAAATGTATTTTTTATTACAATAAAATTGTTGTTTCCTCCCTTATCAATAGTTTTTAACTTAATTACCTTAATTATTTATTATTATTATATAATATAAGAATTAAAATAACAACGGAAATAAAAATTAACTTATAAATTTAATATTTTAGTATTTTGGCGCGGCGGTTCACGAAGTCACTACAATGTTCATTATCGTCAGCAAAGTATTATTCTTAGCTCGGAAAAATAAGATTTCTCTCGGAAATGTAATAGATCTAGGTATTTGCAAATTTTTTAGTTTTTATAGGCATATTATATAAATAAAACCTATACGTTTTCTGCGAAGATTTCTGCGTTTTTTGAATTATTGATAACTTGTGTAAAAAATGCCATGTTTTCAATTTTTTGCTTCCTATTAAAAAGCTTAATGCTCAACCCTTAACTACTGACGTGGATGTTTCAGGACGTAGACTCTGACATGCGGTATGTCATACCGTTGCCTATTCTCCTTTGTTTTTAATATGAATTTATCTTATATCACTGTATTTGTTTTTTATATCAACTACGGAATGATTCTTCACATTTCTGTAGCATAATATACTGCTACAAGTAAAATAAACTTTACTTTTTCAAGAATATTATGAATGCATGCATAATATTTAAAAAAATGGTGGACGTTACTACAAAATCGTTTATAAACTAAATTACAAGCAAAATTGATTACTTGTGACTAACAAATGGTAAAATAATGTCAAAAGAAACGGACTAATGATTTAAATTTAACGAGAAACTAAAATACAAAATTCTGACAATAACCAAAAATTACAATAAAATAACTAGTCATTCTGCGCGCAAGGTCCGCAATTTTTCTTTGTACACTGTAAGCACACTGGTTTTCCACAAGAAAAGCACACATAAAAAGTCTTTCGCTTTAATGCACTTGGGCATAAGTAACACGTCTTCTTTTTCTCAAGCCTTTCTTCAAAATCTGCTTCTTTTTGGCGTTTTTGTCCTAGTATTCGTTCAATACCACATAATAATTCTCTCGGGATTCTGGGATTTTCGAGTCTTCTTTGTAGATGAGGTAAAACTAATTGTTTCGCCAACTCCTTTGTGTAGTTTAGCCTTTCCATATTATCTTCTTGTAGTGATTGGTACACAACATGCGAATTAACAGTAGCTATATCAATGATGCGGTAAAAAATAGTACGTGGTCATCGGCGAGAACGACGTTTTACAGAATATTTGGCACACTTGGCATCTAAAGTATCGACACCTCCTTTCGTACGATTATAATGAGCTATAATTACTGGTTTTCCAGTAATCTGATTTGTGCCTATTGAATGGTGCATCGAAGAAATAAGTAAAACAGCCCTCGATTTTTTTGGCACATGGGAAATTAGGGATAAACTTTTCGTAAATCCGTAAGTAGTTGAATTTACTTGCCTACATCGGTGTGGCTGGAATTCCGGAGGGATTTCCCGTTTATTTTTCTTGAGGGTTCCCACATACGTTAACTTCTTTACTTCTAACTGCTTTACTAATTCTATAGAACTAAACCAATTATCAGCTGTGATATTACGGTTAGTTCGATAAATAGGTTTAGCAAGCCGAAGAACAGATTGAGTTGGTTTATTCATCTTCTTTTCTTCTTCAGATAACCCAGTTCCGTCAGTGTCCTTGCCTTCATATATATAGGCATTGTATAAGTAACTTGTTCGTGCATCAGTCAGGCACATTATTTTAATGCCATATTTCACAGGCTTATTAGGCATATACATTTTAAACCTACACCTTCCCCTAAAGCCGACCAACATTTCATCAATACAAACACATGTGCCTACGGAATACAGTTTTTGACAATTTGATATCAATATATTAAATATGTTACTAATGGCTGCTGTTGGATCTATCTTTTTTCTTTCTTCTCTATCCAGAGGGTTATCAAAACGTAAACATTTTAGAAATATTGCAAATCTTTCTGTTGACATAACACATCTGAATATATCTCTACCAGTGCCATCTGTAGCAAATATAGAATTTATATCTTCGTCATTGGATTTGAAAGCTGATGAGTATAAAAGCAATCCCAAAAAGGCTTTTAGTTCTATTTCATCAATTTCATTTAGTTTTGGTCTATTCATTCTTTTATAGTTTTCACGACTTGCACGTAATTTATTATTTGTCTATTTACGTATTTCTTGTATTATATCCTCAGAAATAAGAAAATAAAAAAATAATGAAGTTTCGTTTCTTACATCTCTGGACCTCACAGCTGGTACTTTTGTTACAAGGTTGTGTAACGGAGTTCTTACATTTTTCGAGGGTGCTGTAGTAGACCACTTAAAACGATTGTTGCCATAAAAATATGACTTACCATAATCATTTAAATGATATTCGTCTTCAGAACTTTCCGACTGTTCACTTTCGGTGTCGTGTGAACTTTCAATACATACTTCTTCGCTTGCATCGTCAACATCACTATCACTAAAATATTCTAAATCACCAGGTACTTCGTCAGCCCATTGAGATAAAACAGCCTTAAAATCATCATCTGAAAGCTTTACAGTTTTGCGGCTAAATTTAGAACAACTGGATGAACTTGCTGCCATACTAACAGCAAAAGAATACACTACACTGCTTTTAACTATAGAAACGTAAATACTGACATGCGGTACTTGATACCGCAAGAAAACTTTATGTCAACGTAGCTCAAAGACTAAAAGTGTACTAAAACTGCAGCAGTTGAGAGCAGGTACAATTAAACCTCACTTCAAGGTACACAGATGGTGTTCTAAGAATCTTTTATAAAACACGTTTTACAACAAAATATATTTTCGGCTCGGTATGGCATACCGCATGTCAGTGGTTAAGGTAAAATTATAAAAAAATATCATTTATGACCTAAAAAGGTTTAAAATAGCTATTACTAAAACTTATAAGATTAATTTGTTGCTTTAAAAACTGCAAATCGACGTAAAATCGTTAATTGCTTTCTATAGTAATCGTTACGAATACTAAAAATAAACCTAGTAATTGTTATTATATCCAAAGTTGTGTATTTTGACCCTTAACAAACGCTAAAATTTCAGCAAAATTTTTTTTGCAATAGCATTAGTTAGAAAATATTAAATATACGGTAATTATACGCATTCCAAATGAAACTTTAAGAGTTAATAAACTATCCATATGTATCAAAAATTTGAAAAAAAAATTTTTACAACCCAAAACTCTTCCGCAAAATTAAAAAAATTCGTTTTTTTTTACTTCTAAAACCTGAAAAAATAATAAAATAAATAATATTTAGACGTTGCGATCTAGGGAAACTCTGTCAACAGATGATCAACAGAAGTTACCATGAACATTGTAAAGTGAATTTTGTTTTTTGCATCTTTGAAAAAATTGCTGTCATTAGCTCAAATTTTGTACAATAATTTCTATATTATCTTTATATTAAACAATTTTTTAAAAAATATCTCTTAAACATTTTTGTGCCCCTTTAAATAATACTACAAACAGAACACCAAATGTGCGAGAAATAATACTACATAGTAAAAAACAGAGATATAAATTGCACCTTTTATTCCAACCCAATATTAAAAAAATTTTTATCTAGATTAGAAAATAAACTAACTGAGATGGAAAGAAATATAAATGTAGAACAAGAATACAACAACCTCGAAAGGATAATAAAAAAAATTGGGTATGAAGTATTAGGAACAGAGAGCAACGAAAAAACATAACGAACCACTATGGATGACAGAAAACGTCAAAGAAATGATACAAGAAAAAAACAAAATATATAAGAAATGACTAACAAATAAAACATCGAGCAATCGAGTAGCAAATCAAAGGAAAACGGAGAAATACGCAATCAAGTAAAAGTAGCAAAAAAACAATTTCTGAAAACAAAAATGTGTCCAAGTTAAAAAATTTATTAGTGGTTCTCAGACTACGGAAGCATGGAGAACTATGACTCATCTAAAGAAAAACAGTCATAACTACTTAAACAACTTAATTCCTATAGAAAAGTAGGAAAATTACTATAAATTTTTAAATTTACTCCAAGAGTCCATATTGAAATATCTGAGAGAGAAATACAGTATGGAGAGACAAACAAATAGTACCATTAATACTACTAATATTGAGGTCCGTACTGCGTTAATTAAAATAAAAAACGGGCGATCTCAAGTACCTGGCAATATAGCTGTAAAGTTACTTAAAGCAGGAGGTCCACTTCTAATAGAACGAATATCTTTTCTAATGAATCAATGCTGCCAACAAATTAAAGTACCATCTGAATGGAAAACCGCTCACCAAGTGTCCATCTTTAAAAAAGGTATTTGAAAAGATCCTAACTGCTACAGAGAATTAAGTGTCCTACCTACTTTCAGGAGATTGTATGGAAAGACAATAAATAGAAAAATACAAGATGATGTAGGACATTTAATTAGCGAAGACCAAAGTGGATTTTCGCCTCGTAGATCTTGCACTGGTAACTTATTTATACTCCAACAATTAATAGAAAAAAGAATAGCGGTTGGTACCGGAGTACATCTAGCCTTTATCAACCTAGAAAAGGAGTATGACACAGTTCCAAAACTTACATTGTGGCAAGCTATACAACAACTCGGCATTTATTCATACCTTTTAGAAATAATCACAGAAGCATAAAGAGAAAACACTACTTACCTAAAAATCGGAAATAGACTATTAGAGCCAATAAAAGTAACTAAAGAACTAAGACAAAGATGCAGTATGTCACCCTTACTGTTTAATTTATATGTATATTGAGCCAGCAGTCCAAAATTGGAAAAACCACTGCCAGGGAATGCGAATCCCCATAGAAAATGACGTACTCTTCTCCCTGGACTTTGCTGAAGACCAAGTCGTCTTAGCTCAAGATTCTTATGATCTAGAATTTATGATAAAGCGTCTATACAGAAAATATGTAAAATCGAGGCTACAAGTCAGCATGAAAAAAACAGAATATTTACTTATCAACACACTTACAGAATTCAGATGCAAGGTTTAAAGTGTTGATAGACAAGTACGTGAAAATCAAACAAATGGAAAAATTGAAATATGTATTTAGATGCACTTATTGATAAGAACGGCTTGGGAAAAACTGAAATTAAACACCAAATTAATCAGGGACGTAAAATTGTAGGATGCCTGAACTCCTAATGGTGGTATCGCAACATTTCCAAAAGGAACAAAAAAAGAATACGGCAAACCATAATTGAATTATTTCTTTGTTATGGCTCTTAATTACGAACAATTAATGCAGATCTGAAGAGAAGATTGTTGGCAGTTGAAATGTATTATTTGAAAAGAAAAGCTAGAACATTAATTAAGGAGAGGAAGACTAACGAATCTATAAGAAATAACATGAATACTACAGAAACGGTTATTGACAGAATAAAAAAAAAAGAGGTTTAGAATAGTTTGGACACCTATTGAGAATGCCTGACGAACGTTGGTCCCAAAAACGAATTAGAAGTGCGATGGAATCGAGTGGTTTGGAGGAGGACCATGCCTTGGACCGGGAGGATTGGCGGAGAAGAAACGGAATACGGCGATAGCCGTCTCCAAAATGTATTGTATTTACAAGTTAAATCCTGTAGTATATATATATATATATATATATATATATAATATATATATATATATATATAATATACTCTAAATTTTCTTTCTTCCTTTGTTTGGTAGGCATAATAGTGGGTGTCTTTCTCATTAAGTGCTTTGGTTATGTTTCGGGAATGTTCAGAGATCATTGGCTGGATTTTTACTTGATCATTATAAAAACATTTGATGGAGTATCCCAGTGGGGATATTGTTTTAACAAATGTCTAAGAGGTCATATACCACTTACATCTGTAACAAAAATGGATGGGCGTTGACATCTTTTTTATCTTTACCAGATTCGGTTTGGTTGGTCTCATCAGGTACTTCATCTAAACTAGCAAATCTATTAGACAGTGTTATTGTGTGTTTTAGTTGTTTATCATCTTAAGGGCTGTCATTTTGCTGTTTTGTGAGATTAAACAGTTTCCCATACTTGCTTTTGATTTTCATGGCTATCTTGTGAATTAACATTATATAGTTGTGAGACGAAGAAAAAGAAGCATGATTAGAAACAAAAGAATTGTTCGTGTTGATTGTCAGTCGACTCCATCTCTTTAGGCAGTATAATGTTTGTTGTGCAGTTATTACTTTATGATTCGCTAGTCGAGGTTGTATTTCTTGATGGTTGTTGCATGGTACTTATTTGCAAGATAATGGTATTTTCTTTCAAAGCTTATTTTCTCATCGGAGATCTTTTAAAATTAACGATTTTGCCTTATTTTGCAGTTTACGATGCAACAAATTAATTCTATAACTTGTTTGACCCTCCAGAACTCGTGCTAGTTAATAAATTAATGAGACAAACAACACTAATCAATGTGGTGACACCTAACAACAATAATCTGCATACTAAGTACAACGAACAGATCGCCAAGTACAGAGATCTAGAAATACAAATCAGAAGACAATGGAGAATGGAAAGTACAGAGACAGTACCTATTATTCTATCTACTATCGGTGTTATTCCCAAAAACCTCTTAGAGAACAAAAAACAGCTGAGTCTATATAAATATCTCCAGGCCTTGCAGAAAACTGTACTCCTCGCGACGTCCAGACGTGTACTAATGTTTTTGGGAGATACTCCAGCATACCAAGTCACCTAGGGCTCGATAACACGGAAAGAGTCCCACCAGAGCTCAATCCTTTTGATACCGTAGGTATCTGGGATGAGTGAATTTTCTCCTTAGAGGGAGTGTGAGCCGTATGGCTAAATCTAGATATTGTTCAACAATTGTACAACAACCAAAAAGCATACTACATACTAACTTAACATAAAAACTCACGGAAGTAGAGCTATTATAAAAGTAGCACCTCTTGTGCAAGAGACTTAAAAATATATTACATGTAAACAAAGAAAAATTTATCAATTGTTTAAATCAGTGTCAAAAACCACTTAAAATATTTTTACTTATTTCTAACTTATACACACATTTTTTTATTTTTAAAGTGGGTGTAAAGCTAGTTCGCATCCGCAGTACTGCTCGTGCACTCTGAGTAATCTAAATAAACTAGCATAAGACCCGCCAGAAAATCTTTTACAACATTTTTTGGCAGAAAGAAATCACAGTTTTTCAAAGTTATTGAAGATGGCGACTGAAGCAAAAATACCAGTATTTGCAGAAAAACCAATGGGAACGCCCAAAAAACCCATCAAATTCAATTAAGAGTAATAACACAAAGAAGAATATATTAAAAGAAGTGAAGAATAAGTCTACTGAGAACCAGCTCCACAAGTTAAGGCACTTTTCTAGGTTACGTTCATCTAATAAATAGGTGTATTTAATAATAATATGCCTACTTGTTTGAACAAGGATCCATTTATACGTGATTAAAATAACAATAATATTAAAGGTCAAACAATCAATACAATATTAGAATTCAATCATATTAGTAAAAATAGTAATTTACTCATAAAAATACTGCATATGAATATCCGAAGCATCCCAAAAAACTTTGGACGAATTTATACTTTTTTTAAATCAATTTACATCTCATTTTGAAATTATTATTTTAACGGAAACTTTACAGCTCCTTGATAGCAATATATTTCAAATACACTAATACGAACTCATATATAGTAGACTTAACTTAAACAGAAATGATGGTGTTATTGTATATGTAAAAACAATCTAAACTAATGAATACAACATTATTGAAATGCCAGAAGCCGAATTGAAAATCTACGGAAAAAATGAAAATATTAAACTCGTTTCTATATACAGATCACCAAGCTCATGCCCAAAGGTAGTTAACTAATGTATTAACAATTATTTACGCTATACAAAAAGATAGGACATTAATATTTTTGCAGGAGATATTAATATCGACTTATTATGACTATGTATCAGATTATAAAAACTTACTTAACATACATGGACATGTATCATATACAAACCAAATCAGAAGACGTCAAAGTAAAAAAAAAATTCAACTCTTCAGTTAGTACCAAAAGAAACAAAAGAACGCAAAGTTCAACAAACACACTGATTACATACAGTTAAACCTAATTTAAAAGACGAAAATTGGATCTCTGTTTATAATTCCACAAACATGCATTATACAACTGAGGAGTTTGTCAATACATTACAACGAAATATTGACATAACAACTAACGAAGTACAAATTCGAAAAAAAAAATCAAAAAATAAGAAACCTTGGATTAATATAGAATTATTAAAAGCTATTGAGGAAAAAAATAATTTATACAAAAAAATCTAAGTGATATGAATATCAGTAATCAATATAAATTATCCAAAAATTATCTTAGTAGATTATTAACAAAAGCAAAAAAGAAATATTTCAATAACTTAATTGATAAAACTACTTGCACTTCAATGGCTTTTTGGACATGTGTCAAAAATTTTATGGTGGAACAGCAGTTAAAACAGAAATTGAACAGATAAGGACAGATGATAGTTTAATAACAGATCACGAAAAAATTGCAGATCTATTTATTAACTATTTCAGTGTCTTGAACAAACAAATATGTTGATAATTAATTCACGTTTCAATTATGTTGTACGAGTACGTAAAAAATAGCATATATTTATTTCCAACGAATGAAGTTAAAGTCATAAATACTATAAATATACTAAAAAATAAAAAATCTCTAGGTATAGATACCCTAAGATCAGAAATGTTAAAAGAAGTTCCGGAAAAAATTGCTAAACCATGAAACCATATTAAAAACAGGTGTCATTAAACAACTTTCTAAAGGTGAAGATCGTAGTGAATTTGAGTACTGCAGATCAATAAGCTTGGATTCGAGTCTCGAAAACAATAATTTTAAAAAAAAAACATAATATATTATCTGAAAGTGAATATGGCTTGAGAGAGGAAAGGTCCACAGAAGATGCAATTTTAAATTGATAAAAAATATTTACAATTCTTTAGATAGTAAAAAAGTTGTTTATGCATATTTCAAGATCCCTCTAAAACATTTGATACTGTAAAGCACAAAATATTGTTACATAAACTAAACAATTACGGCATCAGAGGTGTGGCCTTCAAATTGTTAGAGTGTTAGACAGCTTATTAAATGACAGATAGCAAAAGGTAACTGTAGATGGTAATATCATCATGACCAGAATTGTGACTTACGGAATCACGCGAGGAACGGTGTTGGGACCGTTTTTATTTACTATTCAGGTCAGATCATAAGTTTTGCTGACGATACAGCCACTTTTTATAGCAAATTGGAAAAACTTAAAGGGATATGTCGAAATGGACTTTCATCATACACCCCTTGGTAACCAAACCTCAACCAACTTCAAATTGACAATGATATAACAGTTCAAGAAGCAGAAAACATTAAGTACCTTGGTATTGTAATAGTCAGACACCTAAAATGGAATCATCATATCAAATATGTAGGGTTTACGTAAAAATAAGAGGTTTACTTCCAAAATTCAAATATCTTCAGATTTTCCTGGATGTACACCACATGCAGATTTTATACTATTCTCTAGTACAATCACAATTAGTCTATGAGATTATTGAATGTGGTGAAGCCTACAACGCTCATCTTAAAAATCTAAACGTTAAACAAAATGCAAGCAATTTAATGAAACCCAGCCTGTCAGAAATGTTCACTCCTAAGAATTACGTTCGTGTGTAACAATTGATTGGAGCGGAGTGTGTTAACTCGAGTAAAAATAGGAGTCACCCCACCACGCTCCAATGCTCCAGACCATCCCTTTCTCCCCTATAGCACTCTGATGCGCGATAGAGGCACAACTATCAGCCAAATGCTCTTGATGTGGAGGTCCTGGGTAATAAAACCTCAACATGGTTTCCTAACCGAATGCAAAACTCAGGACAGCGCATTGTCGCTATATTCCTGCATTAAACAAAATTGGATCATTAGAATAATATATAGAAGAGGTATAAGATCTTTAGTAGACAAATTATTTACAGACAGTCATTTCATGGATTTAAGCTTGTTGCACTCCTACAAATCGTTATTATATTTACACCGTGAGAAATCATTTCTAAATTGTACCCACCATACATATCAAACTAGAAACAGAAATTTAAAGATATTAGTAAAAAAAGGGAAAAGCCATTGGTCAATGTTGCATTGATTTTTTGGGACCAAAAATATTTCTTTGTCTACCATTTACCATCAAAAACATACACAACTATAAAAAATAAAAAAAAAAAAAAAACAATGGATCTATGGTAATAGATATAAACTATGAACAAGTGTTCATTAGCTAAAATTTCAAATAAATATTATATTTTTAAATTTTATGTTTTTCTAATTATAATTTGTCAACAGTTTGCATGTTACTACTTTAAATTTTTTATAATTGTAATTTGTGCGATAAAAATATGTTAAAAAAATTCAACCCTCACTTACAAGTCATAGTCCATGTGACACACAACTTCTGTGAGAAATTGAGTTTATTTATATATTGTATAAAATATGTAAATTTATATTGTAATGCAATTTTTTTGTTATAACTAAACTCTATTATTATTAATTGTATATATAGAGTAAGTTATATATGCTACTTACAGAAATACAATGATTTTAATTTTAATATAACACTGACACAACTGTGAGTACACAATAAGTACCTGATATTAACTGCAGTAAATTCAACAAATGTTTTAGTTGATAATCAAAGTCTATTTAGATATTTATGACTTATTACTATTGTCCATTAATCAGCTCTTTTATAGCATTGTGTTGTTTTGTTTTTAATCCATTGTTTCACATTTATGTCTATGTTTTTTATAATTTCTAATTTGTTTTAAATTGTCTTGTAGATAAATTGTATAATTTGTGCCATATGTAACCAACATATCTCTGGAGTGTGGTTTTATTACATTTAGGTAAAATTGTATTCTTCCTTGCTTATCTAGTTTGATGAGCCTGATAGTTAAAGTTCAATATTATCTTTTTTTCATGTATATGTATATTGGCTTTGTAACAGAATACTTTTCGTTTAGTTAACAATTGACTTTTATTATACAACAGCTCGCTAGAATATCTTAAATGTTTCCATAAATAATTCTAATTAGCCACTTCTGAATAATGTTTATAGAACGCAAATCGTGCATAATAAAGAATTCGTAAATGAGTTAATCCTAAAAATTGTTTTAACAACTTTAATCTTGATAGTAGCCCTCTTAATTTAACTACTATACCTATTATTTGCTTTAGTATTCCATTGTTAATGTTTATCAATTATTACACCTAGATATTTAATCTCGTATGTATATGGAATTTTATTTTTTTGCATCGACCAATAATGAGACAAGATTTGAAAGTTTATTTACACACGATGTAAATGGCATATATTTTGTTTTATCTTCATTTAAGGTGAGCTTATTAAACTGAAACCATTTCTAAATTGTAGCAAAGTCTGTTTCGGCTTTTTGTTGTAAATTACCCCATGTGCATAATAGAAAATAGCTGTGTTATCTGCAAAGCTTATTATCTTACCTGTAATATTTAGTCTGAATAGATCATCGATGTAGATATTACAAAAAATTGGTCCTAAGGCTGTGCCCTCTGGGTCTCCATAGGTTATAATTCTTACCTTACCAATTTCTCGATCTATATATACACATATTATTGTCTGTTTAGAAGAAAACTTTCTACGATATTATATGCAAGCCTTCTAATACCATATTTTTCAAGTTTAGTTAGCAATATTTTATGTGAAACAATGTCAAATGCCTTTGATAAATCTACAAATATATAAAAAGCTTGTATTGTGTTATCAAGAGCTTTGTAGATGTTAGCTGTTAGAGCACAGTTAGTTGTTACCAGACATCCAGGTATATCTCGACGCTTTTTTGAAAATTTAGCGACCGAAATACTGGATGTACATTTAAAAAACATATAGAATTTTGACAAAACAAACCTTACAACTGATCCAGGGGAAAAGAGGGTGCTCGTGAAGAAAGGTTGCAAGTATTCTAAATTAATTCAAGACGCATCAAAGACATAAATTTCCATCTTTGCAGGAAATGAAGCTGGAAAGCTGTTGTCTCCATATATTGTTTATCCAGATAGTAAGATGTGGACCACGTGGACGAAAAATGGGCCAACAGTTCGTCGCTATAACACTAGTTTTTCTAGGTGGTTTGATAGCATCATATTTACTGATTGGCTAGAGCCTCAAATGATACTCAGTCTAAGAAAATTAGAAGGAAAGAAAATCCTTATACGCGAAAACCCTTTTTGCATTTGCATTTAACAGTTCAGTCACTTAAAAATGACGTCAAGAAAACCAATCAATCCTAATTTGCTTACCCCACAATCGCACACACTCTGGACGTGGCATTATTTCGCCTAGTTAAAATAGCATGGAAAAAGTGTTATCGGACTGAAAAATACCAAAGAAGACATTAAATATACAGATATTTAAAAACCGAAAAAACTTTCAACCAATGTTAGCAAAATTAATAGACATTATTACACCAACCATCAAAGATAATTTGATGTCCAATTTTCGCAAATGTGGGATATTTCCTTTGAATGTTCAGGAAGTTTAACCGTCATACCTCGAAGTTCAAACACAGATATTGTAGAATCTAAGTTTCTTCAAATACTTAAAACAAGAAGATCATTGTCAACTAACACTACAAATTATCGCAAAAAATCAACATTTCTCCTAAAAAGAGTGTGCTTTGATAACTCAATCGAAGAACCTGCGACCTCCACTACAGCAGAAGACGAGCACCTACCAGTATTCTTTACTTTTAGGGTGCTACAGCCCAAATCGAACCTAGGCCTACTTCAAACTATACCTCCAACCTTGCTGGTATCACGGTGGTCTTTTCCAGGATCTCATGTCTAGCAAATTGTGCATGCCCGCTGCCACTTCATCCTCCCACCTCTTCCGTGGCCTTCCTTTTGGTCTTAAGTCTTGCATTTTTCTACCTATTTTCTCTTGCTAGCTCTGTTTGGCAATCTTCCGGTCTCCATTCTCACTATATGACCAGCCCATCGAAGTCTCTGAAGTTTATAGAATTTTGAGATCGGTACCTCTTTGAACAGTTAATAGAGTTCATCGTTTTACCTGGATCTCCATACCTCGTTTTCGTTAATAGGTCCAAATATCTTCCTTAGGACATTTCGTTCGAAGACTTCAAGATTTCGTTTTGTGTCTTCTTGTTATCACCCATGTCTCGCATTCATAACCTACTATTGGTCTGATAATGGTCTTGTATATCCTGATTTTCAATCTCCAGTGTGTGTTTTGTACTATTGTATTCAGAAATGTAAGCTTTGTTTCCTGTACTATTGTTTTTTAAATTTATGGTTCTTGTCTTCCATCCGTATTTAATGTAACTCCAAGATATGTGAAGCTTTCTACAGTTTCAATATTGTCCTTTAATTCAACTGTGCATCAGTTTTCCCTAGCTCTTGCTCTTGGTCTTACCTGTGATAGTTTTTTATCTTTTAGATGAGAGGACACACATAATTTAAATAGAAAAAAGAGAAAGAAAGTAAGTTCATAAATTTTGTAGAATAAAAATGCTATCAAACAAATAAGTTTTATTTTGATATGGTTGTAAGAGAAGTTAGATGTTTTTAAGTTAACGCGAATAAACAGTAAATTAAAGGTAGAAGGTGTCATCATAGCTCGCAACAAAGGGCAAAATATATATTTTACCTGCTACTATATATCATCGTCATCATTATCATTATTCGCAGCATATTATACCGATTATGGTGTAGCCTCCCTTACATATTTGTTTCTAAAACCTTATAACACAGTGTTTTTCATTGAATTTTTGCTTTTCTAGTTTTTAGTTTTGTTTTTAAGAGGTACCTAATCATATTTTTTTATTTTAATTTAATTTACTAAAATAATTCAAAACAGATTTTAGTTTTCTCCTATGAATTCTAAAAAAAAATTATTTCCTTTTTTTATTTATTTTGTGAGATAAAGAAAATTAAACAAAATATGTGCTTAACTTTGCATCAGTAGGCTATGTAGTGACGTTAAAACTAGCGATTAAAAGTTATTTTATCAAGAGGGGCAAAGTAACCTTTGGCTATGGCTCTGCATTTAAAATGCAAAAAAAAACAGTTTTGCATTTTTTGCTTTTAACCTTAAATCATTTAAACCGTATTAGTTTAAAGTATTCTTTAGATCTAGGATTCAAGTAAATAAAGATATCTCACACACACACACACACATACACACGCGAGGCGTTCAACCCAACCCCTAGTGACATGTGTATACCACTGCTAGTCAGTGGGATCCACATGTCCGAAGATCAAACCGGTCTCGCTCCAGAAGAGCTAATCATTCTGGATCGGTATCTATCTGACCCCCAGGTTTTTCCACCACCCCTTCACTACGTCTGACATACGCAGCGAAGGCTTATGAACTTTACGTCGGGCTATTTGGGTAATGAAAAACCCTCCGTATCGACATTGTTGTGGTTAGGCCACCTGAAATTAAGGGGTAGCTTTGAGCTTTTCTCCCTAGTTACTTTACTGAATTTAATTTGGCATGAGCATTACTTTGGACCTGATGTCCCTAAAGAGTGTGTGCCCCTGCACGGAGAGGCACCAACCGTAATTGGTGCCCCTACGTACAGGGAAATGTGTGTGTTCGGACACTCAGCCGCCGATTTGGCAAAAGTTAATTTGTTCTCCTCGCCGGCTGAGTATCCGACCGGTCTGGCCACCGAGCCCATGCTTGTCGCACATGGCCTCGATGCTCAGGGGTCGCGCGCTGGTCTCTTAAATTGGACCTGCCATAAGGGCCTAAGCCAACAAGTTGGCTGTACAAAGAGGGTCTTTATACCATTCATTCGCGTGTATACCTGTGTGCTGTGATAGGGATCAGTATCACGTATTATATCGCGCCCGGGTTATGAATATATAATTCATTGTCACTATAATTCGTTCGCGGAAATTAGAGGGTCTTTTATCGAATTTTTATCTAAAACTAGAACTTAAAGCTAAATATATTTTTTTGGTGGTAATTCCTGGTGTCTGGAACTCTAAAATGCCAGACCCCAGTTGTTACCTTTTTTTTTTTCCTACCTCTAACCCGCGTTGTCCTCGACTAGTCTGTGCCTATCTTTGTCTTTACTATGTTTATGCTACTGGGACATATCCTGCTATCTGTTGTTCATTGAAGATGTCATGTGCTCTTTCGTTCATGGTGTGAAGAATTCTTTTCTGTTTTGTGTCTCTATATAGGTACCGTAGAGGTATATATCTTGGTACATTTAGTGCATCTCTGATTAGCTGATTTTGTGCTACTTGCAGTTTCTTTCTGTTTGTTTTGCTACCCTTATCTTCGTCCAGAAGTTTAATTTGCTTTTCTTACCTATTAGTGAGGCAAGTTGTATCTTTGTTAATTTAGCTTTATGCACTGCTTGGTTTATATGTTCTGTGAATGTGAGCTTGTGATCAAGGGTCAGTCCTAGGTATTTAGCTTGATTGCTCCATTCTATGTCTTCATTTGCTAAATTTAGTTGCATGTTGGGTATTTGTCTTCGTTTTCTGAACATGACGGCCTATGTTTTATCCGGATTAAGTGCGATTTTCCACTTTATGCACCATGCATATAGCCGATTTAGAGAGCGTTGTAGGTTTCTTGTTGCAAAGGTTATGTTCCTATTGCTAGTTGCTAGCGCTGTGTCGTCCTCATACAAGCTGAGCATTGTTTTGTAGTCGCTGGGTGTATCTGCTGTATATATGGTATACAGGTAAGGTGACAACACAGCCCCCTGAGGCACACCAGCCTCCAGAGTCCCGACCTCGGATAGGGTAGACCCTATACGAACTCGGAATCTCCGGTTTGCTAGGTATGACGCAAGAAGACATGTCATCGCCTCACTGTATCCGCTGTGATTCATTTTGTATAGTAGGCCTTCGTGCCATACTCTATCAAATGCTTTACTAACATCGAGGAAAGCTGCAGCTGTGTACATTTTTTCGTTGTAACCTTTGGTGATGAATTCCGTTAATCTGAGCACTTGTAATTCACAAGAGTGCCTGGATCTAAAACCGAACTGTGCTTCTGGAATCATACCGATTGCTTCAGACTCTGTTTGTAGTCTTTTTAAGATTATTCTTTCGGCTATTTTGCTTAAACATGATAGTAAGCTTATAGGTCGATAGTTTTGTGGAAAACTCCCATCTTTTCCCGGCTTTCCAATCATTATTACTTCCGCCTCTTTCCACCTGTATGGAAAGTATCTTAGTCGCAATATTCCATTTATTATGTAAGCAATGTACACTATGATCTTGTTTGGTACATTTTTTATTGCCCTGTTTGTGATTTTATTAGGACCTGCTGCTTTTTTGGGACTTAATATTTTGATTAGATATTCGATCTCTTCCGGACTTGTATGCTCTAGGCTTATTATGCTTTTTCTTCTTCTTAAGCATCTAGCGCTTCTTTCTACTTCCTCCGTGAAGTCTAGGTCTTCTGCCGGGTGAAAATTTTGCGTATTATTGGTTTCGAGTGTTTCTCTCATTACTTCCGATTTTTTCTGATCAGTAAATACTCTGCCATTTGTTCCGTGTAATGGTGGTATGGGTTTTTTATCCTTTCTTAGTATTTTTGATACTTTCCAGAATGCGGATTGGTTTGAATTTAGTTCTTGGATATATTTGTCCCATTGTTCGCTTCTGTGCTCATTTAGTCTTCTTTTGACTTCCCTGTCTAATTCATTAGCAATTCTTTTATCTTCTTGATTTCTAGTTCTTTGTGCTCTTCTTCTTTTCCTGTTCTTTTCTTTAATGAGATCTTTTAGCTCATTTGAGATTTCATCGAATCTGCCTTTTGGTGTTATTTTGTTTTCTGTTTTTGTACTGGCCTCAATGGCATTTATCATTGTTTGCTCTAGTTTTATGATGCTTCCTTCGAGTTCTTCTATGTTGTTAATAGTCGGAATTGCTCCGATATTTTCGCTTATTACTCTTCTAAAATTTGGCCAGTTTGTCTTCTTTGTTTGGTGGGGCTGCAGTGGGTTTAGTTCCACTGCGCCTAGGGTCATGACAATTACATTGTGTGTAGAGTCGCCTTCATTTACCGTTTGTATTTCATGTTGTTGCCCTGTGTTATGCAGAATTGCTATGTCGATGTGTGAGGGAAGTTCTCCGTGAAAGCATATTGGGTCTATAGGACCCGCTACAATGGTGTTATTTTTATTTTCTAGATAGGCACAGAGTCGTCTACCGTTCGCATTTGTTCCACGGTCGTACCAGTTGGGCGATCTAGCGTTCAGATCGCCGATAATTACAGTTGGTTTATCAGAATCTAGTATTAGATCAAGGTCTTCTCTTAATATCGGCTCATTAGGCCTAACATACGCTGAAACGATTTTCAGCGTCTCGTTAGGCATAATGATTCGTACTATCGTAGCTTCCATTGTGGCCAGGCCAAGTGGTGTGGGCACTAGATGGTGGTCTATTTGCCCTCTTACCATAATGGCCGTGCCACCTGAGCGCGCTCTGTGATCGTCTCTATAGATGACATAGCCCGGAATTTTAGTTTTAATACTTTCGACTAATTTAGTCTCTTGAAGAGCCATGACATCTATAGCGAGTCTGTTGGTAAACTCGTCAAGGATGTTAAGTTTCGAACGAATCCCGCCCGAATTCCACGATCCGATCTTTAGCTCGTCCAACTGTACTGGCATTATTTCGGTCCGCACTTACTCATCGCCTCGAAAGCTTTGGTGAAATTTTCAAACATACCGGAGAAGTGATCCGATATTTGTTTGAATTTGTTGTTCATTATCTCCAATATGTCGTCGTTAGTTATTGTTTTTGCTACAGGGGCAGCTGTTGATGGTGTTGCTGCCTTTGTCGCCGCGGCATAACTTGTGTTAGGCCGGGTGGTAGGTGCACTCGGTGCATCTCTGTATTTCGGTGGGGACGTTGTTTTCGGCTTCCTTTTGGGTGCTTTGGTGCACCCCCTGTAGCTTGCTGTGTGCGCTCCATCGCAATTTGCGCATTTAGCTGGGGTTTCTCTGTCTTTGGGACAGTCCGACGATCGGTGATAGTCTCCGCATTTTACGCAACGCGAAGCACAGTGGCAGGCGCTCGATCCGTGGTAGAAATCTTGGCAGTTGTAGCATTGAACAATGTTTCGTTGCTGTTTGGTTTCATCCGCTATCCTTATTCTTAGGTAGCAGAGGTTTGTGAGATTTTTGGCTTTTTCAGCATCTTCTTCAGGTACTGTTATTTTGTATAGGGGGAGTGTGACTCTTACTCCTTCTCTCATGGCTGTGACAGTCTCTATTTTTATGGCTTGTACACCTTTGTTTTCTATTTCATTGATTATTGTTTCCATGTCCATGTTTTTATGTAATCCACGGATTACTAGCCTTTTAGTTTTAGGTGTATCTATAGGATACGCTATAAAATTGACTGCAGGTTTGTGATTTTCTAAGATGTTGACCATCGCTAGGTATCCCTCTCTGCTCTTTGTCTGTATGACTACAGACCGCTCAGATTTCGCAAACTTGTTGTCTGAGATGATGGCTTTCTCTGCGGCTTTGCGCAGGATATTTTGACTTTCGCCGACTGTTTTTGCCGGCGGTTTTGGCATTTTGGTTTGTTTTTCACCAGGCACCACTGGTTCGTCGCTTGTTTGTTTTTGTTCCTTTTGGACTCTCTTTGCTTGATGAGCTTTGATCTCATCATCCATTTTTTTCTCCTGTCGTTTTTCGACAAGAGTTCTTTGTTTTTGCGCAGCGCTCACAGTTTCTGTGGGCGTGGCTTCGCTGTTTTAGCAGTGGTTGCCTTACTTTTTTTGTTCTTAGCTACTTACTGCCAATTTTCCTCACTCGGTTTGTCGGTTATTACTACATTTTTCGGTTTTTCGACCTCCTCATGTATTCTAACCGATTTGCCTGTTTGACGTTCTTCGCATCTATTTGCACTGGCTTCGCGTGCGCGCTTTGCGGGAACGGCGGGTTTCCCTTTCTTTTCCGTTAGTGACACTATTCGTGCCACTAATTCTCTGTTCTCACGGTCTTTTTGCTTTATCTCGCTTCTTAGTTCTTTTAATTGATCTAAGAGCTCCTTTATTTGCCTATTATGGCTAGTTTGCATCTCATCCATTTTCTGGATGAGACATTGTAATTGTGTTGCCGTGCTGTCTTCTTCTCTTTGCTTTTTATTTTCTTGCTCAGGGCTTAGCCCTGGGCTGGAGCATGGTCTTTTCACCTTTTCGGGGCGACGAGCGTTGTATGCGTTTTCGCGGTTAAAGATCTCGCGTCTCGAGTTGAACTCCACGGTGGATAAATTATCATCTAAGTTGTATGATTTGACTGACTGAGGGTCGGTCGCATCGTTGCTATACTCATTATCTGAGATCACGGGGGAGTCGTATTGCTCGTCCATTTCATCGATGATAATGGACGGCGAAGGAGAGGCTGATGGGATTGAGTCTGGAGTAGTGCCTTCCGACACACACTCTGACTCGTTAAGGTTAGGGTTTGGGGGGTTGACAAATTCTAATTGAGCGGGAAGCTCGGGGGTTTTATTCGAAACCAACGACATTGAAAGCTGTTTACTTAAATGACCGCAGTTTTTTGTTTGTCCACCCGACACGTGTCGAGTGGATGCTGGGTGCCTTTCCAGGCCCTGCCTCGGTTGTTCACTCCTGTTTCCAGGAGGGATCCACTTGCTGTTCTCACTCTGTAGGGCAGGGGCCGTTTCTGTCCGACTTTGATGCAAACAACGAAGCCTTACAGTGTCATCCCTGACGGCACCGTACAGATATCCCGTTATTTCGTGAATTGCTATTTATTATAGCCCTCCGAGAGAGGCCTATAAAAATCAACCTCTCTGCGGTTCAAGATAATAATGAAATCGCATCCACTTTTCGCTTTAAATTGTTTCAAGCGCCCAAGCCACTTGCGGTGTCTTACCCACCGCTAGGAGCTGAAAAGCTCCGTTGACTCAGGTCGGTCTCGACTCTCCAAAGCATGTCCGCACTGTTCAGCTACTCGAACTGAACTGATCATAAAGATATCTCTCAATTTTATAAACATTTTATTGAAAATTTTTCAGAGACCTTTAACAACGGAGAAAAGTAACCCCGGTTTGCGGTAACGATATTTTCTGTATAGACTTTTTTTTTAGCATTGTAGTTTGTTAATTGTAACGATGCTATTTTTTTTTAAATAAAATATTTACTTTTGGGTTACCGTTTCTTATTTCGTTGTAAAATAAACATAAATTCAAAATACGAAAAATGTTCAGAATTTTTATATGCTTGTTTATTTCTAATTAATCTTGAATATTTAAAAAAAAATTATTTATTCTTTATTTTTTTCGAAATTTTTTATTTGGGGCTTGAGAGGCGTCACCCGTTTGTTTGTGTACCTAATTTTACTTTGCTGGGGGTTAAATGCAAATACATTGTAAATAATATTTTCGATCAGATTGTTTACAATTTTTTAATCTTGATTATAAAATGCAATACGTAATATTTTAAGAATTTAATTCCGAAGGTCGTATATTGCTATTTTGCAGCAAGTTTGAATTAAAACATTTTTAACCAGTCGTATCTTTTAAAGTTAAAAGTAAGGAAACTTGAAAAAAAAACGATATTTTTAGGTATTTTTAAAAATTTTAACTTTTTTATTAATATTTCCAACCTACTTGCCAGTAAGATGAAGTTAAGGAGTAAGTGAATTAATATTATTATTCTAGTTATTACACAACTTTTTCTGCAAAAATCAGAATGCCACCTTTTACTTCCAAATGTATTCCTTTTTTACAGGTATCTTTTACAGGCTCTATATTGGTAGTCAGCGGACGATACTCGCATTTTAGGATTGAACTAGCTACTACTACAGTTTATTACATTATCTTTTCTTTTGTGAGATGTAAAAATATATGCCAAATTTAGATCCGATATGCGTCTATTATTTTAAATATGTTTTATTTTGTGTTTGAATTTTTTTTTTGATTAGGTAATTTTTGTTTAGAGGTTTCTATTTTACTTTTGTTTCTAGAACACTCATCATCATCATCCTTCTGTTTGCCTTTCCCCATGTGTGATCTGCTTCTCTAACTACTACTACTACTACTACTTGTCGGTTTATAACGTTCTCCGCCGTTTTCCGACTTCCAATCGCCACTTAGACCGGTTGTTCCATAGATCTTCTTCTATGGCCCTCTCTCTCAGTTCTTTATTTATTCCTTCGCTCCAACTTTTTCTCGGTCTACCTCGTTTTCTCTTTCCTTCTGGTTGCCACTTTAGTATTTCTTTTGGCATTCGTTGTTCGTCCATTCTTTGTAAGTGTCCGAACCAGATAAGTTGTTTTGTTGTTAGGTCATCTGTGATTGTTCGTTTGATTCCCATTATTTCTCTAATGCGTTCGTTGGTAATCCTTTCTCTTCTAGATCTTCCTGCGGCTCTTCTCCAAAAATCCATTTCCGTCGCTTTCAGCGTTGACAGTGTTCTTTCTTTCAGTGGCCATACCTCACAGCTGTATAAAGTGATACTTTTTACTATAGTCTCATATATCCTCTTTTTATTTTCTTTGCTGATGGATTGGTCCCATAAAATGGTGTTTAACATTGTGATGGCTTTTCTCCCTGACGTATTTCTCTCTCTTATGGCTTTGTCTAATGTTCCATCTTGTGAAATAGTGATACCTAGGTATTTGTAGTCACAGCAGTGCTTTATCGTAGTGTTATCGTCTAATATGAGATCTTTTTGTTCTGCTCCAATGCACAGGTATTCGGTTTTATTTTTATTTACTTCTAGACCCCATACATCATACTCTTCAATTAATTTTCGTGCCATATAGTTTAAATCGTCATAATCTTGAGCCATTATTACTTGATCGTCTGCAAAGTTAAGCGTATATACCATAGTATTGGTGAGCGGTATCCCCATTGTCCTGCATTTTTGTTTCCATCTTTTTAAAGCACTTTCGAGGTATATTTTAAATAAAGTGGGAGACAAGCAACATCCTTGCTTTAATCCTTTTGATGTTATAAATCCTGTTGTTATTTGTGTCCCCGCTTTTATCTTTATTATTGGTTGGTTGTATAGCACTTTGACGGCTTTTATTAATTCTATATTAATATTCGTGCTTTCCATTGATTGCCACAGCTTCTTCAGTGGAACGCTGTCGTAGGCTTTCCGTAGGTCGACGAACAACATATGAATCTCTTGATTCCTTGCCATCTTTTTTTCTATTATCTGGGTTAAGGAGAAAATGTGGTCAATAGTGGATCGACCCGTACGAAATCCTCCTTGTTCTTCTGCTTCATAATACAAGTATTCTCTCTCGATTCGGTTCTTTAACACCTTTCCATATATTCGACTCATAGATCCGGTTACAGCTATTCCTCGGTAATTTTCACAATTATTTTTATCACCCTTTTTATGTATAGTGCTAAGGTGTGATATCTTTCATTCCGTAGGGATTTCGCTTGTGTTTATGCATTCTTGAAAAAGTTGTCGAAGACATTCGTACAATTTGTTCGTTCCGTACTTAAACAATTCTCCGGGTATATCTCCTGGTCCGGGTGCTTTGTTCCTCTTCAGCTGTTTACATATATTTTTAATTTCCTCTGTTGTTAATCTTATTGGCGAGCCAACTATTGAAATTCTATCTTGGTTTTGATTTCTACGTTCCTGAAATTCGACTCTATTCTCTACCAAAAGTCCTTTGAAATACTCTTCCCAGTCTTCAGGTTTTATGCTCTGTATTACTTCTTTATTCTTTTCTTTTCTCAATTTTTTTATCAGTTTCCAGCTTTCTGTGCTTCTGGTTCCTCCTAGATAAGTATTTATTCGTTGGCAGTTTCTTTCCCAAGACTCGTTCTTCTTCTTAGAGATTTTCCTTCGTACTTCTGCTTGTTTTTATTTATATTTTATTTTGTCTTGTAATGATTTAGAACTTAAATATTGTTGGTATAGTTGTCTTTTACATTTTATTTCTTCCTCTATTTCGTTATCCCACCAGTATGGTTTGTTTACCTTGGGTTTTATGTAGTATCCCATTGCTTCAAATGCTGCTTCGTGTAAACAGTTTTTTATATGTTTATATAGCTGGTCGATATTCTTGGGGGCGGGGATTTGTAGCTTCTTATCCAATCTATTTTTAAATAAGTCTTGGGTACTTTCTTCATCTAGGCTTCTGATGTTGTATCTTCATTCCTGTATCTTTTCTGTTGTGTTTATGTCTATGCGTGTTTCTCTCTGTGGTCTTCGGATTGGGAAGTGTATTTTTGAACGTAATAAATAGTGATCGCTACCGCATGTTGAGCTTCTCTGAACTCTTACATCTTGTACTCTTAGTCGGGTTTTTTGTTTTGTTACAATATAATCGATTATTGATTTTATGTTTCGTGTTTCCTGAGTCCATGTATAGCTGTGTATCAGTTTATGTGGAAAGTACCCATTTAATATTCTGAGTTGATTCTGGTTGCATAAATCTATGAATCTTTCACCATTGTTGTTCATGATGTCTTCTCCGTATTTTCCTACTATTTCATCCGCATCTTTTCTTCCTACTCTACTGTTAATATCCCCCATTAATATTATTTCCCGCGATTGACTTATTTTCGATATTTCTTCGTGAAGCTGTTCAAAAAATGCGTCTTTTACATTGGCTAGTGCGTCGTTATTTATTGCGTATACATCCATAATTGTTAGTTTATATCCGTGAAGACACATATTTACTTTAATCAATCTTTCACTTATGGCTTCCCAGGTCGTTATGAACTTTCTTAGTCTTCTATGAATCATTAAAGAAATTCCCTGTTAAGCTCTACATTCTTTTGGTACTCCACTATAGAAATGGTCATATTTTCCTAGATTTTCAGAGCCGGTTCCCTTCTTTTTTGTTTCAGTAATGACTGCTATGTCTATTTTTAGTTCTGTTAATTCATGTAAGACTTCATTGAGTTTTTTTGATATACCTTGAACGTTCCATGTACCAAAAAATCGTGTCCTTTTTCGAAGCTTATGTCGTCTTTGTTGTGCCGTCCTATTCCGAGGCGTGTGATTGGGTTTTTTAACATTTTTATGTTTTTTACAAGTACTGGGGAGTTAGCCCAATGCCTTAACCCCCAACCTGGAGGACCAGGGGTTTGGGTTCAGAGTCTCCCTCTCCTAGACGAATTGCGGGATCTACCGCTAACGGGTTTCGTCCACCCTTTTTAATTTTATACGAACCCTAAAATCGGGGGTCGCCACTTCCGTCATACACACCGTACTGAAGATGTTCTTCTCCGCCGTGGATACCGTTGTGGTCTTCATCCGTGACCCTGGATAAGGGACCCTAATCAGGTACTAGTTTCCCGGGTCAGGAAACTCCTGGAATCTGCGGAGGGCAGGGATTGATTCATTTTCCCTGGTAGGACTGTCCAAAGGAGTTCCTACCCGCTACCCGCTTCTCTAACTATTTTTCTTTAAACTTTTCTGTCACGGGCTATATTAGCGTAAATAACTTTTACACTAATATCCTGACTAACTGTCGCACTACGTCTTTTTATGTCTATATCTTCCAAAAACTAAGCCTCGTTTATGGACGTCATTATCACGACTATGGTCATTATCTATCGGTAGCACATGTTCTAGCTACCTTAACTTGTGTTTTCTCATTTTGTTTTTAATATGAACCACACCAAACTTATTATATACTTATTTCTTACTTTTCATTCATTCATATCAATCAGTATTTGCATTTCAGCAACGTGAAATTTCTGTTCCTTCCTCTTTTTTACTACCCAAATACCTTTTAGATTTATTGGTACTTTTCTATCACCCAGCACTCCAATTATCTCCTTACATTTCACCCACCCTGCTCTAATTCTACTACTTGCATCTCCATCTACCTGCCTATTGCTCTGTAATCCTGATCCTAAATTAGTAAAACTATAATCTTTTGTGAGTTCTTGCCTATACAAGCAAACTAGTCTATCCGTATTTGGAATATCGTATTTAAAAGAATATGTAAAAAAATGATGAATGGGTTTCACATGTAAGTTCATTTCAGTTAGGCCAAAAAAAAATAAAATATATATATATATATATATATATATATATATATATATATATATATATATATATATATATATATATATATATATATATATATATATATGCTGTCACTATTTTTCCGGGTTTGACTCCGCGTTGTAAAATGCTGGTTTTCTTGAAAACTATTGTTTTGGCGACGTTTCGGCAAGGTCTCACTTGCCATTCTCAAGCCTTGTGGATCTACTTCTCGTCGTTACTTGATTAGTACTGGTCAGTACCGATTTGTAGCCCTAAATCACTTCTCTCTCTCTCTCTCTCTCTCTCTCTCTCTCTCTCTCTCTCTCTCTCTCTCTCTCTCTCTCTCTCTCTCTCTCTCTCTCTCTCTCTCTCTCTCTCTCTCTCTCTCTCTCCAATGGCGCTACAGCCCAAATCGGGCCTTGGCCTCCTCCAAACTATGCTTCCAACCTTGTCGGTCCAGCGCCGATCTTCTCCAGGTTCTCACGTCTAGCAAATTTTGCGCGTCCGCTGCCACTTCATCGTCCCATCTCTTCCGTGGCCTTTCTTTTGGTCTTGCGCCCTGCATTTTACTATCAAGGGCTCTTTTCGGCAATCTTTCTTTCTCCATTCTTACTACATGACCAGCCCAGCGAAGTCTCTGAAGTTTAGCGAATTCTGAGATCGGTGTCTCTTTGAACAGTTGGTAGAGTTCATGGTTATACCTGGATCTAAATCACTATGGACGAGTTTCGTGCTTAAATTCAAACGATTGTTGCATTCGTCAAGATGTTTGCTACGTATATAAACAACAAAATAATCGGAATATTGTATAATAGTTGCTTTAAATATGGAGGCGCGTAAATTAGTAGTATATATATTTAAAAGTAATGGTCAGATTCTTGTGGCAGACCTAAAATTGCAGTTTGGTATTTTACTGGGCCTCATAATGTCCTCTGAGCCCTACTTGGCTGTTTATATATAATTTCCATATCGTGTTAGCAACTTCTTGAGGGATTTGTAATTGCATCATTTTTTCCCGTAAGATAAAGCAGTTGACTTTGTCGTAGGCACCTTTAACACCTAGAAACATCGTTCCATTATAGTCGTTTTCAGTTAAGCCTATTTGTATGTCTGTATCTAAGTATGTCACCGCATCTATGGTGCCAAAACCTTTTTTAAAACCATATTGTATAGTTGGTAGAGCGCCGGTTGTATTTAACCACTATTCCAATCGGTTTTTAATTATTCTTTCGAAAACCTTGAGTACCTATACATGGCATAAGTGCAATAGGTCTATATGAGTCACATAGGTGGAGGTTTTTGGTTGGTTTGTGTATTGGTATTACAATAGCCTTTTTCCATTCTTCTATACTTTCCCCATTGATCCAAATATCATTTAAAATTTTGATTAGAAACATCTTGGTATTGTTTGTTAATTGGAATATCATAGGATATCTAATATCATCATATCCAGGTGATGTATTCTTTCTGTTTTTTATGATATAATTTAATTCTGGTAAGCTAATTGGTTTACTAAAAATCTTATGGTTGGTGTTATTTTGTCTTTGTTTTGAGAACATTTGTAAGGTATTATCCAAAGCATTAGCTGATGTAATTTTATCTAAAAATGATCCTTGCCATACATAATTCTCCGATGTATTATCTTTCATATAGATCCTATTCATTTTTCTGGCCTGAGTCCATATGTTTGTTAATGGTGTATTTCTATTTAAGTTTTCGCACCAGAGGTGCCAATGTAGTTGGCAAAAAAAACTTTTTTGTTTTTGAAATTTCGTTTTTACATTTCACATAATTTTCCATGGTGCTTTGTTGCTTATACCTGTTGAGCATTTGTTTTCTTTTTTTAGTAGCCTCTTCGCAGCTTTGATCCCACCATGGTGGAAGAAGAGTTTTTTGTTCAGTTTAAAGGGTTGGTGAATGGTTGTAGAAGCATAGGCTGCCTTATTTATCCCTTCAATTAATAAGCTATAATTGTGTTCCGCGTTGTTGCTATTTTTAATGTGTTGTGCGAAATATATATTCGCAACTTCTTGATATAGACTCCAATCTGCTTTATTCAAATTCCATTTTGTTTTTGGATGTATTATGATGTCTTTACTTTCCATGCCTTTGTTAATTTCTATAATAATTGGAAAATGGTCTGAACTCAGTACATCAGGTAAAGTTTCCCATGTACAATTAATTGCTATATCTGGAGTTGCAAAAGTTAAATCCACGACTGAATTATTCCCATTATTTGTGAACCTTGTAGGTGATCCGGTGTTTATAAGTACCAACTTCGTATTGTCTGAAGCGGTTATAATTTGCGTGCCTTTGGTGTTACTTTTGTATGATCCCCATCTTGAATGATGCGCATTGAAATCACCTCCAAATATACCATTTGACTTGGTACAGTTGAGAATTGTGTCCAAATCGGAACTTGTTCGTATGTCAGGTGGGTAGTATAATGAGAAACAGCGTTATTTCACTGTTATTCAATATTTGTATACCCACATTAAAATATTTTCATTAAAATTTTTTTAGTTGGAATTTCTCTAAAACAAAATACATTTCTGACAAGGATTGTCACACCTGCAGAACCATAATTTCTATCTTTACGAATAGTATTATAGAAATTATTTTGATTATCTGGCTTAAACCATGTCTCTGAAATTAAGGCAATATCAATTATATTTTCGTTTAAACATTTAACTAAACTCAGTTTATTAGCTACAGCCGATTGCGCATAACATTTGTAAATCTTTATTTAATTTTTTATTTTATTAGCCATTACTCGAATTTGTTGAATTTGTTAATTTTATCATAAACGTATGCTTCATCTAACTTTTCCAAATCGCTAAAAGAATCAAACTCTTCGAGTTCACTTTTGTGGACTAAAAATATTGAAAAATATGTTTATAAATTCATTTGTATTAGGATCAGGATCGGCACTGTGTAAAATAATTGAGGGAAGCGGTCTTTTTGGACCAAATTCAAAAGGAAACATAGCTTTAGGTAAGGGAGATTGGGCTTTTCTTTTTTTTTAAATGTGAAGAAGTTCCAGGTTGACTTGGAGGTACTTTTTGTGTTTGTTTTTGGGTGTTGGATGAGGATGGTTTAGGTATATGTTTGGTCTTAGTTTGACTTGGAAGAGGTGGAAAGCTTTTATTATTTAGCATACCTAATACTTCAAAACTATTCCTTGTACTAAAAGCACATGTATAAGAGTTTTTAGACTGTCCTTTGATTCTAAGAAAGTTAAATTTTTTTCGACCATATTACTTTGAATTTTGTTTTGTTCTTTAAATTTTGGACATAGTTTGGAAATGGATTTATGCTCATAATTTTTATAATGTATACAATAACTGTCTTGTGGGTCTCTACAGTTATTATTATCGTTTTTCTCCTGTCCGCAGTTAATACATCTGGTTTTTGTACTGTTACAATAACGAAAAATGTGTCCATGTTGCAAGCATTTAAAGCATTGTATAACTCTATTAGCTCATTAGAATTATTCAAAAGCGCAGCCAATAAAATTAAAATGGCGATGATGATTTCCAACCTCCGATAGGAGAAGGAACCTGAAGAGGATAACTCTATGCACATAGGGTTCTACGGAACAGGCAACACTGGTTATATATACATATCTGGGTAAAATGCTTGCTTCAAAAGCAAGTAATACCAATTTTCTGGGAACATGTACTTTTTCTCCATTTAAATGAATTTTCCTTTTCGGAGTCGAGTGACTTCCGTTTCTGATAAATTGGATATTATATTATCAAAAAGATATTCATCATTAAAGAAAGTATCTACGTTTCTTATTATGCCTTTTCGTTGAAGCAAATTATTTGGAAAACATGCTTTTAGCTGTTAGCTCTTTTAAATTTTCATTTTTTACTAAATTGTTTGCATCTTTGGGACTTTTAACTTACTTTAACTTTTACTGGTACTCTTAACCTATTCTTCCCTTCTCTGTCAATACTAAGAATATTTTTGATTGCTAAATTTTTATGTAAAATATGACCTACCTTCATAGGATGCAGTTTGCCAATATTTTCTTTATTTGTTTTTTTAATGAATACATATATGTACCTTATCTTTATAGAGATAAACTTTTTGTAGATTAGACAGCTTGCTTCCTTTTACCTGTTCCTTGGTCTGTAGGCATTCTTCCACTTGGTCCATATTTTGGGTCCCTCCTTAGTCAGGGGGAGAGTTTTCACCCATTTTTGTAAACTACCACTACATACACACAAACAAAAAACAAAAATAAACAATTATTTAAACACAAAAACTAGGTTTATTTGCCCGGAGTGAAATTGATTTATTTTTAATAGTCACAAAAAACTGGTTTTAAACACTATTTAAGCACGTGTAAATTTACCTGTACTCGCTGTAAATTATCGAACAAGACTGCAATATATTAACTTAAAAACCGACACACTACAATTTAAATTGCAACAGACTGACAAGTTTGGACCTGTAAAATGAGAATCCGTCTGGCTTAAGGCAATCAATTATATTTAATAGCCTCTTGACGAATGAGAGGGCAAATATCAATACGTGCGTTAGTTTGCAGTTAGAAATTTGCTGAATAAATGTACTTTAGTCACTATTATATAACGAATTTAAAGTGTTCCATGACAATGTAGTTGAGAGTGATTAACTGCATAAGGATATATCGATGGCGGAAAGTGAGCCATTACTGTTACTAGTTAAATCCCCTTTAATTAAGTAAAAAGAAATCAGAACGATCAATTAGGTTCTTCAATAAATTACTCTTATTATCAGTTTTGTGAATGATATCCCCTAAAATTAATTTAGTATGTGAAATTTGGTCAAAAAAAAATAATTAATTCGTGTATATCAAGATCAAGAGGGTGTGGTAAATATATATTAATATTCTTATGATAAGTTATAGAAACTTCTACAGCTTTAAGATTAGTATTCATTGCGATTGGTTTCATCTCTTGTAAAGAGCTACGCCGCCACTAGCTTGCTGAACTATTCTATTTTTTTTTTAAACATAGAAATTTTGTTAAATTTATATGTTAGTTTGTTTAAAGTGAGTTTCTTAAAAACGAAGAATTAGGAGAGAAAGTTCACGGATAACTGTTCATAGTGGGTATAAAACACATTTATGTTTCATTGAATAATAAAGAAATTGATAATGACTTCATTATCCTTCAACTTGTGATAATGATTCATCTGTTTCAACAGCTAAGGAAGGGTTGGGATTTATTTTTTTCTTTAGCCTGGTAATATTATTTGTTTATCTAGAATTTTGTGTATAACAATAAATAAAATTTATGATCTGAATTAGTTCACCTGGTTCGTTGGAGTAATATTCTAAAATTAATACAGGGTTATGATAATGTAAAATGTTTTCCAGAAAATGACATATTTCATTAAAATTTAGTACAAATGCAGGTGATCTGTTTTTGATTTTATCTTTAATGGTTTCGAACGAGTAAATGATATCTTAGTGGGAAATTTTGAAAGAAGTTTTGGGCTTTTTTGGTTTAGATTGTTTAGGGGTATTAAAAATGGTAAATCGGTTTTCGGATTGTCTTCGCTAA
Organism: Diabrotica undecimpunctata; assembly: GCF_040954645.1. Lineage (NCBI taxonomy): Eukaryota > Metazoa > Arthropoda > Insecta > Coleoptera > Chrysomelidae > Diabrotica > Diabrotica undecimpunctata. Next base: position 24,234,302 of record NC_092813.1, on the reverse strand, counting down.
TTTCAGAAAATGATATGTCTTTTTAGAATTTTGGAATTGGCGACATTATTTGAGGTTAGTGATGTTTCTGGTGTCGTAGTATTTTCGATGTTATCTACAGCTAGTGATGTTGTTTATGTATAAATGCAAAGCAAAATGTAATATTTATGAACAATTTAGTGTTATCGTTAAAAAAACTGTAAATCAAATCGTAGGTTATAGAAATTGAACAATTTGATTATCCAGTCGCGTACAATTATACCATGTAACTATAACCACCTACCATGAAAGTGCTTGTTTTTTTTATTCTTTCTCGTTGAAATATTCGATTTAAAATTTGACGAATAAGAGGCTACTTTTCATTAGCTACAAATGTGCTTCGGGCTTTATACGTACACCATTTTTTTGTTGTTTTATAAGCTATATTTTTGCTAAGAATATTTTTTCGATAAAATAATTACTTTTTGAGTTATTTGCAAAAACCCTCTAAAAACCTTGTTTTTTTTTTCGTTATTGAAAAATAAACGTATTCACTCGCAAACAATTCGAAACATATTGACTCAGTGAAAAAACTTTATAGAACAAAGGTTGCTTAGAATTAATTAGTTCATCCAATTTCTTACTTATTTTGAAAGTATGTTTTTTCACACCTGAGAATGGGTGAAACTCACCCCTAGGGCAAAAACACACATCGTCACAATATAACTTTTTTTCCTTAACATGTTATCTATGTGTATGCCAAATGTCAGGTCAATCAAGTTCGACTCGAGCAGCCGAACAGTACGGACGTGCTCAAGAGAGAAGCGTGCTTAGGTGGGGGCGACTGACCTATTGTCAACGGAGCTTTTCAGCTCCCGGTGGGTAAGACACCGAGTGTGGCATAGGCACTTGTCCTACATATTAGCGAAAAGCGGATGCTAGGTTGTTACTAGTTAAACCGTCGAGGAGCTGTTTTTATAGGCTCCTCGCGGAGGCTATAATAGCTTCGCTTTTGCGAAGAATTCGGGATCACCTCAGTGTGTCGTCAGGGATGACCATGTAAGGCCTTGACATTTGACAAGGTCGGACAGAAACGGCCCCTGCTCCTGAGGTGTGAGAAACAGGAAGAGAATCCCTCACTGTGAATACAGGGAGTAAACTACCGCGAGGTACCTGGGACGGCACCCAGTAAGCCGTACTGACAGCGGTCAGTCGGTGGAAAAAAAACAGAGTCGTCTAAGTAGAATTTTCTTATATCTTATGAACTATTTGTTCACTGCCTTACGGCAATATGAGTGATATTCCCCTCTCAGAAAGTGTTGTCACGCAGGTGACAACACAAGAAGAAGAAGAGAATGATTTAGCCGAATCATCAAACCCCTTTGTTGCCAGCTCGATCGAGCTATATAATAAATTTATTAAATCGACTAATACCGCGATCGACGACATAGAAATCGTGATATCTTCTGACGATGACTCCTATCTGCCCGAGTCGGAGGAAGAAAAAAGGAGCGAAATCGACACTGATGACGATGTCAATACGATGGACGCCATCGACGAAGAGCCGAGCCCAGCTGAAGAATCGCGCGAAGCCCCGCCCCCAACTGTAGTAGAGACACAACCCTCCGTGGACAACGTCTCAGAAAATGAAACCGAGCCCGAAATCGGCAAGAAAATGAAAAGGCTAAGGCCCAAAGAAGAGTCTCCGGAAGACGAAGAAGTAAAGAAAAAGGCCAGAGAAATGGCGGAAAGGGAAAAGTCCAATGAGCTTTTAAGGTCGGTCAATGTACTGGCGGAACAGATCAAATCCCTAAAAGAAGAAAGCCGTATCCGCGAGGAAAAGGCGAATAAACAAATTCAAGACCTTCTCGCTCAGATGACTGAGCTGAGAAACGAAAACAAAGAAAAGGACAAGGAGATACAAAAACTTGTACAACATATAATGGCATTAACAGCAGTCAAGGAGAAAGAAGAGTCAATAATGGAAATCGACCCGTGGAAAGCCTCCCTCGATAATGACGTTGTAAAGCTAGTGGAACTAGGAATCAGTTCACCTCCCCCCGCAAAGCCATCCGGTAGCAAAGGCAAGCCTAAAGAGCCGGAAAGAATCATAACAACCAAAGAACCTGCAGGTTGGACACAAGTCCAAAACAAAAAAGGAAAAAAGACAGGCACCACTACTGAGAAATCAGACAGTAGTGTGAAAACACAAATAAGCGTCGCCGAAAAGCAGACGCAGATAATAAATCAGCGGAAAGAAAACGAATTTAACAAGGCTGCGAAAGAGGCTCATGAAAGAAGCCAGAAAAAGAAAACTGCCCAAAATAACTTAAGCAAAAATAGCCAAGTTAAAAAAGAAAACGATGTACCAAAAGACTCACCGCAAACAAGCGAGGAGCCTATAGTAAAAGAGCTAAAACCACCGGCGATAATCCTAAAAACTGTAGGAGAACACCAAAAAATCCTGCAGAGAGCAGCCAACCAAGGCATAATATCAGTCAATAAGTTTGCACGATCAGGCAGATCGATTGTTATTAACACAAAAACAAGAAAAGATTACCTAGGAATGGTACACATCCTAGAAGAATACACTCCAAAAGTAGAATTCATCGCATATCCCATAGATAGCGATAAACTAAAAAGAGTCATTATAAAAGGGCTATCTGCCACTACTAGCACAGTAGCAATTAAAGACGAACTATACAATAAAGGAATAGAAGCAACAAGGGTGATCAATATGATCTCCAAAAAAGCTGATAAAAAAGTACTGCCACATTAAATTTCATCGTCACCCTCAAAGAGGAAGACGTTGCAAAAATTAAAAAAATATCTGATATATGCTACATGCGCATCTATGTGGAGGATGAATTTAAAATCACAAAAGACACCCTACAGTGTTATAACTGTCAAGGGTTCTATCACAGCTTAAAGGCTTGCCATTGCGGATCCAGATGTGTAAAATGCGGAGAAAACCACATCAGTAACGACTGTGAGAAAAGCCGGGAAACCGACCCCAAATGTGCAAACTGTGGTAAAGCGCACACAGCAAATTATAGAGGATGCTCTAAGGCCCCCAAAAAAAAAAAACCTGCCCTAACAAGACCGGTAGGAAGACCCGTAAACAGCGCTCCAATCAACAAAGGAGTCAGCTACGCACAGGCAGCGAAAAAATCTGCTGAAACCACCACAGAATCTCCAGCACAACCACAAGAAGTGTCGGTACAGGACGCAGCTACCCTCATCGCAAACTTCCATACAGAGTATAATAACAAAATAATGGAAATGATGTCCATGATGGACAAAGCAACAAAAATGATGACTGCATTTGGAGAAGCCGTCCGAAAATGTTAGCAAACCAAAACGAAGATCTACGCATTGGGTCATGGAATTCCGGCGGAATAATCAAAAAGATCAACCTTCTGGATGAAATAATAAACAGATTAGAGCTCGATATCGTAGCCCTTCAAGAAACCAAACTAATGGAAAGGAAAAAAACAAAATTTCCAGGCTACGATATCTATAGAACGGATCATAGAGCATTATCAGGAGGAACAGCTATATTTGTCAAAAAGGGACTTGAAAACGAGCACATCCCAACACCAGACGGACTGGTGACAATGGAAGCCACAATTATTCGACTTAAGGCCAACAACGAAACACTAAAAATAGTGTCAGCTTACGTTAGACCTCATGATCCGATTTTCAACGAAGATTTGAGCCTAATACTGAACTCAGAAGAGCCAACTATAATTATTGGAGACCTAAATGCTAGATCTCCCAATTGGTTTGACAGGACGACCAACCGAAACGGAAGATATCTCTGCAACCATCTCGAGAACAGACCAAACACATATATCATCGGACCAACAGAACCGACATGTTTCCACGGAGAACTTCCTACGTATCTCGACATTGCAATCCTACACAACGTGGGTCAACAATACGAGATACACTCTCTAAACGAAGGCGATTCGACACATAACCTAATCGTCCTGACCCTGGGCGCAACAGAATTGAACTATTTGCAGCCCCACAATAGAAAGAAGACAAGTTGGCCAAACTTCAGAAGAATTGTGAGCGAGAACATCGGTAATATCCCAACAATTAATAATATTACAGAACTAGAAGACAGTGTAATAAAACTAGAACAAGCAATAAACAATGCTATCGATGCCAGCTCCAAAACCGAAACAATCACAAGACAAAAAGGAAGATTCAGGGATATAAGTATAGAACTTCAAAACCTAATCAAAGAGAAAAACCGGAAAAGAAGAAGAGCCTACCGCACAAGAACGGTAGAAGACAAAAGGATTGCAACTGAGCTAGACAGGGAAGTGAAAAAACAACTTCAAAATCATAGAAATGAAAGCTGGGACTCCTATATCGATGAGCTAAATCCTAACAAATCCGCCTTCTGGAAGTTATATAAAATCCTCCGAAAGGACAAAAAACTCATACCTCCCCTACACGGAGTAAACGGGATTGTCTGGTAAAAACCTGGTAAAAACGGCACATTTCCGCAAAATTACAGACCTATCAGCTTATTATCTTCTATAAGCAAGATAGCGGAAAGAGTCATACTAAAAAGACTCAATGAAGAATCACAAATGCTAAGAACCATACCAGAGGCTCAATTCGGGTTCAGAAGCGAACACTCCTGTGAATTACAGGTACTACGACTTACAGAATTCATTGCCAAAGTATTTAATGAAAAAATGTACACAGCTACAGCTTTTATGGACGTCAGCAAAGCCTTCGACAGAGTCTGGCACCATGGACTCATCTATAAAATGAATGAATTTGGTTACAGTGAGGCGGTGACATGCCTCCTTACGTCATATCTTGCCAACAGAAGGTTCAGAGTTCGAATAGGGGCAACCCTATCCGAAGTCGGGACCCTGAAGGTAGGTGTGCCTCAGGAAGCGGTGCTGTCGCCGTACCTGTACACCATCTATACGGCCGACACGCCAAAAGAGCCAGGCTCTCTGTTGAGTCTTTACGCTGACGACACAGCAATAGCTGTTAGCTGGAGAAACCCGGATCATGCAGCTAATCATCTGCAAAGAGCACTAAACAGATTCCAAGGATGGTGCATAAAATGGAAAATAGCCCTAAATCCAGACAAAACACAGGCTGTAATGTTTAGTCACAGAAGAAGTGTACCAAATCGCGAAATTACAATCGAAAACACCCCAGTAGACTGGACCAACCAGGCTAAATACCTAGGGGTACATCTAGATAAGAAGCTAACGTTCACTGAGCACATCAATCAGCAAATACGCAAAGCCAAAGCGTTGAAAAGTTAGCTCTCAACACTTATTGGAAGGAAAAGTAAACTACGATTTAAAACCAAAATCAGGGTTGCGAATAGTATTATCCTGCCAGTCCTAACATATGCATCCGCTGCGTGGGGACACACCTGTAAAACAAACATGAAAAAGATACAGACCACTCAAAATCAAATAGTTAGAGATGCCCTTAAGATACCAAGGTACGTACCCTTGAGATATGTATATAGAGACTCAGGACAATCAAGAATCCTACGCACGCTAGACGAAAGAGCATATGAAATTTTCAACGGACTAAGAAACCACCCGAGCGGAATGTTAAGAGAGCTGACTAACTACAATAAAAACACAAGGACGGTACACAGAAGACCAAAACAACAGATAGCTCGATATAGGGAGAACCCGAACGAATAAATAAAGAATGAGATGGTTGCATGAAGAACGAACAAAGAAATGCAGTCAATCAGAAAACACACCAAAAAAAATCTGGCGAGAGGGTACGCTTTTCTTTTTTAGGTTTTTAGGTTTTTAGGTTTTTAGGTTTTTAGGTTTTTAGGTAATTATAAGTCCAATATGCACCGGGGTGTGTGAGAGCATTATACACTTGGGAATAGTATTATCCTGCCAGTCCTAGCATATGCATCCGCTGCGTGGGGACACACCTGTAAAACAAACAGGAAAAAGATACAGACCACTCAAAATCAAATAGTCAGAGATGCCCTTAAGATACCAAGGTACGTACCCTTGAGATATGTATATAGAGACTCAGGACAAACAAGAATCCTACGCACGCTAGACGAAAGAGCATATGAAATTTTCAATGGACTAAGAAACCACCCAAGCAGAATATTAAGAGAGCTGACTAACTACAATGAAAACACAAGGACGGTACACAGAAGACCAAAACAACAGATAGCTCGATATAGGGAGACCCCGAACGAATAAATAAAGAATGAGATGGTTGCAAGAAGAACGAACAAAGAAATGCAGTCAATCAGAAAACACACCAAAAAAAATCTGGCGAGAGAGTACGCTTTTCTTTTTTAGGTTTTTAGGTTTTTAGGTTTTTAGGTAATTATAAGTCCAATATACACCGGGGTGTGTGAGAGCATTATACACTTGGGAATGCATACCCCAATACACGCACACTATAGGATTAAGGAAAAAAGGAAAGAATTGTTGCCCATGCATTTTATAGTCCCGAAGTCCACAAAAAAAAATGTGTTTTCTGATTAAATATGACGTAAATTCATATTGATATATTCATACTTTTCATTAAACCGTTTAACGTAAATTTACCTTATATAGCAAATATAGAAGGGGCTCGTCAGTCCTTCTATATACCGTTCCGCGGACTAGGCCCTTAAGGCAGATCGAATGAAAGATCTACTCGCGAAATCCGAGCACTGAGGTCATGTGCGGCATACATGGGCTTGGTGGCCGGACCCCTCTCGGGTGCTCAGCCGGCGAGGAGAACAAAATTTATTTTGCCAAATCGGCGGCTGAGTGACCGAGCACACACTCTTTTCCAGACATAGAGTCATCAGCTCAGTCTGATGGCTCTATGGTCGGAACACACGCTCTTTTTTCTTTTTTTTTAGGGACTAAAGTCCCGACGTAAAGTAGAGTAAAATCAATAGAGTCAGTAAAGTAAATAGGGAGGATTTACTTAAAACCGTGGATGTCCTATTACACAGGGCATCTTAAGTAAATTTCAGATCATAAGCCTCCTCACGTAAGTCACACGATGAGGAGGGGTGGTGGAAAAGCCTGGGGGTCAGATAGGTACCACTTCGACTAGCGAAGTGTGACCGGTTTGATCTTCGGACATGTGGCTCCCATTCTTACATTGGTATACACATGTTCCTAGGGGCAGGGTTGATCACTGCGTGTGTGTGTGTGTGTCATGTCAATCCAAGCTGTTCTTTGGGGAGGTTTTATCGTGAGTGAATGGAATATTTCTGGACTTAAAAAAGTATATAGAATGCAGTTTCATAAATTTACCGATATTTTCGGTGATGCTGGTTTTATTACAATACATATTACTTTTTCCTAGGAGAAATGCAGGAGATGCAAGAAAATGCAGGAGATCTCTACAATGTCAAAAAGTGCGATTTCTACTAGAGTAGCAGATAAAACAGGTACTGATATTGTTTCGCCATTATTTATTTTAGATTGCGAATTTTTACTTTATTTCACAAATATTGTTACTTTTTACCTATTGTAGGCGTGTGTAGCCATAGTGTACGCAATGTGATTCATGAATATGAAATTACGGGAACACTGTCGACACCAAAATCAATTGAGCATCGTAAGAGTATTGTTAACTCGCTGGATGAATTTGACAGAGAAGAAATAAGAAGAATAATCTAACAATTCTTTTTTCGAAAATTTAAATTATTGAAAGAAATAAATTTTAAGTTTCAAAGTCGTCAGCGAAACAGCATTTTAATGAACAGGGACGAAATTATCTTGTGGAGACGAGAATTTCTGATAAAAATTAAATCCTACAGAAATGAAAACCTCAAAATTTACTACTTATACAAGACTTATCTAAACGCTGGTCACACCAAATCTAAAGTACTTATGGGTCGGTAACGTCTTATAAACAAGCGTTTTTAGATGCACTTTCTACGGGTTTAAAAATCCTGCAGGTAAATGTTTATGTGCTTTTTCACTTCAAGTAAATTTTAAAATAATAAAATGTGCAGGAAAAGGAAAAAGAATAATAATCTGTCACATTGGCAGTGAAGATGGGTTTGTTCCAGAAGGACTGTGGGAGTTTGAATAAAAAAAAGTGGGAACTACCATGAAGAGATGGATGGAAAATCTTTCGAAAATTGGTTCAAAAATATACTGCCCCGATTAGAAGACAACTCCATTATGGTATTGGACAAAAAGTCTTATCATTCCAGAAAATTGGAAAAAATTCCAGCTACTGCTTCTAGGAAAGCTGACATCCAAGTGTGGCTGAAATAAAAAAATATAGGGTTTAAGAACTCCATGTTAAAAGTGCAACTGCTGGCTATTGTTAAGGACCATAAGGCACCGGCGGCCGGCCAGGTGAAGTAGGTGAAGGTGAGGTTCACCAAAAAAATATAATTAAATTGAGATAAATAAATAAAAAATGAAAGCAACATTATTATATCTAAATTCTGAAATCAATTATTTATTCTCTTTTAATTAATCTAAAAATTAAAAAGACAACTATCTTTATTAGCGGTACGTACTTGACGGTGAAGTCCTGACCTGTGTCACTAGTCGTGTACTGAATCTTAGTATTCAGGAATAGGTAAATATAATTTTTAAAATGCGAAATGCATCTGCATAAGCGTTCATGGTTGCCATGGCAACGTGACGTCAACCTATCCTTAGTGATAGCTGAGAAAACTGGTGAGTGCAGTTCCGTCTATAAATATATTATTCGTCTTTACCCACTGTTGGATGTATATTTGGTATTCCTATTTTTCGGAAATTTCTCCCAGCGACAATATTTTGAAATTTAGTCTATTATATAGATATTTTTTATATAGTATAGTGTATAGTATAGTATTTATTAGTTTAGTTTAGTCACAGTATTAATTTTATTTGTTTAGTGCACTTTATTAATACATTTCTCTGTGGTTTGTTTCGGATTTCAGATATAAAGTGTTCTCGTGGATTTCGTTTGGACAAAAATAATTTTAGACAGACATAAATCCAATTAATGACTTCTTCTTCTTCTTCCTATGCCGTCTCCATTAACGGAGGTTGGCGACCACATTTCTAAAAATTTCTCTGTCTTTTGCCAGGTGGAATAATTCGTCTACAGTCATGTTTGTTCAGTCTCGAATATTTCGCAGCCATGATTTCCTCTTTCTACTTATTCCCTTTTTGCCATCGACTCTACCCTGCATGATGAGCTGCAGAAGACTATATTAAATGGTGGCTAAATTAATGACTTGGTGTGTAATACATTAGAGACTCCGTTTAGGCATTGAAAAAATTAAGATAAAAGGGATGTTCTTTTACATCGTCGACCAACCAGTATTTTAAACATCTGCGTCTGATCCAGAGTGGTCGGCTGCAATCAACATCTGACTCAGAGTGGGCGGCTGAATCGAAACTCACCAACCCGTTTAAGCAGGCGTGGTGTTTTAATCGACAAAAAACCCTCAATGAAATGTCAAGGTTCAGAACTAAAATACCCCAGGCAAGCAGAACGAATCGTATCTAGTATAAGTGCACTAAACAACTGTTTTCAAGTTATTAGGGCCCTAAACTCTATACATTTTTTTTAACAAATTTTTAATGAGTTTTGGGCGCGACGTAGGTACCAAAACTCCTTTTGGTCCGGCAAGCTTTCCTCATCTTCACCACTTTTTAGGCCACGAGCCGCCGCTGCAGGGACAATATATAATAAATATATCATTGATGAGATCGCAAAAAGCCAAAGCAAAGTAGTGTTAAGGGTGCCCCCATACAATTGTTAGCTCAATCCGATTGAGATTATCTGCGCAGAAGTAAAAAATTATGTAGCAGCAAAAAGGCCAAAAACACTACTTTTAAATTTGCAGATACAAAACATATTTTTTATGATGCAATAAATAACTTTAGTCCAACTACGTGGCAGAAATATATGCAACATGTTCAACAAAGAGTCGAGTCCAAAATGTGGAAGTTGGACAATATAATAAAGAACCATATCGACCCCATAATAATAAATCCAGAAGAAGACAGCAGCATATGTAGCTCCTCAGCCTCTGAGTAATTTAAATGGTATTTTTTCATGCTCTGATACTTATGGCAATGCTACTTTATCCAAAATGTTCACTTCGTTATGTAACTCTCAGTCAATGAATATTTTATTATAGCACATTGTTTTTCAATGGAACATTAAATTTTGCTTACAATGATTCAATTTCAAGAAATTCTTACACTAATAGTTTTAAAAGTAAATATTGTTCTGAAGCTATTTTCTTGTGGCGTTTTAAATTAATTACTATTTAAATGGGAATAAGCCACAATTATTGAGAACGATTTCCGAAGTGGAAATTGAAACGTCAATAAACGTTTTTTAACCTTTAATTGTGGCTTATTCCCATTTAAATAGTAATCAAAAGTAAATATATGATACACCTTAGTATGCCCTGTTTGGCTTTCACGTGCGCTTGTGTACAGTTGGGAAATTGTAAAATGAATGTAATTTACTTTTAAATTTCTATAATATTAGATCACATTCACCCGCTTGATTTACCAATTTATCAGTCCTGGAAACGAAAAATGCAAACTGGATACCTTATTAATTTAATATAGATAAAAAACTTAAAAATTTCCATTGAAGTGATGATATAAACTATGATAATACATCTTTAAATAACATTATTATAGAAGCAGCGTTAAAAAATATAGGAAAAATAAAACCCTGTAAAAGGTAACCTGTATCATGGTAGAATACTGAATTTGCACAAGCATTGACATCATGTAAACTTAGAAAACATAATACAGGCGAAAACTTACTTAACTTTTGAAAAACTTAAAGCTAAATCGAGATTACAAAAAAGCAACAAAGATAATGAGAAAAATTACTTATCATCTATAAATTCATCATCCCTCACAGGTTATTCGGTCTCAAATTCGTAAACTTAAAAACTCTTTTAGGCATAGAATATATAATATAATGAGATCATCACTTGTAAAGAAGCTATTAGTGAAATTATAGCTGAAGTCTACCAAGAATATTGTAGGTATCAAAATATAACACCAGATTTTTATTACACAAGCAAAATACGTATAGAATATTTTATAACCGTGATACAAAACTGACGATCCATGAAATGCTGCTATAACTCTTTAGGAACTAGAATTCGCCATTGTAAACTTCAAAAACACATATGTGCATGACACCAGGAAATTCCAAAAATATTCATAAAACACCTACCTTTCACAGCAGAAATAAAATTGTTAGATTTATTCAATACCTGTTTTTTAAAACATAAATTTTTAAAACTCTGGTCTCAGGCAATAATTATTCCCTCACTATTTAAAATGAAAAAATTTTAAATCTTCGTCTAACATGGTATCTATTCCGAAACAAAAGACCTCATTACCCGTTGCAAAGTGGTTTTCGCAATGGGACGGTCTACATTGGATAATCATATTTCGCTACAGACCTCAATTATTATTATTATTTATTACTATTTTACAATACATTTCAGCAGGGTTCGCGAAAGCCATATGTCCATATGAATACAATGTTACATAGTGTGCAATTAAAGGTTACATTACAATAGTTACATATTAAGCACTAACTAACTAAATACATATACAAAAACATAGGTAATAGCAAGTGTTTAGTACAAATTAAATGAACTATGGAGCAAATGGTCATCCAGTTTATTTTTGAAAATATTCACAGATAGAGCATCTACGATCTCAGCCGGAAGGCTATTCCATATCGAGAACACTCGATTACTGAGAAAAAATTGTCTAGTTGTTGTTAAAAAAGTTTTCTTTTTAAACTTAAGTTTGTGGCCACGAAGACGATTGTCATTGTCTAGTATAAACATGTCCCCCACATTACCAAAGTTGTATTTTACTATCCGAAACGTAATAATTAAATCGCCTCGAAGTGGACGTTGTTCAAATGTAGTGAGATTGGCCATTTCAGTCTCTCTGTATACATACGTCTTGAGCGACCAAAAGACATCTTAATTCACTGCCGCTGTACGTTTTCGAGAATATTACGATCGCGCACTAATACCGGACACCAAACAGTTCCGCAACATTCCAGAACAGGACGAGTGTACAGTTTATACAGATGAACTAAGCTCATAAATGACACTTTCGCAAACGTTTTATTTAGTAGATATAATTTACTGTTAGCTTGTTTAGAAATATGCAAAATATGTTCCGACCAACTTAGATTGTTATTAATTATAACACCTAGATCATTATGTGATTTTACTGTTTTTTACACGCGCCCAATAATAGAGTAAGGAAGACACGGATTATTTTTACCCATGTGAAGAACTAAACATTTGTCCACATTAAGAGGCAGCATCCAAGTAAAGCACCATTCCAATGCAATCAAGGTCATCTTGTAGTAACTGGAAATTTACAGAGGGATACGAAATAGTTTCATGTCATCTGCATAGAAAGCTTTGCTGCATTTAATGTGAAATTGTAGATCACTTGAGTATGCTATGAATAAAAGTGGGCCCAAAACTGATCGTTGTGGTACCCCACTTAAAACCGTTCGCTCAACCGAGAAAGAGTCCCAACTCTAACACAAAACTTTCTGTCTGTTAAATACGCGTCGATCCATCTCAGTAGTTGAACACGGATACCAAGGTGTTCTAATTTATGCAATAGTCTTCGCTTTGGAACTCGATCAAAAGCTTTATCAACATCGAGGTAAATAATGGCTAACGGGGCTTTTCTGTCTAATGCTTTTGACCATTCCTTGACACACCAGAGAAGATTTGTCATTGTAGAAAGTCCTTTGACAAAACCATGCTACTGTTCTGGTATAACCAGTTTATTTTGCAGCAAATTGGAAATTGTGTCGGCAATAATAGATTCCATTATCTTAGATATTATAGGTGTTAAGCTGACAGGACGATAGTTATTAGGATTCAATTTGTTCCCTTTTTTAAAAATTGGTGTTACAGATGCGGTTTTCCATATTGGAGGCAAAATATGTGTGGTGAATAATAAGGACATAATCACATATAGTGGGTAAGTTAAAGTATCAAAACGTTTCTTTAAAAATAAAGAAGATATTACGTCGAGACCAGGAGACGAATTATTTTTTAGGCTTTGAAGATGATGTTTAACTTTTTCAGGAGCAATGACTATATTTTTAAGGGAAGAAGAGACTCGTGACGAAGTAATATTAGGCAACTGATGATTAGTGAGTTCGGCAGAAAAAACTTTAGAGAAAGTACTGGCGAAGACTTCGGCATTCTCATAGTTACTTTGGGATATATCCCCATTATCATTTTCCAGTAAAGGTATAGAAACTTTTCTTGTCAACGAAGATCTAATATACTTGTACAATTTTTTACAATTATTACTAATGGCTATACTCTCTTCGTAGGCAACACTAGCTTCATGTAGAGATTTCTTTAAATCTTTGGCAAAGTCTCGATGAATTAATAAATCCTCTGGGCGATTTGTATGTCTATATTTGTTCCACAACTTTCTTTTATACTTGATCAGATATATTAATTTCCCATTAATCCAAGGTTTTATATTATTTTTGTATATGGCTTTTTAAGGTATTTTGATTTTTGCAGAAATTAACTCGTGTAAGAACTTATCCCAGAATACAGCTGGATTCCTTATGTCGCCGAAAACATCATTTCAATCAATATTAGCCAGTTGACGATTTGCATTTTTAAAATCAATTATTTCATATACCGTTTTATTCACATTAGGATTAGGAGTACAGTACTGTAAGTTAAACTGAATATGAAACTTTATGACTGCATGATCTGAGTTACCTAATGGAGAGCTTATTATAGGATGTGTTAATTAATGGGGATCATTAGAGAATACCAAGTTCAAAATAGATGGTAAATTATTGATTCTGAAACGAGTCGGCTCTGTTATGAATTGATGTAAATTAGAATTTAATACAAAATATGTAAATACATTTTTGGAAGTTGTTAAGCCACCAGGCCGCTAAACACATACTAGGTGAAAAACAAAAGAGTTTTTATGACATATTTTTAAGTCAAGAAGTTCCATATTAGGGACAGTAACAGAGAAATTATTAGTAATTTCTGAAGAAAAGTAGATACAAGTTCCTCCTCCACGTCTATTACGACAATCACCCCTATAAAGGAAATAATTATCAATGTTATTAAGAGAGTCAAGATCATTTGGTGTTAATCATGTTTCAGTGATAAGAATTATTTGAGGATTTAGGTTTTAAATGTTGCATACAAATTCATTAAATTTGAAATTTAAAGTAGCTAGATTAGTATAGAAACAGAGCCAATTATGAAAACCTGAAATATTAGAATTAGTGACAAAAGTTTACAATTTTCGGGACACCTTGTATATATTTTATGGTTAAATTTTCCTCTCCATTCGATTTTCTCTGTTTCAGTTCCACTCGAAGTTCTTTTAGGCATTCTATTTGATTCGAAGTCTTATGGTCGATAATGGAACCGTTTTTTAAAGGAACGTATTGTAAAAGTTTCTTTTTGTTTTTCAACATATGTTTGGTTTCATGTTTATTTTGCATAATGACCTTTATCATCCTAGGGAAGCGATTGTTTGGTTTTCCAATCCTTAAAAATGTGATAGGAGTGGAGTTACACATTACAGTATCTAAAATATTTTTTAACAGGTTGACTGCGTTACCGGTTCCCTGGGACCGGTGTTCGTTATTATTAAAGTGCGGCATGTGAAAACTGCAAGCTTTTAAAAATTGAGAAAGGCATATCTTCGTTAATATTTTTTTGTTTTAAAGTTTTAAAGTCTTAGATTCTAAACATTTCTCACAGAAAAAATGTACCGGGCTTTGGAGGCCGGTAACGCACAGAGATTACAATTTGTTACTCGGGTGCGAGACCGGTCCTGCGGGACCGGTGCATATTTATATATCTGCATGCTTGCGCAGTCAATCGACATTTAGTATTGTTTGTATTTCAATAGCAGGTGTGTTTACGTCCGTGTTTTACGTGGTTTTACTAGTCTAAAAATGTCATCTCGCGTTAAAAGATTTTGTTTTTAGCTCAAAGAGCTAATACAAACAAAAGAAAAACGGTAGAGTGTAACGAACCGAGTACTTCAATTGAAAATAAAAAATATGTAAAGTAAATTCCCAAGTATTGTAAATTCGTGCCAAAGTCCAACTGATTTAAGAGACCATGTGCTTGCAGAGTTGCCAAATAATGACAGTGAAAATGAACGGGACGATCCTTTTGATTCGGACGATTCTGTAATCGACAAAAACTATGTTCTTTCTTCAGATGAATCGTACAGCGATGTAAGTGAGAGTGATTTATTCGACGATGATAATAAGACAAAAATTGATAACGAAAAAATGTCAAAATCTGAAAATGATGATGAAAACGAGTGGCATGATATAGGTGAGAGTGACAATAAAACTGGTGAGTTGAATCAATATCAAGATATGCCTATATTAAGTTTTAACGTTAATGAAATAAAAAGTCCTATAGACGCTTACAAGTTCTTTGTAACCGATGATCTTTTACAGAATATTGTTACTGAAACAAATAGAATTGCTCGGGAAATGTTGTTAAATATATACCGATTAAAATCACGTATACGTTACTGGGTTGACTGCGATATAGCCGAACTGAAACGTTTTTTTTTTCAATATGTATAGTTATGGGATTAGTCGATGGTTCCGCAATAAGTTTATATTGGTCGAAAGATCCTATGTTCAGGAATGAATATCTTTTATTTTCCTGAAACTTTATGGTTTTTTTTTGTTTAATAACTAAGGACATAAATATTATTTAGTTTACGTGTTTTTTTGTTTTCAAATATCATTTATACTAATAAAATATTAAGAAGTTTTGATCTTTTGATCTAAATCTGTAAAAAATAGTAAGCTGTCTGAATACTTTAAAATATTGTTAACAGGAAACATGATCAAAAAACGAATGACAATGGTAAGTTTTAAAATGTTTTTACTGTTAATAATTGATCTTAAAACTCGTATAATTTGTATTATAAAACTGAAAAATGTAAAAACTAATTACGTCATTACCGGTCCCCGACGGTGGGTAACGCACCGTGTTCGCGTCAAGCCACTGGTCCTGGGGGACCAGTAACTCACTGTTCTTTGGTTGACGTATTTTCGGAACGCAGTCAACCTGTTATTATTCCACCATCGTAACTTTTCTTTGTTTCTATGTCTCCTGTAATTTCTGGTACAAATCTAACAAAAATATTCTTTTTTTTTTCGCCTTTATAGAGGGGGGATCTGGAATCTTTAAAAGACATCTCAGTCTTTAGTATAGGATTCGTTCTTCGTACTCCCGGCGATAGTTCCCGAGGTACTTTAAAATGCTCTCTCGTTGCCGAGTCTACGCCAAACGCCTACCTGGTAAACCAAACCCTCCTCTGCCATCCAGCGATCCGGAAGCGGAATGGCCGCTGTGAGGCCGGCATCACTTCCGAAGCGCTTTCATTTCATTTATTAATTTTTTCATTCAGTTCATTTATTCTCCATTCATACACATCCACACTCTATTCATCAGCAAGGAGGCTCCTTGTCTCGTTCCAGGTAGCGCGTAGAAGACACTCATCGCTCCTAGTTCGGCATCATTCCCAGATGGGCACTTCCTCCTTCTCCACAGTCTGACTCAGGCATTTTCTAACTCATACAGTGTGACTCACTTTTCTAGCTTCACCTTTCAGCGTCATTCACTCTTACCTTTAGCGTTGGTCCAGCTGTCTTTCTTCCTCTTCCTTTTTCTTGATCACTGCACGAATATAGCTGTGTATGTTAGTTCAAACTAATTTATTTTCAATCATTCTCTTTATCATTTCTCTCACTGTAACAAAATTCACACCTGTCTTTCATTCCATTTTCATAGGCATTTATCTGTATCAGCGTTTCCGATCCTATAGAGGTAGGCCCTAAAACACCCGTGTCCTGTGAGCACCTGCGTCAGGAAATAATCCAGTCTCCTGTGGCCGCAGTCCACCCAATCTCTTATGTTCGGTATCAGCATTTTCGTCCACTGTCCACATCTTCCCTGTTGTTCCATTCTTCTTGCCATCTTCCAACTGACCTTTCCTGTCTTCTCTCGGCCACAGTAAGGTTTGGGCCTCTTCTCTTATAAAGCTCTTTTCTTTCCACCGCCAAAACATGCAACGGAACACATCCAGTGATGGTCCATAAGCCTGCCGCGGACACATTCCTTCCATAATCTTATGGATTATCCCGGACAGATACTCCGCCACCACATTCATCAGGTAACCAGGACATTCTCTCTTCTCCATTGCCTTCATTACCTCGTTCCACTGCAACGTATTGAATGCATTGTTAACATCAAACAACAGCAGGGCCGCCCAGCGATGTTCATCCCCTCTGTTGCGCAGTGCTTCGAGTACACTCATGATTGCATCAATCGTGCTTTTCCCTTTACAAAAACCAAATTGCCTCCGAGATAAACCACCTGACCTCTCACTTATGACGTCTATGCGTACTCGTAGCATCCTTTCATACAGCTTACTGATGCATGGAAGAAGACAGATGGGGCGATACCTTTCCCTAGCTTTGGGAAGCAGTATTAACCTCGATGCCCTCCAAGGCTCAGGAAAGGTTTGTGCTTCCAGCAGTGCATTCATGTGTTCCAGAAGCCACGCAGGTTCTACCCGTCCTAGACCCTTCACCGCCTCAAGTGGTATATGATCTAGTCCGGGGGACCTACGAGTCTTCAGTGAACCCAATCCTTCGATAAGTTCATCCATGGTAAAGGGTACAGCCCGCTCAGCTTCTTCATCCGTCCATAAACCATGACATCTGCCGTTCGGAAAGAGCTGTCTTGTTACCACAAGCTTCTTGACCATAGGCATTTCGTAAGGAGAATACTCATGGAACTTCTTCATGACGATCTTGTATCCCTGACCCCAGATATCCTCATCCAGCTTTTCACACAATTCTTTCCAGTGCCTTCTTTTTCTGTACGGATTTCTGCTCTACCTCTTGCTCTTGTTAACCTTTTTGTCATTGCTATACATACATTTCTTAGGTCCTCGATGTCAGCATTTCACCAATATAGCATCCTGTTGACATCTTGGCGACCAATCTTGCTTCCTTCCATCGCTTCTTTAATGACTCTCTCCAGGCTTTCCACTGTCGGTGATTGACCCTGCATTATGCTCACTCTCCATGGTCCCGGATGCACGGACCGTGTTAGTGGTCCTCGTTCCAGTTATCGAGAACTCAATGTACTGATGTTCAGTTCCAGTGTAGTCTGGCAAAACTTTCCAGCCTCTTGCTTTCGCCCCTATTTCTTGTGTCGCCATGGTCACGTCGATGTACGTACCTGTACCTCTCCTAACAAACGTAGGTTCCAGACCTGTGTTCAGAAGCACTAGGTCTAGAGGACCCACCCAGTCAGTTAGTATCCAGTATCCTGCCTCGAGTATTGGTGATGGAAGATCCCCACTCCGCTGCTTTTGCTTTAAAATCTCCCAGCAGTACGTATTCTCCTCGTGTGTTTCCCACTTGCTGCATGATCTTGTCTATCTTCATCTCATACTCGCCCACCGTCACGTTTGGAGAAATATAACAGCAGACCAACCGCACCCCCTCCATCCAAACAATCACATATCCTTCTTTTTCGTACAGCAGCCCTCCCGGTCGTATTTACAAACCATCCTCTTCTTTTCACCGCTGTTGGATTTGGTTCCGCCGTCACCAGCACATCGATGTTCTTTTCTACTGCGGCAGTCTCAGCAAGATTATATTCTAATCTTGCCGTTCCCACATTAGTTTGGAGCACTCTCAGTTCTCGAGTCATGTTTTCTTTGTTTGCCCATTCTAAACCTTAGACTTTTTCGCGCTCTCTTTTACACTCTCGTACTGTTCTTGGGACTAGTCCTGTTGTCACATCGAAAGCAACATCCTCTTCTGTTCTGCCCCTTGCAGTGCCATTGTTTGTGTCCAAAAGAAAGACATCTCAGGCATCTCGGTATTTCTACCCTTGATTTTATTACTCGGCAGGATGTTTAGTCTACTTTTATTCTTTTCATTTTCAAGATCTTTTCGGCAGCGTCTTCATCCACATCGATTACGGCACTCATCATCCCTCTTACTGCGCCTCGTGTCTCGGTCCAAATTTTTATAATGTCACAGGCCCGCTCTTTGCCAGCTGCTTCTTCTGTGTCCTTTTGGATCTCTTTCTTCGTTGTATTGGGTGAGATTTCCTGTACCAAGATTCTTCTCTTCACGATGCCTTCTTTTGCCACTGCTCTCGGCACGCATGTATTATCAGAGAGAAGTTTCTTCACTTCTTCCGCCATTTCCTTTCCTCCGACCAACTCGCAGTGATATTCCTTGGTCTCTAGTCTGTCTGATCCTTTTAATGTCAATGTCCTTTCTTCCTGTCAGATTGTTTTTTACCTCTGTCATTAGATCCCCAAAGGATTTTTCTTTGGTTTTATTGATGATTACGACTCCATTTTGTTCTTTGGACTTAGTGTTGATATTGGTCCACCTTCTTGTTGTTTTTTTACCTAGGACCGTGATCGTTACATACATAATGCGATTAACTGCTTCATTGGCTATGGTGTATGTAAATTTTGGAGATGAAGAATAATCCTCAATAGATAACTTGTTTTCGATCTGTTAAAGTCTTTCACTGATATCATTAGCTTTTTGATCTATCAGATCAATTTTTGATTGAAGATCCTTTTTTAGATAAAGAGCGTCTTTAAATTAGCAAAACTTTCGATATAAGAGCAGCAGTTGTTCCAAAGAATTTTAACCCGGCGTCCGACACTTGGGGTGTAAGAAACCCCAGAGTTCAAAGGGTAACCGATATAAGTTCAAATTTCACTCCAAACGCCAATAGCACTTCAGTAGCTTTCGAATACATATTTGTCTACAATCTGATGTAGTCAGGTAGACATACCGTGAATGGTGTCGCTTTCAAGTTGTCTAAGGTTTGTCACACCCTGCGTGTCGGAACTTGCAACTTTATTTTTTCCGTTTTTATTTTGTACTTCGACGTAATTTTCAGAGGTAAGGCATCTTATAACTACTATTTATATTGAGTTAATTACAATTTCACTCTCGTAGATTTTGAAATATTTTAGCGACTATGAAAAAGAGCAGGCTCATCTCATGCATATGTGGGAAGAGTGTGAAAATGAAGACGAATTTATTGATCAGGATGAGTCAGAGACAGAAGGCAATATTGACAATGTAAGTGTCAACAGCAATTATAGCGATATGGAACAAGAACCCAGAGAAGAGAATGAAAATCAGCAAGCTGTTGTAGAAAGTATCAGACAAGGTTGATATTATTTCGGAAAGAATGGAATGAAACAGAGTAAAGAACCAAATAACCGAAATGTTCTAACAAGAACAAACAACTCAATTACACGTTAATTTACCGGGAGTCAAAAATCACGCAAAGTATGCCAAGACATTGGATGCTTCCTGTTATTTATTGGTGGACAGTTGTAAAGTTGAAAGATCTCTCCAGATTATGGGAATACATCTGTAATAGAAATCAAGGCTGTGTTGGGACTCCTTTACCTGCCTGCTACATTCAGAAATAACAATGATAATTCATGTAAATTGTGAAAGACTGACGAAACAGGAATGGACGTTTTTCGTTGCACAATGAGTCAACGTCGATTCGAATATTTAATTTCATGTCTAAGATTCGATAACAAACAAAACCAGAAGAAAGAGTCAAGTTAGATAAATTTAATCATATCACAGCATTCTTCGATAGATTTGTAAAAAATTGCAAATCTGTATATTCTCTCTTTGAATTATTGACAATTGACGAGAAGCTTGAATCGTTTAGAGGGAGATGTGCTTTCAGGCAACATATACCAAATAAGCCATCGAAATATGGAATCAACGTACACGCATTAGTTAACGCACGTACAAACTACCTACTCAATATAAAGATGTATGTGGGACAACAGCCGGAAGGTCCATTCCGAGTTAGCAATTCCCCGAAAGACATAATAGAAAGATTGGTTGCTCCCATGTCTGGGACCAAACGCAATATAACGTTTGATAACTGATACACTAGTCGTGATCTCTTAGTGAAGTTGCGTGAGACTCATAATTTAACTGCAGTAGGTACTATCAGGAAAAATAAGCCTGATTTGCTAATAGAATTCCTAAAGAGATAGGAAGAGAAGTTTTTTTCAGTATATTTGGATTTCAGAATGGATACACTACCCTTTCGTATGTAAAAATAGAAAGAAAAAGTTGTTTTATTTATATCTTTCCTCCACAATAATACAATAGTAACAGATACTCATAATAAGCTGCTTGAAATTATTTCCTTTTATAATTCAACCAAAGGCGGAGTTGACGTAGTAGACGGCTCTCTGCAACGTAAAATGTAGCACGCAACAGTCGTCGCTGGCATTTGACAATTTTTTTTTGTCTAATGAACACTACAGGAATCAATAGCTAGATCAAACAAAATCTTGTTTTATTTGATCAATTATTTTGTTTGAACAAAACAACAAAATCAATAAACAGACAAAACAACGATGGTCCTAACATTGCTAGAAGTCTTTCCCTGAAGAAACTGGGTTTCCAATTGATCAAAGAACATTAAAGAGAAATAATGAGTAACCCTAGATTATCTAGAGAGTTGAGAAGCATTCTCCGAAAGATTTTTCAGGAAAACTAGATACGTGTGTGAGGCATGTGAAGTTTTTTTGTGTTCAGAACACTGTGCGATATACAATGAAAATTGCTCCAACTTTAAAAACTCATAACTCAATAATTAATCTGTAGAATTTGATTATGTCTTTTTCTTTGATAAGCTAAATACTCCTTCCATTGTACTTTTATATTTTCATACTATTAATTTCGACAGAAATGTACCTGTTGATTCTCTGGTCATAATACACATTTTTTTTTGGAAAAAAAAATTTTATTTCATATAATTGGCTATATGTTCAATAGTAAACTATAATTAGCAAATGTTCTTCTGGAATTTATTACCGTAATGTATGCTAAAGATCTAGTATCACTTAATATTATGAAAATCTACGAGACATGAAAATTTTGTATATTTTCAACTTGGGGTTTGTCACACCTCACGTGTCGAATAGCGTTACAAAATTTCACCTGTCGGATGCCGGATTAATTCCATGTAGCTTATGCCTTGTAACTCGATCTTCGACTCGTAGATTAGTGCAAGCTAGATGTATTTTCAGTTTACAGGATTTTCATTAAAGTTGTTTTGATGAATCTCGATCATCGATTGACTTTGAACAGTTAGCGCAGGTCGACATGGTGGAAGCAGCAGAGCAGCAGTGGGAGTAAATTGCCGTAAATATATATAAACAAAATAAAAAGACTGACCTTGCAATCTGAAGATAATCCAAAATACGGGGTTTCGGATGCACTTTATGGCGAAATAAAAACACCACCAAAGAAAAAATAGTAAAAACGAAGCTGGAGGTAAAAGAATTATTAAATTAATAAAGAAATTAAAATAATATAATTATATAAATATAAATTAATAAAGATGTGACGTTTATAATGTTACAATATAGTTTAGGAATATTTGTTGGCCTCTTATAATATATTATGTAGAGGTGGTTTTCTCGCTAAAACTGGTAAGCTACTAACAGAACTAGATCTGAAGACTGCCAGTGCTAATCTCAAAGCTGCAGATTGTATGCTGTTTAGTACTGTGTAGTTTTTTTAAAGCCATTTTGCTTGCAGTACCGTAATGTGTGCAACCGTATTTAAATTTACTTCTAACAAGTGATTTGTAAAGGTTAATTAATGTTTACAGTCGGCACTCCACACTTTATTAGATAGTATATTAAGTATATTTAACCGCCTTGGCATGCTTATTACAATTTATTAATATTCACATTCTAATTTATTGTTTTGTCAAAAGTTAGGCCTAAAAAGTTACTTCCATTGACTGCTTTATAGGTAAATCATCTAACGGTAAATTAATTGAAGCTGTGAAACATCGACAAGCTTCAGAAAGGTAAATGAGAGATATTTGTCTTTAAATGTTAAAATGCATATTATTATAAAATCCAGTAACAGCTTTTGTTCTTTTAGTTTAAATATGTCGATGCATCATGCCCTATGGAACTATAATTACAACAATATTAATAAAGTTACTTTAAACTTAAGAAAAAAATAGTCTTTATTTAAAAAAAAACATGTGGCTTGTTACATTATTACATTAATAATAAATACCCAAAATCTTATTTAATCAACCAACTCGGCGACCTCATCAGCAACATCAGGGCTGACATCCTCTCGTAACTATTCTAGTAGTGATGATACACTGAAGGTATGTAGGATAATAATGATCTCACATTTTCGAGTTTCTTTTTTGCAATCCGAATGGGCTTAATATACTTCTGTTGTAAATCAGATACAAAAAGTACATTTGTAAGTCTTCGATCTATCTACGTCTAGATCTTCGGTAATAAGTACTCTGTCGTCGGCAAAACGCAGATGATTGAGCATTTCTCCATCTATTTTTATTCCCCTCATTTTCCCACTTTATCATTTTAAAGGCGTATTCGACGACCGTTATAAATAATTTAGGTGAGAGAGTGTCGCCCTGTCTCACACCTCACTTACTATGAATTTCTCTGGTGGTATTATGTAGTTTCACAGGCATTGTGGCGCTTTGGTATAATGTTTGTACTAGCTTTATGAGCCGGTAATCTATTCTACTATTATTCAGAGCAGTTATAATGCTGTCTAATTCCACAGTGTCGAAGGCTTTGTCTTTTTTTCTCTAGTCTTGTCGTAATTATTCGGGTAAACATTTCATAGATGCGGTTCGATAAGCTGATTGTCCTATAGTTTTCTAGGTGCTCCTTGTCTCCTTTCTTGTGTAGTAAAATTGTCACTGCATTGTTCCATGTTTTTGGTATGTAACAATCTGTTAGACAAAGGTTAAACAACATTTTTATTTGGTTGAGAAGAGCACGTCTGCCCATCTTTATAGCTTCTATTACGACTCCATCTTCTCCTTGCGCTTTGTTGTTTTTCATCTTCTTCATTGCGTCCTGGATTTCGCTTAGTGTGATCTCTGGCATGAGCTCTGAACCCTGGTTAATAATTTTGCGTGATGTGGCGGCTTCCAAGTTCTTTTGGTCTTCTCTTTGGCTTATGTATAATTCTTAATAGAAGTCTTCAATTATGTGTAGTAGTTCTTCTCTATTTTATGTGGGAACTCCTTCTTTGTTCTTTAGTTTGCTTATTTCGCATTTTCCATTGTTTAGTCGTATTCTCGGGACTTTCAGACTATCATTCTCTTTTATAGTTCGCTGGACTTTTTCATTCTTAAATTGCCTTAAATCTTTCCTTATAGCTTTTGATACTTCTTTGTTTATTTTTCGCAGTTTTTCTTCGTCAATGCTTTCTTTTCCTTTGGTTTTTCTTCTAGTGTCCATTAGTTGCTTTGTTTCAATATTTATTTTTTCGTTTTGCGTCTTTTAGGGCAGAATTTTACTTAAGCCTCGTGAATAGCTTCTACGATATTTTTGTTTAGGGCATTTACATTATTCATGCATTCATTTTGTTGTAAGATTTTATTGATATTGCCTTAATATTCATTTAAATTCGTTGGGTCATTCTATATTGGATTGGCTTTCCTCCTAATTATTTTGGATCTTTCTCTTATTAAGTCTAATTTTAGTTTGGCTCTTACCATTCTATGATCGCTACCTGTGGTAAAGCTATTAAGGACTGTAACATCGTTGAATATATATTTTTTGTCAATAATTATGTAGTCTATCTCGTTTTTGGTCTTACGATCTGGGCTTTTCCACGTCCATCCTCTGTGATCTTTTTTAGAGAAGAAACTATTCACCTGGTATAGATTTTGTTGTAATGTAAATTCTAGTATTGTTTGTCCACGTTCGTTTCTGCCTTTGAATCCAAATTTACCTAGTGCTGTTTCCTGTTCATTCTGCTTTAGACCGATCTTTGCGTTAAAGTCGCCGCATATAATCGTGTAGTCTGTTGGTGTTTCTTTCAGTGCTGCAGATATATTATCGTAGAAGTCTTTAATCTCTTCATCCGGATGGTCCGTATACCTGAATAATCTTTATTTTATACCTTCGGTTTAGCTTTACGATTAAATAGGCTACTCTTGTGGATATACCTCTTGTAATTACTATGTCATCTGCAAGTTTTTTGTGTATAAAGAAACCGACTTCCCCGATTGATTTGGTTTCACTACCTATACTGTAAAATATATGCCCTGATTTTAGTGTTGTCAGGTTTTCTATTTATCGTCTTACTTCAGTGACTCAAATGATATCCAATTTTATTTTGACATCCCGATTTCCATTTCAGTGAGTTTTTTTTCAGATAATAGTGTTCTGTCATTGTAGGTACAGATAAAGAGTGTTAAAGGTTTTTTCGTCTTTCACGTCGTCAGTTTTTTGTTCCCTTCCCCCAGATGTTAGAGTTTCGATTTCTCGCTATACTCACCTGGGGTACATCCGCTTTTGTTTTAAAATCTGACATTTTGTTAAGATAGAGGTATTTGCCTTGAAACTCCACGCTGGCAAGGCGGGTTGGTGAGTTTTTAATTTAGCCGCTTCTAGGTTTGTGATCTTATGCTACCCCTAAAATCAAGCGTTGCTAGCTCCACCATCTTCGCCGTACCGGAAGTATTCTTCGTCGCCTTGGATGCCGTTCTGGACTTCATCCGTGCGTGACCGTGGACAAGGGACCCTTAGCAGGTGCTAGCTTCCCGGGAAAAGAAGCTCCTGGAATCTGCGGGGGCAGAGATTGATTCACTTTCGCTGATGGGACTATCCAATAGAATCCAAGGGACTCCAAAGGAGTTCCTACCCGCTAACCACAATAACTTGTTTAAACTCCAACAATTAATAGAAAAAAGAATACCGGTTGGTACCAAAATACATCTAGCCTTCATCGACCTAGAAAAGGCATATAATACAGTTCCAAGACTTAAATTGTGGCTTAATTAGTCCATACCCTTTAGGAATAATCACAGAAGTATACAGTAATAACACTACTTACCTAAAAATCGGAAATAGAGTATTAGAGCCAATAAAAGTAACTAAAGGACTAGGCCAAGGATGCAATATGTTTAATTTATATATTGATGCAGCACTTCAAAATTGGAAAAACCAATGTCAGAGAATGGAAATCCCTATAGGAAATGCCGTACTGTTCTCCATGAACTTTGCGGATGACCAAGTCGTCCTCACTGAAAATATTTAGTTTTCAATTCAGATGCAAGGTTTGAAGTATTGATAGACGAGGAAGTGGAAATCAAACAGTGGAAAAATTTAAATATTTAGGTGCACTTATTGATAATAACGGCTTGGAAGAAACCGAAATTAAACACCGAATTTATCAAGGACGTAAAATTGTAGGATGTCTGAACTTCTTATGGTGAGATCGCAACATTTCCAAAAGGAACAAAAAAATAATAGGGCAAACCATGGTTGAATCAGTTCTTTGCTATGGCTCTGAAGTATGGACAATGCAGACCCGAAGAGAAGATTGTTGGCAGTTGCAATGGATTATTTGAGAAGTGCAAAAAATCAAGGCTGAAAAGGAAGACCAACGAATCTATAAGAAATAATATGAATGCTACAGAAACGGTCATTGAAAGAATAGAAAGAAGAATTTTAAAATGGCTTAGACAGCTATTGAGAATGCCTGACGAACGTTGGTCCCAAAAACTTCACAGATGGAAGCCCCCTGGAATAAGAAAGAGAGGTGGCCGTCTCCAAAATGTATTGTATTTACAGGTTGGATCCCCTAATATATATATATATATATATATATATATATATATATATATATATATATATATATATATATATATGTATATATATATATATATATATATATATATATATATATATATATATATATACTATTTTGCCTGGGACAATTATCCGTGAAGAGAACGAGATGTTCTACTTCACCTATCTTTGAACATCAATATGAGTATTGATGCAATTTCATCACTTCCTGTTTTTGCAACGTTTTTTATCCAGACAAACATATGACCAGCGTCTTCCGCACAATCATGGATTCCTAGTTTATACATCCATATTTATTTGCAATAACGTGCAGGACCAGTAGCCCAGCAAAATAAGCATTTTTTCATTACACTCGTCCGGCCAGGCAAAGGACCGTTGTTTTGAGTAGTATGAACCTCTGTAACAAAAACCTGTATGTTTCCTGCAGTCGATTTTTTGGACTTTAGTTATTAACAAATTAAGGTCAAAAAACGGAAAATTTTTGCTTTTTCGTCCATCAGCAAAAATTCGTCATCTCCATTCTTGTTAAGAACAGTCTTCAGTCGTTCTTGGAGTATCTTCTTGGACCCGCTGCAGTCTTCATCGCGTTCTTCTAGTTGCTCACGTAACTGTTATACTGAAAGTTATACTAGCAGCATCTTTGGTCAGGCACACACGTACTTTTTAAATGTTCTTTCGTACAAAGATCACTACCGATCTACGCGGATGTTCCCGACGAACAATAATTTTCAAAAGTCTTTTTCAAAATTCACTGCTGAATTTATTTTTAAACCCCACACATGACACCAACTGTAGCGAGATTAAATAAAATAAGCGGTTCGAATTTATATAAATATATTTATTTATAAGTTTACAGTTCGGTACACTCTTATCAACTAAACTAAACTCATAACATCGTTACATATATATACTAAAGTTACTATGTTCCAAAACATTCTGGCGTAGTCCCACCTCTACTTCGTCTCATCGAAAGCGCATGAAGACGGGCGGTATTAAAATGCCAATTCTTGACTTCTCTAAATCTTTCGTCTCCATTTGATACGTCTCTAATACCAGTTGTTGTTTATTGCCCATATAGAAGAATATACAGAAGAGTTTATTGACAACATTAAAATTTATTGATCATATCGAAGAATATACTAAAGGGTTTATTGACAAGATTCAAATTTATTGACCATATCGAAGAATATATTGAAGAATTTATTGGCAAATTTATTAACCACTTAATCACGAGGCTACATCCACATGTTAGAACATAACATCTAATTGGGAGGACATATAAGCAGCCTATCTATGCCATAAGTATCATCCTCACAAATTATTTGTTAGGTTGTCAGCTAAGAGCTCGGGTTCAATCCCTAGGTTAAGACAAGACAAACTTACACTTGAGATACTGAGCTACGCAAGGCATAGACGATAAGCTCCAATGGTTGATTGATGTATTATTTTTTTAATAGTACTTCAATTCTCTTTAGTAGTCTTATCGTTACATATTGGCACCCAACCATACTTGTTTTATTTGAGGAATTGAGCTCTGGATTTTTGGTTTGGTAGCAAAAAACAAGCTTTATTAAATACTATTTTTATATATTTCAATATTTTGCAGTAAATCTTTAAATCTTTTTTATTTAATATATATTGTGATGATGTATTATTTGTGAATGATTTTAATGTGAGTAATGAGTGTTTTTTAATAATATATATATATATATATATATATATATATATATATATATATATATATATATATATATATATATATATATATATATATATATATATCGTCGCCTTGGTGGCCAAGAGGCGTAATCCACAATTTTTATGAATCGGAGGTAAGTACGCAAGATTATTTTAAATTCGTCAAAAAATGTTGTGGTCAATGGATTTTACCCACAAATATCTCCTAGTGAGGTATTTTGTAAATTGCCAATAGGCTTAATACACATATCATAAAGCAGTCCGTAGTAGCAAGCAACATACGTCTATTGACTTTCCAAAATAAAATAATTTTTGATATCCGTCTCTCTGTTGACAAGAGGTGTATGTGGCATACGACCTTTGACTACAGTTACTTTACCTAATGATAGGGTCGTGTTAGAAATGCGACCATGATTAACCAGCAAAAATCTTTAGAATTTTTTAATCATTGCCACGTATTTTTACAGTTTAGCAGGTAGTCTTGTATTGTCTTTCGTTGTTAAACAGTTACTTACTATGAGTTATTATTTTTGAAATATTTCTGTTAATGTGTAGGAAGTGATAAAAGTAAAGAAAATAATGAGTTGCGTACGTGGAAAACGAATGGTTACAGCAGTTTTAAATCAAGAAAACCCCGAAGGTAAGCAATTATACATAATTAATACTACATTTATGTGCAAAATACACTTAAGTAGGAGCCAAGGAAGATCAGGGATAATCAGAACAGAGGATAAAGGAGAAAGGCTCTGTTCAATCTAGTCAACATGCCATGTACACTGAGCTTCGTAATGTTATACCAAGTACAAACTCTAAAGGTATTTATTTAAGCGTATTTTATTTGTAATAACAATTTGCTTAAATATTTGAGCTGGGCCATTGGGCTTTCGTTTTAATATAATATGAATCTTTTATTTTTACAGTGGATGATAAGAATATCTCACAAAAGGAATATTCAGAGCTTGGACTCCATATTCAAAAGCCTGACGAATTAAATGAACTAACGAAATATGCTGATATTATTCATAATGTTTATCGAAATTTACACTCTGAAGGTACTTATAATATTATTTTGCTTGTTATAGAAACTTTCCCTATTACTAATATTATAAATCTTGCATTTTACAGCTGTCTTTGAGAACTTTAGAGAAAACTTATATTTAGCTTCCGAGACTGATATTCAAAAGCATGACGAAACTAATGCTCAATATACCTAACCTAATAATATTGTTATAACACTCACAGACTCTAAAGGTATGTCTCTTATTTTTACCAATCACAACAGTTAATCTTTTAAACCACAGCCCGATTACTTTAATCTTGTTTAATAATATGTAATGTAACTTGTTACAGGCGATGATGGGAGCACTAATTCCGATTTACCAACAGAAAATTTGAGAAGGCAGCGCCAGCGAAATCAAGAGAAGTGGAAACGGAATGCTCGTTAAGGAGCAGGCAGTGAGTACGAAACCAGAGCCGGAGTAAAGGTTCGTGCTAAAACCTTACAAGAAGTTAACTGCAAATGTCAATACAAGTGCACGACTAATATTAACAGGCAAATACGGAAACAATTGTTGGCCGACTACCTAACTTTTAAAACTGAAAGAGCTAGATGGTCGTTTATTGATAAACAAGTGACAAGTGTTCCTGTAAAAAGAAAGTACATGGGTGACAGTAATCGACGCAAACGAACCTTAGAATATTCTGTTAGTATTAATGGAAAAAACCATAGAGTCTGTAAAATTTTTTTTTGACCAACCCCCAACAAACAAAGCGATGAAGTGAAATATTAATTAGGGATGACATCAAATCTCTACCCGTTGTTGCTTCTCACTATTGTCGGAGCAGTAGTAAGAGAATGTACTTGTCACCTGGGCTGAGTGAAACTCGGCTCTACTTAGATTATGTAGAATACTGTAGGGAGCGTAATATAGTTCCCGAAAAAGCTAGTTTCTATAAATCTACTTTCACAGATGAATATAATTATGGCTTCCATAATCCCAAAAAAGATCAGTGCGACTTTTGTACTCAATACAAAAATAAGTCGACTAAGCCAAAGCTAAGTTAGGTTCAACATTTGAATGCTGTAGTATGGATCTAGAAAAAATACTATTAGCACTAAGTTTACAAGTAGGACAACTATATTATTTAAAAAAACTAAAGACCTACAATTTTACATTGTATAATCTGGTTATTGGGGAGGCTACTAATTATATGTGGCATGAAGGTTCTGGTTCAAAGGGTGCATCAAAAATCGCCACATGCCTATGGAACTTCTTGATGTCGTTGGGAGAAACAAATTAAATAACTTTCTATTCTGACACTGCGTTAGGTCAGAATCGCAATTCTGTTATATCTGCAATGTTTTTGCGTGCTGTGGAGCATATGCCCATTAATATCATTAATCAAAAATTTATGGAATCAGGGCACTCCGAGATGGAAGTATACACTCTGCTATAGAAGCTCGAGCTAGAAAAGTAGATGTATTCACACCAGAAGGCTGCTATATGGTGGCTCGTACCGCTAAAACCAGAAAAACTTACTACAAGGTTGTTGAAATGGTACATACCGATTTTCTTGACTTTAAGAAATTCAGTAATCAGTTAAAAACAAACAAAACAATTTTTTAAAGCGGAGAAAGAGTTAAATGGCTAAATGTTAAGTGGTTTCAATATTGCAAAAGTGAACGTGCAACTATTTACTATAAATATCAACTGAGTGAGGACCACTTCCAATCTCTGAATATACATCGACGACAACTTCGAAACCAATCCACGATAGATAAATCAAATTTATACGCAGCCAAACTCAAAATTGAGAACGGCAAATCAAAAGATTTGTTAGAGATGTGTGAGAAAGGTAGTATTCCATCTACCTACCATGACTTCTACAAAGGTTTAGAGTTTGATGAGGATGCTACTCGTAAAAGCAGTGATACAGAAAGTGATGTAGACTAGTAAAGTCTTTATTATTACGTGGGCTCAATTTAGTTTTATTTCGTTGTTTTTTTAGAATAGTATGTAATAAATTTAAATATTTTAGAGGCATAATTTTTTTAACAATTACACAAATGCAACTAATTTTCAGTGCTCAATGGACGTATGCCACGTAACTTAAAAAATATTTAACAGAAAATTTTAATAATTAACATACGTCTAAATAATCCTATAAAGTATGCTAGTCTAAAGTTGTAGCTATAAATTTAAAAAAATGACCAAGTTATAAGCAAAACAATTGAAATGTATTGGCCTAAAAATGTTTGAAAGCCAATTTCTCAGTTTCACGACATTGTGGTTTACGCCTGTTGACTACCAAGACGACGATAGATATATATATATATATATATATATATATATATATATATATATATAATATAGGGTTTTTATCGCGGTTCTCAAAGAATTAGTTTGTAAGCACTTTTTGAAATTATCTTTATTGTATCTATTAAGAAACACACATATATATCTAACATAACCAATGTAAAATTTAAAATAAACGATCTTTAAATTGAAATTCTTATGAAACTAATTAAATTATATAGACAATGTAAATTATAAACAAACTATCTTAAAATTGAAATTCTTATGACACTAATTAAATTATGTTAACAAAATTTTGTACCTTTTTGTCACTGAATGCCTAAACGAAACTGTTCTCCAAAATAAAGATTTTAATCACCACTCAATGTCTTCGTTCTCAGCCTCGGTTATCCTTGTTTTTGTGAAATTACTTTTTCCAATTATCAGCTTCCACCAATTTAAAATATTTTTCTTAATAGAATTTATATTTATTCTTCTTTTTAATATACCAATATCCAATCACCATATAACTATTATAATTTTAATTTCTTCTAATCTCAATCTACCATATAACCATTATAGTTTGATTTCTACAAATCTCCAATCAATATTCTTCTAATATACTTTCCAATACTATCTAATTTTAATACTAAATCACTGGTTATTACATACTTTATACTTTCTTCCTAATTCTGACTAACTTAATAACTTTATACTGACTTCATACTGACTGCTTACTAACTGTGTCCTCTTTTCTTTATACTGACTTTACTATCTTGAAAATCTCCCCAACTAACTAACTATATAATGACTGCTTACTGACTAACTGACCATTTTGAATCCAAAATCACAGAGTATTTATATCTTTTCAATGTTCCAGAATCATCTGGCAAGAAATCATATTCGAATTGTTCTATTTCCTACATATATGAATCTTCTCGAATAGTCTCTCCTCGCAAACAGGGTTAACTTAGTGTTCTAGAGAATTCTTTACTTTTCTATCGAGAATTTTATTGACATTTAGGCTTTTCAGATCATTTCAATCAGATATAAACTTTAATGTAAATTAAACACCCCAAGTCAATAAATTACACTATTTCAAATCCGTAACTATATGTAAACTAAACATCTTAATTAACAAATAACCCCACTTTACATTCGTAACTATTATTTAACTGTCACTTATTCAGAGTAGGTATATTTGGTTGCCTATGCACATGGCTCACTTAAATATATCTACAATATCTTAATTATTAAAATAACCAAATACTTTTTATATCTAATATTATCTAGTGTGTAACTTATAAATTATTTTTTTTAAACACTATTTTTCTTTCTCCTATGTTTAATATCATCTCAATATATATATATATATATATATATATATATATATATATATATATATATATATATATATATATATACATATATATATATATATATACTAAGGTACACTCGAAGAGTGGTGGGTTTTTCGGTCAAAGTGGAGAAATAAAAGACAAAGACGATGGCTACTTCATCTATTTATTGAAGACGTTTCGCTTTCTGCTCAGAAAGCATCATCAGTTCATCTAAAAAGAACAATATGAAACCAAACATCCATAGAGAAGTTCTCTATGGATGTTTGGTTTCATATTGTTCTTTTTAGATGAACTGATGATGCTTTCTGAGCAGAAAGCGAAACGTCTTCAATAAATAGATGAAGTAGCCATCGTCTTTGTCTTTTATTTCTCCACTTTGACCGAAAAACCCACCACTCTTCGAGTGTACCTTAGTTTATATTGGATTGACGGTCGTACTCCTTTTCTCTATATATATATATATATATATATATATATATATATATATATATATATATATATATATATATATATCTATATATGTATATATATATATATTTATATATATACATATATTTATATATATATATATATATATATATATATATATATATATATATATATATATATATATATTATATCACGGAACACCTTTTTGACTTTTTAAAAATTAAATTTATTTCAAAATACAATAAACAAAGTTACGTGTTACAAATTTGATTATACTGTCCTTAAGACTAAAGAAAAATGAACGAATATAAAGAGCGACAAGTGCTTTTATAATATTAGAAACTGCTGACTCAGTGGGAACATGCAAAAACCTTGGGTCCCGCTGACTCTGCATGTGTACGGATCCTTATCGGCTCTGGTACTTGGAAGTAGAAACCTGATACCCTGGGAATCGTCGTGGTCAGCAACATTAGTTGGTACAATGCATATAACATATATATATATATATATATATATATATATATATATATATATATATATATATATATATATGTTAGATCACTAATCACGTATTTGACTTTTTAAAAAAAGAACTTTATTTGTTACAAATTAAATATTAAATAATAGTACAAAATTAAATTAATTTAAAATGACTAAAAACTGGACTGGTCGAAGTTGCAGCTAAAAGTGATTCCGGCATCTGAGAATGGTAATTTATAGGTTTGGTATGAAGTGCTGAATTGCTGTTCCCATGAATGTTGGCCAACGGTTCGTACAAAGTTCTAATGCGTGCTCAGCGGTTTCTATGGGAATGGGATGATGAAATCTGAAGTCGGCGAACTTAAGCTAGTTCAAGGTTAATATTTTCTCATATAACAGCTCCCCTTATTAGTGAAAAGTCAATGCCATTGCTTTGACTTTTACAGAGTAATTTTTGTTTCTGCTTCGCTTTCCTGTTGGACATTGGGTCTTCTTCTGAAGGAGGTTAAGCTTTGAAGTTTCTGTCTAATGGAATTTCTGCGTGGTAGTGGAGTTGGAGGCTGATCCTGGGACAAGGAGATTGCAATTTTTGGGAATATTTTGGTTCGGTATTTGCAGAAAAGGTATAAGATAACTAGGATAATAATCAGGGATAAGGTTGATATAGTGAATAAGGGTAGATGTTCCTCAATGAATGATTGGCTCATAATATGGTCCAGTTCTTCTGAATATTGGTCCAATTTGTGTTGTGCAATATTTAAGTCATCTACGTTGATTTTACTGAGTTTTAGTGGTTTCAATTTTGATAGGTGACTCTTTGTCTCAAAATGGTCACAGCATCTGTAGGGTACGTTAACTGGGTGACTTCTGTACGTGATATTTGTATATTTCTCAATTTGGTCTCTATCATGAATTCTGGTACTGCCAATGAATGCAATACATTCGGGAATTAATCTTAAGATTGAATTTGTTTTTATTATTTGTGTAGTGACGTCTTTCCTTGCACATTTGATTGTTACTGGTAATGGATCGGAAATGGTTAGTAACCATAAATTTCGGTCAATTTCTTGTACATTGTAACCTTGTGCCAAAAGCATGGACATCTGGCAAGTTTTTGGTAAGTTGCTGAGAGGTTTCAAAAGCTGGGCTTCACATATAGCATCTGTGTCTATGGGATACGGAAGAATGTCTGTACACATTCTTTGGTTTTGACTGATTTGTTTGCATTTTTCGGTGTCCATGGGTAAAACATATGAAATTGAATCATCATCTCGCGCTATGTATTTATGAACAGTTGAAAGTAAATGATGAAAACCAGTTTGATTATCTAATATTGGTATTGAATATAATTGATACAAGGTGAATATTTCGGGATCAACTAACGGAATTTCGAGAAGGAAAACAATTTTTGAATCAAGCTGATAAGCTTGTAGTTTTATTATGTCAATATACTGAGCTATATTTGACATATAAGTGGGTAGAGGCAATACGCTATTTTGTAATGACTGTGAGATTTCTTTTAATGCGTCCATTAAGTCTATGGGCGAAATAATAGAACTATGTAGAATTTGCAGGCGAGAGAATGTGATAGAATTTAGTATATCATTTAAATAATTTTCTAAAAATACGTAGCTTTCCATTAAGGACTCACATAAATGTAGTATTTGTAATTGTGCTTGGTAAAAGGAGATGTCATTATTAATGTCCAGAAGTGTAGTCTCGATAGTTTTTAAGTCTTTGTTAAAAGTTTCTTCGTCTATTTGCAATTTTTGAATTGTAGTGTTGAAAGTTCTTATAACTGAAGTGGTAACAGATATTTGATTTTTTAGGAGATTTTCAATTTGAGTTTCATCGGAATTTATCTTATTTATACATTTATTAAAGTATTCGCCATCAGAGGCGTCTAAATTTCCAGTAATAGATTTCCAGATTGTTCCAATACCATTTACTAAACCGCGTTTTAGGCGTTTATTATAAGGTACTGTGTCAGAGGTTATTTCTTTATATTTTAAATTAACAGAGTTTGAGATTTGTTTTAGCAGACTAACATGTGTCTGTACTTCGGCTTGAAAGGCAAGTTTTCTCGGTGTATCCACGTTAATAAATTTTTCTAACAGGTTTTCCAAAATTCTGTCATTATTGGATATTGTAGTTTTGATAGGTAATAATTCTTTGTAAACAAGTAAAGTCCATTTGTCATTAGATATTCGTATAGTTCCTTTTTCATGAAAAAATATTCCAATTGTGTTATTAATTGGAGTGAGGAGAATTTGGGATTGGACGATAGGAAGGAGTCCATAGAATCTGTAAAGGAAAATTATTCAAAATAAGGTTTGAGTCTGTCAAAATTTACTTTAGAGGTTTGGTTAGTTTTGGGGTTAAGGATAATTGCGGAATTTGTAAAAACTTCTTGAATTTCAAAAGGTCCATTAAAAAGATTATCCGATTTTGATTTAATTTGGGATTCTTTTACGTAAACTTTGTCACCAATTTTAAAATCAGGTCTTCGTTCTGAAATATTCTCGTCAAATCTTACTTTCGCCTTTTCTTTCTGTCTTTCTGTTTTTGCTCTGGCTACTTTGTAAAAATATTCCATGCGATTATTCAGGTCTCGAATATATTTACTCATTAGTGTTTTTTGATTGTATAGAGTTTCTGGTGGTCGGCCTGCAGTGTGCCCAAATATAAGTTCATATGGTGTGAAACCGTGGGTCTTATTCTTTGTGTTGTTATAGCATATTATTGCATAAGGAAGTATAGTGAAGGGATGATCGTTTGGGTTCTCGGCTTGATTTGCTCTAATCATTTCTGAGAGTGTGGCATGAAACCTTTCTATAGATCCATTAGATTGTGGATGGTTAACGCTAGAAAATGTTAGTTTAATGTCGTATAATTCGCATAGATCTTTGATTATAGCATTCTCGAATTCTCGACCGCAGTCACAATGAATTCTTAGTGGTGTTCCATAATGTTGAAAAAAGAGTAGGAGTGTCTTGACTACTGTTACTGCCTTTTTGTCTTCCAAAGGATAGGCTTGCGTGAATTTTGTCAATTCGTCACGAATAGTTAAAGCGTAGTTCCTAGTAGGGTATTCGAATATGTCCATATTTATTCTTTCGAATGGTGTTTTTGGAGTTTCTGTTATGACTAGTGGTCCACTTAAGTTTTTCCTGCAAATCTTAACTTTTTGGCAAATTTCACATGCTTTTACAAATTTCTCTACATCTTTTGTTAAATTCTTCCAATTGTATTTCTGCTTTATTCTTCTGACAGTTTCGTTTATTCCTCGATGTAAGTTGTTTTTACCGCAATGGTAATGATCTAAAATTTGAGGGATTTCGTCTTCGCTGGCTGTTTTAATTATATTTTGACAGATTCTTAATTTTAATTCTTTGTCAGCAAAAATATAAGAAAATATCTCTAGGATAGGTAGTTCGAGATTATTTTCGACGCAATATATTTTTGATTCATCGAATTGATCTTTATTTGCAAAAAGTACAAGAAACAAGTGTGATATTACTCGTTCGGGATCAAACGGTAATGGTATAATAAAATATTTTCGATCTTTTACAGTTTTGCTGTGTACAATATTAATTCTTCGGTTACTATATTCCATGTTTTCTTCGAATATGTCATTCATTATGTTCTCGTGGAGTTCTTCAAGTTTATTTTGCCAAAAAAATGTAACAATATTTTTGTTGGATTTGTCTAATAAGTCCGTATTCGATGTTTCAATTTTAGAATAATCGATTATTGACTTTGTTCTATACAGTTCGATAAACTTGTCAAGTTCTTCGGACATTTTTTCTATATTTTCTTCATCGTCGTCTTCGTTTTCTTGAGTTTCCGTGTCATCTTCATTCGATGCATGTAATGAGATTTTTGATTGAAAGTTTGCACAATCCTTGAAATGGTTAATCTTTATCCTTGAGAGGGCATCTGCATTTCTGTTTATTTTTCCTGCGCGATGTTCTATTTTATAATTGTATTCTTCGAGTTTTAGGCGCCAACGCGCTAATCGGCTTCCGGGATCTTTTATCGAGAAAAGCCATGTAAGGGGTCGATGATCGGTAATCAGGGTGAATTTTCGGCCAAAAAGATATGGTCTAAAATGTTTGACTGCCCATACGATAGCTAATAGTTCTCTCTCGATAGTCGAATATTTTGTTTCGGCACCGCATAATGTTCTGGAGGCATAAGCTATGGGTAAATCTTTTCCAATAGGGCCTTGCGATAGAACAGCTCCAATCGCGAATGCACTAGCGTCAGTTGTTAGTAAAAATGGTTCCTCAAAATTGGGATATATAAGTATTGGATCTGAAGTTAAAATATTTTTGAGTTCGTTAAAGGTTTCTTTGCAATCAAAATTAAAAATAAAAGGTACGTCTTTCTGAAGTAGTTTCGTAAGTGGTTTAGAAATTTTGGCAAAATTTGGAATAAATCTTCTATAGTAACCGGCTAAGCCTAAGAATGACTTTATTTCTTTGGTGTTCTTTGGTTCCGGGAAGTTTTTGATGCAAGATATTTTAGCTGGATTTGTTTTTACACCATTTTCTGTTACAAGGTGGCCCAAATATGCTACTTCTTTTCTTAAAAATTCGCACTTGTCTGGCTGTATTTTTAAATTTGCTTTTCGTAACCTTTTAAAAACTTCTGTTAGTCGTGACATGTGATCATGAATAGTGGGTGAGTAGATAATTATGTCATCCATATACACTAAGCATCTTTCGTTTTGTATTCCTAAGAGGATGTTGTCCATTACTCTCTGGAAAGTAGATGGAGCATTCATTAGTCCGAATGGCATGCGAACAAATTCGTAATGTCCATTTTCGACGGAAAAGGCCGTTTTCTGGATGTCTTGTGGCTCGATTTCAATCTGGTGAAATCCAGACGCTAAATCTAGTGTTGTGAAGTATTGGCATCTTCCTAGTTGGTCCAATAGTTCTGATATTTGTGGTAGAGGATAACGGTCTTGTACTGTGAGTTCGTTGAGTTTTCGATAATCAATAACAACTCGCCATTTTTGTTTTCCTGACGCATCTAATTTCTTCGGTACGACCCAGACTGGACTCGACCAGGGCGAGACACTTTTCTGGATTATTCCTTCTTCTAACATTTTATTAATTTGCGTCTTTACCTCTTCCTTATGTATTTGAGGATATCTATAGGATTTAGTGAAGATAGGTTTAGCGTTGTTTGTTTCGATTTTGTGCTTGATTTTGTTTGTGAAGGTCAGTTTGTCGCCTTCGACATAAAATATATCTGCGTATTCGGTACATATATCTAGAATTAGTTCTTGTTCTTCGCAATTTAGATGATCAATTCTTAGTTGTTCTTTAATTATTCGTGTTCTATCTACTACGGGTTCTTCAAAATCATTTCCGTTGTAGGATAGGATTGTCTCCGAATTTTTGAAAGGTTCGATTGAAATGTCTGAAAATTCGATTGTCTTCGGCATAGCATTAGCATTTAGTATGGAAGTTAAGAATTCTCCATTTTCATCTACATGGACTAATGCATGAGGTAATCTAACTTTTTCTATTTCTTGAGCTGATAATATGGCATCTGTATTTGATAAGTTGCATTTTAGTCTGCATATTTGTTCGGTCCGGCTGTCAATGGTAATTCTGTTTTTTCCTTTTATTCGTTTTCTCTCTGGTCTTTCAAGATTTTTGTCTTGATCTCGGTTTTTTACGATAGCATATTTTTCATTTATATGGTTTTGATGTTTTAAATTTGATTCCTGTTTAGAATCTGATTTAATTTTTATTTTGGGTTCGTTTTGTCTTATTTCTGTGGGGTGTGTCGGTGTTTTGTCTTTAGGAGGTGTGTTTGTCTCGTGTCCTACTTTGTGAAGGGTGACAGTTTTAAAATTTGTATGCAACTGTCGGGATTTGAGATCTATTACGCATTCATAATGATCTAGAAAGTCTAGGCCTATTATACCATCGAAATCA
Organism: Diabrotica undecimpunctata; assembly: GCF_040954645.1. Taxonomy (NCBI): domain Eukaryota; kingdom Metazoa; phylum Arthropoda; class Insecta; order Coleoptera; family Chrysomelidae; genus Diabrotica; species Diabrotica undecimpunctata. The sequence continues at coordinate 24,194,352 of NC_092813.1, read as the reverse complement.
ATGTCTAAATTGAAAATAAAGACTTTGTGAGGATTATTGTCAGTGAAGGGAATTAGGACAGATTCTGTTATTAACAATTTTTGATCGGGTATACCTTGAATAGTAACGTTTTCAGGAAATCTATTATGATAATTGCGTGCTGTGTTTTCTTTGAAAACAGTGATTCCAGCACCTGTGTCGATTAAAAGTTTAAAAGTGTTGGTAGCATCGTTAATGTAATATAAATTTTTGGAACTCATTGTATGAAATGGGGTTACATGAATGTCTGTTCGGGAAAATTGAGATCCGGATGAAAGTTGTCTAAGTTGAGTGCTTGGATTTGTTCTTGGATATTCGTAATATCCGTTGAGGGGTTCGTATGATTGGGAGGATGATTTTGATTCTGAAGTGAAAGAAAATCCTGATAATTTTGTGTGTTATTGGTTTCGTAAATGTTATCAGTTTGTGGATTATTTTCTGTATAATAATCTGTTTCATAGTTTTCATAATTATCGGTATTATAATAATTATCTGTATAGTATTCGTCTGTATAATAGTTAGTCGTCATTTCATCAGGGTATTCGTTTAAAACATGTGCTCTTTGGAAGTTTGGGTTTCTTTGAATAACAGATGGACGATTTTGATTTTGATTTTGAGATGAAAAGGAAGGTCTCTGTTGATTGAAATTTGGATTGTTGGAGGAATATTGATTCCTATTAGGGTTCTGATTGTTTTGATAGTTGTTAGGTCCATTATTATATTGGTTTTGGTAACCGTGTGGTCTAGAAAAAGTTTTGTTTGGCTGTACGAAACGTGAAGAGCGGCATTCACTATTTAGATGACCAATGCGGCCACAATTTGTACATTTTGTAAACTGAGATGAGGGTCTTCTCATTGGTTGAGAGGATTTAGGAATAGTCGATCTAGAATTAGATTTTTGTTCTTCAAAATATGACAATTGAAGTTCGCGTCTAATACGATTGCTTGCTTCAATGAGATCTTTTGGATTACTAGCCCTAATAATTTGTCCTAGACGAGGTTCTAAACCGGTTAAAAGTGTGTTTAGGGCCATGGTATCGATTAAGTCACATTGGGCAGTTTTTTGATCTGGGGATAAATTTGCTACTTGGATGGAGGCGTGCATTTTTGCATTCAGAACTTGTAAACGGTTAAAGAAAGTTAGAGGAGATTCGTTAGATAGTTGTTTTAGTCTTTGTAAGTCCTGTATTAAGGAGGTCAGGTCTCTACTGTCTCCGAAATGTAGATTTAGTAATTGTTTTATTTCTGTATAAGAAATTGGTTTTCTAGAATTAATAAGCTGTGCAGCTTTACCTTTGAGTTTATTTTTTACGTGAATCGTTAATAGAACGCGCTGATCGCCTGTGGCCATTTTAAAAGCACAGTCGCAAGCATCTAAAAATGTAGAAAGAGAAATTGGATCGCCTTCAAATTCTGGGATAATAGAAAATATTTCCGAAAGCTTGTATGGTTCGATTTCTTGTTGAGTCTGGGAACGTGTCTCAGGCATTTTTCGAGATATTTTTAAACGAAAATGAAAAATAGAAGTATGGAGAAATATAAAATGTATCAGTATATAAGGGAGAAAAAAAATGTGGTGGTATATAAAGGGCAAAATGTATCAATATAAAAATATCAAATAATATATCAACAAAAATGTATCAAATATACCAAATAAAAATATATCAAGAGAAAATATAAAAAAAATATAGCAAGTAAAAAAAAATATGTCAATATGTCAATAAAATATCAGTATAAAATAGTGTGTAAAGAAATATCAATAATTTCAAATATTAGATAATCAACTTGTATTTTCTTTTATGTATCTTGATTAATTGACTTGCAGTATAGTCAATTTCGTAAATTATTATAACAAAATTATTAACGAGATGATTCAAAATCCACTTACATAAAGAAGAACATCGGGACGCCTTGTTCTCTCTGCTCAGCTACCAGGGGCTTCACTAGGTGTTCCTTCCGTAGATTACAGGAGTGAGGTTGTTCGGAGATGCTTTCTTCTTTAAGGGTCGTCTTGTTCTCTCTGCTCGGCTACCAGGGGCTTCACTAGGTGTTCCTTCCGTAGGTCACAGGAGTGAGGACTTCCGTAGATTCTTTGTTCCGTTAAGGGATGAGAATCCGCCGCTGCCAGTGAGTATACACGTGTTCTAGCAACGTTAACCGGATCCTACTGACTTTGCGCCAATTGTTAGATCACTAATCACGTATTTGACTTTTTAAAAAAAGAACTTTATTTGTTACAAATTAAATATTAAATAATAGTACAAAATTAAATTAATTTAAAATGACTAAAAACTGGACTGGTCGAAGTTGCAGCTAAAAGTGATTCCGGCATCTGAGAATGGTAATTTATAGGTTTGGTATGAAGTGCTGAATTGCTGTTCCCATGAATGTTGGCCAACGGTTCGTACAAAGTTCTAATGCGTGCTCAGCGGTTTCTATGGGAATGGGATGATGAAATCTGAAGTCGGCGAACTTAACCCGGCAACTGTGTTGTGGGGTGAAAATCACCCACGTCGTTCATTAGCGCTTGTTAAAATAGTGGCAACATCGCCAGATTCATCTGGCGCCACGAGTACCTTCCCATAATATAACAGATCTTGTATTGCATCATAAATTTCAGTATATAAATAAGATTTGAACGAGTGGTGTCGCTTTCTTTGGATTTTTGGGTGATTTTAACCCCACCACACAGTTGAAGTGCAGTAATATTTAGTTTTTGGGTAATTTTAACCCCACAACACCGGTTAATTATTAACAGGTAAGTTCTTATACTAGCACAATTTATCTTTATTTTTTTAACAGAAACATAATGTAATGGGTAGGAATATTGAAAATTGGATCAGAGTTAGGATCAGAAAGCGAATCTGAAAATGAAAGTCAGCAGGTTAGCCTTCGTCCCAGTGAGGATGTTTTAGAAAACCAACTTCAATCAGTGGAAAATTGTCAGCCTGGAAGTTCTAATCAGAAAAATCAATCATCGTCGGAAGATTCCTCTCAAGACAACAATAAGTTTGAAGATAATAAAGTTAGGCAATCTAAGTTTTTTATCGGACGGGATGGGAAAACAAAATGGGCAAAGAACTGTCCTAATAAATCGGTTAGAACACGACAAGAAAATTCAATAACTTTAATTCCCGGTGTTCGAAATAATGCAAAATATTGCAAGTCGCCCATTTTTTGCTGGGAATTATTCATGGATAATATTATTGTGGAAGATATTGTCCACTGCACTAATAAAAAAATCAGTTTAGTCGCTCAGAATTATAATGACCAACATAAATATATCACCAAGTCTACGGACGCAGAAGAAATTCGTGCAGTTTTCGGATTATTATATCTATCAGGCGTTTATAAAGCCAACAGGTTAAATCTGGAGGATCTGTGGGCTACAGATGGAACAGGAATTGACATTTTCAGGCTTACAATGTCCCTGCAAAGATTTATATTACTTTTAAAATGCCTACGATTCGATAATATCGAAAATAGAGAAGAACGAAAAAGAGTAGATAAACTGGCAGCTATACGAGCTGTTTTTGATCGATTTGTATCCAATTGTCAACAATATTTTATTCCTAGTCGATACTTGACGATCGATGAAAAATTAGAATCTTTTCGGGGACGTTGTTGCTTTCGGCAATATATCCCCAATAAGCCGTCCAAATATGGAATTAAAATATTTGCCTTAGTGGATGCCAAAACATTCTACATTTTAAATTTAGAGGTATATGTTGGCTCACAGCCTGAAGGACCTTTTCAATTTAGTAATAGACCGTTTGATGTAGTAAACAGACTTGTAAATCCAATCCGTGGTACTAACCGCAACATTACATTCGACAACTGGTTTACCAGCATACCGCCAATGGAACATTTGCTTAATGAACATCGGTTAACATCTGTTGGAACTATTCGTAAAAACAAGAGGGAAATACCGACAATCTTTTTGAATTCCAAAAACAGAGCTGAAAACCACGCAATTTTCGGATTTAAAAAAGACATTTCTTTGGTGTCCTTTGTCCCGAAGAAAAATAAAATAGTGTTAGTAGCTTCTTCACTTCATCATGATACAGAATTTGACCACAAATCAAATAAACCTGAGATTATAGACTTTTATAATCACACAAAAGGTGGCGTAGATATGGTTGACGAAATGTCTGCGTTATATAATGTGTCTCGTAATAGCAAGCGATGGCCTCTAACAATTTTTTTTTCACTGCTTAATAATTCAGGAATAAATAGTTATGTTATTTATCAACATAACAAGCCAACTGAAAAACTAAAACGCAGATTTTTTTTAAAGAACTTGGTTTGGCACTAATTAAACCATATATTGAAAAAAGAGGTAACAATCAAAGAATACCATCAGACATAAGAGCCAAACTAAAAAGAAATGATGGCGGAGAGGACTCTCAAGGACCTCCAAACAAGAAGCAACGAACAACATCCAGATGTGGAGTGCGTCCCCGTGGAAAGGACAGAAAGTGCCAAAAAAAATGTGTGAAATGTGACATTTTTCTTTGTCTTGAATATTGTGCATATTTTTGTTCTAAATGTGCACATAATTGTTAATTATGCTATTTAAACAAAAGTTCCTAGTTACTTTTTATAAAATTTGTATTTTTTTTATTCTATATCTCTAATAAACATTTTGGTAACAAAAATTGTGGTAGTGGTTTAAATATAAACTAAATTTTAGTATATTTTTTAAATCGTTGAATTTTTAACGGAAATTTTTTAAATGATTCATCTTTGAAAAATATTATATAACAATATAACCATGATTTAAAATCTTAAGGTTGCATGTAAAAATAAAATATTTTCTCAATTTTATAAATAAAAAAAAATGGGGTGATAATTACCCCAGCACACAGCTCCTGTCAGAAAATTTCACCACACAGTCGCCGGGTTAAGCTAGTTCAAGGTTAATATTTTCTCATATAACATATATATATATATATATATATATATATATATATATATATATATATATATATATATATATATATATATATATAAATGATGTTTCTAAGTCCAAGAACGATATTTTTAAAAAGAACTTTATTTACAAGGGACTACTTACTACAGAAAAATGCAAAATAAGAGTGACGCTATACAATGCAAAAGTAAATTTATAAGCTCGGTGACGCCGAGGTGTGGCATGCTGACGCTGTCCTTTTATTATAGCTGAATTAGCAGTTCTGGTTTCTTAACTCCTCCGGGGCTGGATGAGAACTATAGGGTTGCATAGTTCTAAGAAATGGAAAATTATCTGGTACCTTTTTTTCTCGTACTGTGGATTCGTTTGGTGATTCTTGATTTGGACTTTTTGTGTATATTTGCCAAATGGTGTAGATAAGGAAAATGATTGCTAAGACATATAAAATTATGGTATAAAAACTGACATGTTGAAAATGAACAGGAACTGTGTCTAGATTGTATATTTTGTTTTCTTGATCTGCTAAAGCACTTTGCACATTATTTAATTCATCTAATTTTATCGAGTCTATTTTTATTGGTTTAAAGTTTAGATCACTGACCGGCATTTTTAGTAATACTTCTAAATTTGGCACTTCCATTTTAACAAAATTTGGAGTTTTTAGTTCAAATGTTTTTAAAACGTAATTGTCTATATATTTCGCACGCACTATTGAGTTCGATAAGTAACTACCGTTTAATGGAATATTGTCCGAATTCTTATCGCCTTTTGAATACGCCTGTTTAGTGTTATTACGGTCCACTTATTGTTTTCTAGTTTTTGAATTTTTATATTATTAATTTCTGTTGGCACTGATTGACACTGATTTACAAACTTTGAGTACTGTATGAGTTAAACTTCGCAAGGGGCTGTTGGTGTTACTTCAATTGACTGGACATCGTGGCATAAATATTCTTCTTCTACCAATTTTTGACATTGAACGTTGGCAAGTGCACATTGGTATCGATTGGAAAGTAGAAACTCGGATTTTGGAATAATTGTTCTAAAATGAGTTTGGTATCTGGTCGGAAAGAAATAAAGAAGATAAATAATCATAGTCATTGATCTCAACAATAGGCAATTCGAGTACAAAAATTTTTTTATTTGCTTTACTATAACTTTTTATCTTAATTATTTTTTCGAATAACAAAATATTTTGCAAAGATAATTCAAAAGGGAATTTGTTATTTTTAAGAAGTTTACTAACGTTTAAAATTTCAAGAAATGGTTCATTTGGGTTCGCTATTGAATTATGAAAGGTATTTAGTTTTGAAAAGCTGATAGCAACTTCGATTTTTTCTAATAGGTCATAAATAATTTGGAAAATAGTGTAAAATTGCGATACAAGTCTTTCTAGTGCAAAATAATGAAATGTCTTAACTTTTTCTATCTTTATATCTTTAATTAAGTTTTGAACTTCTGTTATTCGTGAGCTTAAAATTCACTGGTTGTGGGCTAAGATTTTTGTATTATTTTCAAAATTCTTTATTGAAGATCTTAATAAGGTGATTTGATTTTTAACTATAGTTTTAATATTATTTTGATTCTTTGTTAGAGTTGATATAGCGTCGTCGTAACGTTTTGCATCGTTTTGGTCTAGGTTTCCGGTTATAAATTTGTAAATTTGATTGCGGAACCTACACCATCAACTAGAGATCTTTTAGATCTGGTATTCCAAAAGGGATTTAATTGTTTTAACTCGAGATAAATTTTGTTTTCCAAAATTTGAATTAAATGATAGGAGTCTTGAAATTCTTTATTAAATCTTAAAATTTGAGAAGTATTTGAAAGGGTATTTATCATGGAATTATATTGATTTTGTAAAGTAAATTTGTAGTAATATTTGTAATGTCATAGATATGTATAAAAGTCCAAACATCTGTCTGAATTCGGGGTGTGCCTAAATGAAGGGGTAAAAGTCCGGGATTGTCGTTTAAGTTATGGAATTTGGATGTGTCTCGTCTTGCGTCGACGTTTGTTGTCCAGAGGATGAACCTGCAGCCTGCACCTAGTGGGGAGGTTGGCTCTATCGCGAGTAGTAGCAGTAGAAATATGGATTCAGATGATACTACATTTGATGACAATCGGAAAAGAAATAGAGAAGTAGAGGAACTGCTATTTGGTCCCAGTAAAAAAGTACAAAGAAGTCCAGTTAAAAGTCACAAAGATGATAACAAAATAGATCAAATACTAAATATGATAAAAAATTTAACAATAGAGTTACAAGAATTAAAAACTGATATAAAAGAAGTAAAAACGGAACAAAAACAATACAGAGAAGAAATGAGGGAACTCACAACTGAACTAGCAGAACTAAAACAAGAGAATAGTGAAATCTGTAAAGAAAATGAACAAATCAAAAAGAATCTGAATGAGACAAAAGGACACCTTGAAAGGCTGGATAGAATAGGAAAAGAAAATAATGTGATAATACAGGGAATGACAATAGAAACTGAAGATAGAAGAATACTAAAAGAAGTAATAGGAAATTTTATGACAAAAGAGCTAAATATTACCGTAAATATAGAAGAAGCAGTGAAACTAGGAGATAAAACATGTTTAGTCAGACTACCAAACAAAGAAGAAAAAACAAAAATTATGGAAAACAAAAGTAAACTTAAAGAAGTGAAAAAAGAAAAAATATATATAAACAATGATCTAACGACAGAGAAATTACAAATACAGAAGAACATACGAAGAATAGCAAAAGATGAAATAAAGAAAGGTAAACGTGTCCAAATTAAAGCCAACAAACTTATAATAGATGGTCTAGAAAGAAGATGAAATAGAAACACCAACCAGCTGGAGGACCATCATGGAGGTGGTTCAAAAAACTAGCAAGGGATGAGACGATGCATTATTCGTTAACGGACGAGGCAAAGAAACAGGAAATGACTGCAGATAAACCCGGGTACAACAAAAGTGAAATAAAGAAAGATAGAAAAGAAAACAAAAATAAAAGACGAAGACAACAGAATAAAAAAAAATAAAGAGTTGAAAATAAGCACATGGAACATAAGAACTATGCTAGCTCCAGGAAAAATGCTAGAAATGGGAAAAGAACTCAAAAAGTATAAAATAGATATTGCAGCACTGCAAGAATTACGCTCGGAGGGACAGGGACAGATTGATAAACAAGATGAAAAAGACAGTCAAGATTTCATTTCACGTACAAATCGTCTATGTATCTGTTTATACGTATTTCGCTTTAATAAAGCTCATCAGAACAGTTATTCATAGGCGTTCTCAACGTGAAAAATAAATCTTTTCTGTCTTTAAGAAGCAACAATAAAATGGCTTCAAAACGGACGCAGTAGCGACATCTGATATTAAATCCGTAAAATAGTTTCGAAACACAATTCAGATAACTGCCTTAATCTGAGCCTTCTAAAAATTGCAAGGCATAGCCAGACGTTGATAAAGATGTTAATAGAGACATGGGGTATCTAAAATTTGCATTCCACGACATGTCTCCTCAACTAAGCAGAAATCGTTAGCGAATTGGTTGCTTGTACTCATACAGAGTAGATCCGAATAAAATGAAAAATACAGTCGATTTCTGCTTAGTTGAGGAGACATGTCGTGGAATGCAAATTTTAGATACCCCATGTCTCTATTAATATCTTTATCAACGTCTGGCTATGCCTTGCAATTTTTAGAAGGCTCAGATTAAGGCAGTTATCTGAATTGTGTTTCGAAACTATTTTACGGATTTGATAAACAAGACTTTACAATGTTATATTCAGGAGAAAAGAAGCAAGGGCAAAAAGGCGTGGGATTCATGATACTAAGGCACCTAAGAGAGAAAATTATAAATTTCAAGCTAATATGCGAAAGGATGGCCTATGTTAGAGTCAACAGCAAACCATTTAATATATCAGTCTTGAATATATACGCCCCCACAGAAACTAGCAATGCAGACGAAAAAGAAATCTTTTATGATAGGGTCGAAGAGGAGATAGAAAAAATACCCAAAGAAGATGTCATATTTGTACTAGGAGATCTCAACGCCCAGATTGGAAAAGAGGACTTTTTACAACAAATTGCAGGAAAGCATACAATACACAAAAACACGAATGACAATGGGCACAGACTATGTAACCTAGCAACAAGAACAAATTTGTTAATAAGCTTAACAAAATTTGAACACACTAAAATACATAAGGTAACATGGAGGTCACCAGATCAGAAAACATATAGTCAAATTGATCACATAATGATTAATAAACGAAAACAATCGTCAATAAAAGATGTAAGAACGTTCAAACGTGCGTGTGCAGATCCACAGCCACTATAAGACAAAAAGTTAAAATTGAAAAAAAAAAATAAATATATATATATATATATATATGATATATATATATATATATATATATATATATATATATATATATATATATATATCATATATATATATATATATATATATATATATATATATATATATATATATATATATATATATATGATAAAGGAGTGATACCGGAGGAATATCACGGGTGGTATCGTAATTTGAAAACGGGAAATGATGTAACAGACATTTTGCTATAGCCTGCTTTCAGTGACGAATCGGACGAGGAAGCCTCATAATAATATTTTTATTATTATAATATATATTATTTTTATTATTATATTCGCAATAAATTTGTTTTTTCTATAAAACTGCCTTATTCATATAAATAATAGCTATAACTACAAACAACAAAATTTTCAGGGAAAACCAGTTAAATGTCATAAATATCGACCAATACCTTAAAACATGGTTATTACCCAGTAAAAGCCTCATATCTCGATCACAAAACTGGAAAATATTATACTTGGTTTATTATATTTGTGTTAATGTTATTTGAAGAGTAACTGATTTATTTAGATTTACAGGTAAAACCAGGTTGGCATTTCCAACTTAAATTTAGGACTAGTCAGATAGGTATTTCAACTTTTGTCAAACTTATGATAGAATATCATTTCAGATAATATGCATCTTTCACTAGAATACCTAATATCAAAAACAAGCTGACTGCTTAAATATATATATATATATATATATATATATATATATATATATATATATATATATATATATATATATATATATATATTGTTATGATATGTAAAATCGAGAAAAATATTGGTTTGTTTTAAAATATTTCAAAGTTCAAAAAACATTAAAATAATTCAGATAAGTAGGATAATATCCAACAAACATTTCGGAGAAGGAAAGTTATTAAATTCTTGGATTTCCTGTACTAAACAAAATGTAAGCTTTGCATAAATTATTTCTTTGTTATACTTGAGTGACCCGCATAATTTTAAGTGAAATCCCAAAGACAATTGAAATACATTAATGCAGTGATTAAAGACAATAGAAGGGATTATAGAAAGAGGTTTTTGTTAGTTTTTAAGAATTATAGAAAAATATTATTTGTAAATAAGTTTTAGGAAATTTATAATTATAGGTAAAAATTTGTTTGTTATCGAAATGAAAAAATGGGGGAATTGTGACGAGTTTTGATTGGCGGAGATTGAAAAAGGTGGGATAAGTATGTAGGAAAAAGTGTAGCGAGATTGAGGAGAGAAAAAAGTTTAGACAGTTGGTTTCCAAGTCTGTAAGAGGAACAGTGATTGTTCTCTGGCTGTTCCCGAGATGTAGCAAGCAGTAGTGTTGAATGTTAGTGAGTTTTTGTGGAGTTAGTGTATCTGACAGAAGCTGAAGCAGCAAAATATTGTAAGTCATATTTTCCTACTTATATTCCAAGAGTCACTGTTCAGGCCAACGAGAGATTCAGTTTATCGTAAAGAAGAGATATTCCAAGAGTCATTTTTCACTCGGGCCAACGAGAGATTCAGTTTGTCGAGAGGAGAAAGGCTATCATAATTTGAATGATTGTTGCTTTTGAAGGAGATCATTAAGCACGATATACTTGCAACAATCTGTTGTAAGATTGCTGATTACATAGGGAGCGGTTGAGAGGAGATAATACAGTCTACAAGGAACAAGGATTTGGACCACTCATCATCAGAGAGAGATATTTCTGTTTTCTGCAGTTTTTTCTTTTATTGATAACACAATTTTTACACGTAATTTAGAAAGGATATAAATATTTTGATTAGGAGAGTTAGAATAGTTTGGGATTTTGAGATTTCAATTAATATTGTTTTTACCATTAATTTTGATTGTTCACGTACGGAGAACAAAATTTTGAGAATCCTTATATGAGATTTGTTTATTGAAAACTTTTGAGTGTGAATTATTTCATTATTTTTATTTCAATATATAGTGTTAGATCAATATTCAAAGTTTTACAAATAATGTTTCTACCCTGTTATGGCATTGTCATTACAAAGCGAAGGATTTGTGGCTATCAGAAACATGTGCAGAAATAAAAATATTAAATTGCCGCCAACAATAAGCCGTTTTATTAGGTATACCACGTATAACCACGATTGCTGTTGGGGATTATTTTTTCTTTACTTACCCGATGATTTATTGGAATTTATTAAACGTATATACTAAACCCTGGGAATTACTTTCCCTTTATCTACCAGGTGATTTCTGTGAATACATTATATGTAATGTTTAGTACTATTCCTATCGTTGTTGGAGATTACTTTCTCTTTACCTACCCTATTAACTCATTAGAAACGAGTTCTCAGGGAAGAAGTACGAGTAGGTACATTTTAGTAGTGTAGTTTTTAATATAATCTGTTATTAGCCCTTGCAAGTGATAGATGCAGAATTAACGATTTCGAAAATGTCAAAATTTAATAGTTCCAGAACATTGAGGATTTTATCCCTGTGTGCGCAGACAAGTGAGGATAGCAACGACATGCAGAGTAAGTTGAATTTAAATTTATCATTGTATTATAATCTATTTATCTACTCTTGTTTTCAAATTCAATGGTGAGAATTTCTACGACTAGTGTAAACTGAACGAAATAGGGGCGTTCAAAAAAATACTTCTGATTTAAGCGAAATGATTAAAAGTACATAGACACAATGTATTAGAGAAAAAATAATACTAAAGTTTATTTATCAAAATAATTTTATATTCGAAACCGCACGATAACAATATTACTACTTATTTACGGAGATTGTTTCAATTTCTTCTTTTTCTTCTTCTTTCGGTGTAGCCATGTCTACCTGTTTTTTTCAATGCGTGGTCATTATATTCTATTCTTCTGTTTCTTACTCAATTATTGTTTGTTTTAACTTTAAAATCATTATTATTTTTAGATGCTATCAACGGTACTTCATTAACTGCTATCAGTGATCAAGTTCAAATTTTAACTAACGTTGAAATACCGAGAGAGGACTTAGAGAGAGATCTCCCAGAACCAATTTCAATGACGCTACATTAATGGAAACAAAAAACGAAGCTACTGAAGATATGGAAGAGGACATTTTGACCAGTGAAATAGGGATTCAACAGAGATACAATGGTGCTGACAACGTTGTAGACGGGGAACAGGTTGATGCAGAAAACAACTTTTCCAATGATGATTCTATGCAAGATCTCCCATATCTCCCAGAACAAATTCCAACCTATGACGCTGCATTAATATAAACACCAATCGAAGCTACTGAAGATAGTGACCGTGAAAGTGACAGTTACAGTGTATTTTGTGCGAGAAAACGAAGTGCAAATCCTGAAGAATGGAGACGAAATAAGGTCAAGAAACTTCGCAACTCTGGTAAGTCCTACAAGTCAAATAAAGGTACAATCATGCTCGCTCGACAGATGAAAGAAGCTTGTTCTCAAACTTGTCGTTTAAAATGTTTTGAAAATTCTGTGGATATAAGAACGCATATTCATCGAAAATTTTGGGACTTGGGTAACATAAATTTACAAAGAGACTTTATATCACGACACACCAATGGAGTTAGACCTAAGTATCAAAATAAAATACCTGGAAGCAATCGCAAACATAACTTGCAATATAAATTTAGGATTAATGACAAGGACACTCAAGTATGCAAAACGTTTTTTCTCAATACTTTGGGAGTGAGTGATCGATACATTTACACCACATGGAAGAAAACTGATGAAGAGGGAAGCATGTGGCTCATAAAAAATCTGATAAAGTTGCCTTGGAAAAAATACGTCAGCGCATAAAGATGTTCCCGACCATCGAAAGTCACTATATAAGGGCTCAAACTAGTAGAGTTTTTATTGATGGTAGCTTAACCATATCCGAAATGTATAGACTATACAAAGATAAGTGTATTTCAGACGGCGATATTTGTCTTAAGAAACATCACTATGAACGCATATTTAATTATGAATTTAACATTGGATTCTTTTCTCCTAAAAAAGATCAATGTTCAGAGTGTAAAGTGTATAAAAACTCTAATGAAGGGCAGAGAAAATCATTGCAGGACAACTACGACTTGCATATTAAAAATAAAAATCAAGCACGCGAATCAAAGAAACAAGATCTAGAATTAGCTAATGATGTAAATCAATATTCCGTTTGCGACTACGATCTTCAAGCTGTATTACAGACGCCATGCGGAGATGTATCAATGTTTTATTATAAGCCACGTTTAAATGTGTATAATTTCACATTATTTGATAACGTATCCAAACAAGGATACTGCTTTATGTGGAATGAGTCTGTAGCGAAACGAGGAAGTAATGAAATTGCAAGTTGTGTCTATTATTACATGACAAATCATGCAATAAGCAAAAATTTAATTTTTTTTAGCCACATCTGTGCCAGGCAGAACATAAATAAATTTATCGCCTCTATGTATTTATATGTTGTTACTAATGTGAGTCATATAGAATCGATTACCCACAAGTTTTTAATAACAGGTCACACACAAAACGCTGTTGACAACATGCACCCATTAATAGAGCGACAAAAGAAAAGAGTGCTGAAGAGCGGTCCAATTTATGTTCCTACTGAATGGGCAACTGTAGTGAAATGTAGCAAAAAAAGTGGTTCACCCTACATAGTTCGAGAAATGGAAACAAAGGACTTCATTGATTTTAAACATGTTTCCTTTCTATTGGGAAACAATTATAAAATTGATCAAAATAAAGAAAATGTGAAGTGGACAGATATAAAAATTCTGCAATGTAGAAAAGATAGTCCGCATATAATTTTCTTTAAGTACAACTATGATGACGAACTATGGAATTCTATTAATCTAAAAAAATCATCGCGGACTACACATAATATACAAGTGCTACTTAAACCTTCCTACAAAGAACAGCCAAAAATTCAAATGGCCAAAAAGAAAGATTTGGTATACTTATGCCATTCGAGTATGATACCAGAAGCTTACCATAGTTTTTATGAAAATATTTTGACCCAAGATGATCAAGAAGAGGACAACAACTAACAGAAAGTGTGTCTACACTTTTTACAATTTTTTCCGTGCAAAAGTGTTGTAACTTTAAAATTCCAATACTAAATGTGTAGTGATTAACAATTTTCTCCGTGCAAAAGTGTTGTAACTTTGAAATTCCGAATTTTTTTAGCGTTAATATTATTTTGTTTAAATTTTTATTTTTCGTTAATATAATATAGGCTAAAAAGCATGCAAAATAATAATTAAATGTTAATTTTTTTTCAAACTTGTGTCTTATTTCACCGATATTAGCACGAAAATAAACAAAATCGTCTTTATCTCGAAACTTACATATTCTGACTTACTGCAGTCTTGCTCTGAGGGTGCGATATATATATATATATATATATATATATATATATATATATATATATATATATATATATATATATATATATATATATATATATGGTTTTTATCGCGGTTCTCAAAGAATTAGTTTGTAAGCACTATTTGAAATGATCTTTATTATATCTATTATGAAACACACATACATATCTAACATAGCCAATGTAAATTTAAAACAAACTATCTTTAAATTGAAATTCTTATGAAACTAATTAAATTATACAGACAATGTAAATTTTAAAGAAACTATCTTTAAATTTGAAATTCTTATGATACTAATTAAATTATATTAACAAAATTGTGTATCTTTCTGTCACTGAATGCCTTTAATATCAAACATAGGAGAAAGAAAAATAGTGTTTAAAACAAATAATAATTTATAAGTTACACACTAGATAATATTAGATGTAAAAAGTATTTAGTTATTTTAATAAGTTATATACTAGAGAATATTATAAAAATTATTTATATAAGGGTATTCTTAAGAAATTAGCATATAATAAGTTTAAAAAGTATTTAAGTTGCAATGTATTTGGTTATTTTAATAATTATAATATTGTAAATATATTTAAGTAAGCCATGTGCATAGGCAACCAAATATACTCTGAAAGTGACAGTTAAGTGATGGTTACAAATGTAGAAGTGGGGTTATTTGTTAATTTAAGATGTTTAGTTTACATATAGTTACGGATTTGAAATAGTGTAATTTATTGATTTGGGGTGTTTAATTTACATATAAGTTTCTATTCTGATCTGAAAAGCCTAAATGTCAATAAAATTCTCGATAGAAAAGTAAAGAATTCTCTTTGGTGATTGGATATTGGTATATTAAAAAGAAGAATAAATATAAATGCTGTTAAGAAGAAAAATATTTTAAATTGGTGGAAGCTGATAATTGGAAAAAGTAATTTCACAAAAACAAGGATAACCGAGGCTGAGAACGAAGACATTGAGTGGTGATGAAAATATTTATTTTGGAGAACAGTTTCATTTAGGCATTCAGTGACAGAAAGGTACACAATCTTGTTAATATAATTTAATTAGTATCATAAGAATTTCCAATTTAAAGATAGTTTGTTTAAAATTTACATTGTCTATATAATTTAATTGGTTTCATAAGAATTTCAATTTAAAGATAGTTTGATTTAAATTTACATTGGCTATGTTAGATATATATGTGTGTTTCATAATAGATATAATAAAGATAATTTCAAAAAGTGCTTACAAACTAATTCTTTGAGAACCGCGATAAAAACCCTATATATATATATATATATATATATATATATATATATATATATATATATATATATATATATATATATATATATATATATATATATATATATTATTGTGATATTTAAAGTCTTGGTGCGCCAAGCAATAATTAGCTAATTAATTTTTTGATTAATTAAAATTATTTAAATGATATGATTATGACTCTATCACAATTTTTAATTCTTTTATCTCAGGGTTAAATTCGTGCTTCAATATCTATGCTATTACATGTGAAAGGTAAGGTCCAAAGAATACCGGAATAATAAAAAAACACATATGATCTAACACTATATATTGAAATAAAAATAATGAAATAATTCACACTCAAAAGTTTTCAATAAACAAATCTCATATAATGATTCTCAAAATTTTGTTCTACGTACGTGAACAATCAAAATTAATGGTACAAACAATATTAATTGAAATCTCAAAATCCCAAACTATTCTAACTCTCCTAATCAAAATATTTATATCCTTTCTAAATTAAGTGTAAAAATTGTGTTATCAATAAAAGAAAAAAATGCAGAAAAACAAAAATATCTCTCTCTGATGATGAGTGGTCCAAATCCTTGTTCCTTGTAGACTATATTATCTCCTCTCAAACGCTCCCTATGTAATCAGCAATCTTACAACAGATTGTTGCAAGTATATCGTCCTTAATGATCTCCTTCAAAAGCACAAATCATTCAAATTATGATAGCCTTTCTCCTCTCGATAAACTGAATCTCTCGTTGGCCCGAGTGAAAAATGACTCTTGGAATATCTTCTCTTTACGATAAACTGAATCTCTCGTTGGCCTGAACAGTGACTCTTGGAATATAAGTAGAAAAATATGACTTACAATATTTTGCTGCTTCAGCTTCTGTCAGATACACTAACTCCACAAAAACTCACTAACATTCAACACTACTGCTTACTACTTCTCGGGAACCGCCAGAGAACAATCACTGTTCGTCTTACAGACTTGGAAAACCAACTGATTATCTTTTCTCTCTCCTAAATCTAGCTAAACTTTCATTCCTACATACCTATCCCACCTTTTTCAATCTCCGCCAATCAAAACTCGTCACAATTCCCCCATTTTTTCATTTTGATAACAAACAAATTTTTACCTATAATTATAAAATTTCCTAAAACTTATTTACAAATAATGTTTTTCTATAATTCTTAAAAACTAACAAAAACCTCTTTCTAAAATATCTTCTATTGTCTTTAATCACTGCATTAATGTATTTGGAAAACCCGGTTCAATTGTCTTTGGATTTCACTTAAAATTATGCGGGTCACTCAAGTATAACAAAGAAATAATTTATGCATAGCTTACATTTTGTTTAGTACAGGTAATCCAAGAATTTAATAACTTTCCTTCTTCGAAATGTTGGTTGGTTATTATCCTACTTATCTGAATTATTTTAATGTTTTTGAACTTTGAAATATTTTAGTCCACCCAATATTTTTCTCGATTTTACATATCATAACAAATCCCCGCCATTTGATCTGCCGAAAACTCTCTGTTAAATTTTAAAAATGACAAAAGTTTTCCAGGATCAAATTATTTCACTATGTTATTGAAATCTATTCATGATATTGATAGATGTCGTGAATGTTAAAAATACCCCGTATACTTCCTGTCTCTATGTGCGCTAATTCATAACTATTTACCCCATTTTCCGTATTGACCCTATATGGACCTTCAAATATCGGCATCAATTTAGCACAAATACCATTTTGTAAATTCGACACCCTCAGTGCCTTCACTAAGACTTTATCTCCTTTCTGGAATTTGATCGGCCTTCTTCTTCGGGTTCTTTCTTGTCTTTGGAGATATTTCTCTCCACTTCGTCTCAATCTTCTTTGAACCAACTCGATCACTTCTTCGTATTGTCTGGGGGCGGTGTCTTCCCACGGTCTTGTAGGCATTGTTCCTTTCATTATATATAAAGGCGTCTCTTTGGTAACCGTATTTGGAGCACAATTCAAATAGATCTCGATCTCAAACACTTTTCTGTCCCAATGTCGATGATGTTCTTCCGCGGCAATTCGTAGAAATTTTGTGACTTCTTGTATAAAACGCTGCGATGGGTTGCTCTGTGGATGACGGATGCTTATAAATTTTGTATCGATGCCCCTCTCTCTTAATTCCCTTTTAAAACGTTCGTTCCTAAAATATGTCGCATTGTCCAATAAAATATTGTCTGGTCTTCCCACCGTTTCTATAAAATTGTCTATCTTCCTAAGTATTTCAATTCCTTTTGTGGTTCTGCATGCGTACAATTTAACATATTTTGAGAAAAGATCCACCATAACTAATATGTGTTTATTCCTTTGAGTTGTTGGTATCAAATCGCTCAACATATCAATAGCAACAATATCCAGTTTCTTCCGAGCTACGACGTTTTTTGTGACGTTTTCATTTTTAAAGTTCCTACTTTTACACTTTTGGCATGTCACACAATTTCGAGTCACCTCTTTGGCTATTGTATAGTCCTGTCGACAAATGTAGTTCTCCCTGAACATAAGCCACACCTTTCTACTTCCAATATGTCCGTTGTCACAGTGTAACTTTAAAAAAACTTCTTTTGCCATTTGCTCCGTGATTACATAGAGTTCTTTACCATCGACCCTCTTAAAATATAGGTTATTTTCTTGTTCAGCCCTTTGCTTTTCTCTTTCATTCAATTCTTCCTGATTTTCCCTGATTTTGGCCAAAGAAAATAAGCCTGCTTCTTCTCTCATTATGTTCATGCCTACGTGGAGAGTTTTGTGATCCTCTTTGCGGAATTGTTCATCTCTCGTCAACGCATCAGCCAAAATATTGTCCGTTCCTTTGATATATTTAAATTCAAAATCATATTCTTGGAGTAAAAGAATGCCCCTATGAATTCTATTATTTACCAACCTATTTTTCATTATGTGTACCAACGCTGCATGGTCCGTTTCAATGGTGAATCTTGCCCCAAGTAGGTAAAAACGTAATTTGTTTACACAAAATAACACACTGGCAAACTCTAATTCAGTAACGCTGTATTTTCTCTCATACGTTTTGGTTACACGGGAAACAAAACATATTGGCACCTCTATATCGTCTTGTATCTGTGATAACACCCCTGCAAATTTTTTTATGGAAGCATCGGTCCTGAGAATGAAAGGTTGCTCATATCTTGGGTGGTGGACTCTTACAGCTGTGGAAAACGCTCCTTTTAAATTTTTGAAAGCGATTTCTTGTTCAGTTCCCCATTTCCATCTGACATTTTTCTTAAGTAATGCTATTAGCGGTATTTCTTTTGTACTGAGGTCTGGTATCAGCTTTTTGAAATAGTTTACCATTCCTAAAAATCCCCGCAAAGTTTTTAAATTGGTTGGCCTAGGGTAGTTGTTTATGACTTCGATTCTATCTTCTGCAAGACTAATCCCTTTTGTGTCTAATTTGAATCCTAAATACAATACCTCTTTTTGGAAAAACTGACACTTTTGAATATTTAATTTTAATCCGGCTTGATCAAGTTCTTCGAGAACAGTATGAATATGTCGTAGATGGCTTGTTATATCCGGTGATAAAATTAATAAATCATCTATGTAATGTACAACAAATTCTCCATGCCTATTTAAAATTGTGTGTAATGCGCTAAACAAAGCAGCGCATGCACTTTGTAGTCCAAATGGTACTATCCTAAATCGGTACACCACTCCGTCGATAGAAAAAGCGGTATAATTTCGACACTTTTCCGCCAAAGGTATTAACCAAAAACTGTGTTTCAAATCGATTTTGGAGAAAATGTGTGATCCTGTGATTCGTCCAAAAATGGCTTCTATGTTCAAAGGCGCTTCGTGTTGCGCGATTGTGTGCGAATTAATGTTTCTTGCATCTAAACATAATCGCAAATCACCATTTGATTTTTTTACGCATACTATCGGGTTGATATATGGAGAGTCACATCTTTCGATCACCTTGTCTTTGATCATATTTTCAATTTCCTGTCCGACGCTTTGCCTGTATTTATACGGGATTGGATATGTTTTCGATTTAAAATTTTCTAAGTTTTTAACTTTAAAAGAATGTTCATAATTTTTAGCCACTCGGCTTTCTTCATTAATAAGATCTCCATAATTTTCTAAAATCTTCTCTATTTCCTTCTCCATGTTTTCTCCACATATTATTTTTCTTTCATCCTCAGTTTGTTCACATGTGTTCACTGTCCGTATTACTTCTTCACAAAATTCCAGATTCTCGTCCATAATTGCCATTTCTTCTCTGTCCTCTTCCGTTATTTCTTCTTCTATCTTTTCTTTATCTTTAATTTCTATCTGGTATTCCGAGCACCATGTTTCGGCTCCTTCCATTTTTCTGCTTATAACTTCCTTTTTTTCCTGCTTTCTTTTCGAACTCTTCTTCTTTTTTTTATTCTCTTTTCCTCTTCGGATTGATTTTTTTCTTGAGCTTTCGATTTATCCTCTACCGTCATATTGATTTCTTTATGTTTTTCTTGTCCATTTATCCTTTCAGAAAATTTTCTCCTATCTGTTTCCTTTTCTTCTTCTATGTTGTCTGGTTCTGCTCTGATTTCCAGTTGATTTTCCGAAAAATTGATGGTGATATGTTTTTCACTCAATTCATCAATTCCCGCTATCATATCATGATTTAGATCTTCGATCACCACACATTGCATAATATAGAATTGGTCTCCCACTCTGATCCGTACTCCTAAACCTTCGTTTACTGTCGTCAATTTTTTATTATTTGCACCCACTAAAGCAACCCTCGGAATCTTATACACAAATCTGTCCATATTTAATTCTTTTACTAGTTTTTTATTGATTAACGAAATTTCCGATCCAGAATCAATCAGAATTTTAATCGCTTTATGTTTTATAAATGCATCTAAAAAAATTAGATTGGAATTAGAATTTTGTTTTTCGTTTCCCGCCAACTGTATAAACTCTCTCGGGTGACAAAATATACCGGAGAGTTTTTTACTTTTATTTAGTGGATGCCTTATTGAAAATCCTGTCTGGATTCATTGAATACTTCTTCTTCCTCGTTTTCTATTGCTACATGATTCATCTCTCTTCTGTTTTGTCGTTGGAATCTCTGATTATTTCTATCGTCCCTTTGTTCGTTCGTATTCCTATTCGGAGGATTTTGTGCATCTCTATTCCTGTTGTGATTTTCATTTGTTCTATTTTGTGTATCATTCCGGTTATCGTAATTTTGTTGTCTATTGTAATTATTGTAATTTCTCGGCCTATATTCGTTTGTTGATCTGGGATGTCGGTTTCTCTGGTCATAATTTGATGAATACCTTCTTTCCGGTCCATTATATTGGTCATGTTGTCTTCTATTTCTCATTTCTTTTCTTTTCGCTTCTTTTAATTGAAGGAATTGGCACAAACTATCAATATCTTGATAGTTTCTCAAAATCACGTGATCTTCCAACGTTTCCTCAAAATGTCTGCTGATCATTTCTACCAGCTGTTCGGTAGAATATTTGTATTCTAAATATTTTGAATTGTTATATATCTGCAAAGCATATCTTTCTTCAGATATTCCCATTTGTTCGTGATATTTTCCATTCTGTAGCTCTTGGTTGATTTCTCTCTGTTTATTTTTCCCCCAGAAATAGTTGAGAAATTTATTTTCAAAATCTGTCCAATTTTCAAACTCATCTTCCTTGTTTCTAATTGTTTCTTTGCAATCGCCAAATATCTAATATGTTGTAATTTGGTTTTCAAATTTTTAACAAACGGTACTGGGTGTGTTTTCCGAATATCCCCGCCAAACTGTATTTTTATGTCACCCGGACTTTGGATGAGTACTTCTCTCCTGTCTCCCATCTCTCGTTGTTTTCTGATATCCTCAATTTGTTTTTCTATTTCTTTCTTGTCTTCTTGTAAAGCCATTTCAAATTTTGTTTCTAACTGTTCTAATTCCTTTTTCTGTACAGTCTTAATATCTTTCATTTTAGTTTCTATTTCTTCTCTCTGCATCTCTAGTTCCTTTCTATGGCAATTTTGTATCTCCTTCATTGTATTTTGGATATCTTTAATCTCTGTCTCTTGTTTTGCATTCTTTAGGGTTATTTCTTCTATCTGTTGTATCAGTTCTTTCTTTATCCCCTCAACACATCCTTTAATTTCCTGTTCATA